>NC_083772.1:12386988-12692822 GCF_963514075.1 Conger conger
TTAGCTGCATCGTACATTTTCTCATCGTAGCACCGGTCACCAACCTGTGGAGGAAAGAGGCAAGGCAGCAGCCCTTGGTCTCGGGTTCAGAAGCTCATTTAACAGCAACAAAAACCAGAACACAAAAAAAACAGACATGAAAGCAACTTTAAGGCGAGCACCGAGAGGCGTTCCGGTGACGGGGTGATGAGCGTACTTGCTGAATGTGAGCGTTATTGGGGCCATTGATGAACTCCTCCAGTTCAGCCAGGCGGTTGGTTTTGGCCAGAGCGAAGATCAGCTCCGTCTCCACATAGGACTCGCGGGCCTTCTTCCGCGCCATCTGCAGGAACTTCACCAGGTCCTCCCAGTTTCCTGAAGAGGAGAACGCTCCATATCATCAAATCACTCCACAACCTCAACAACCATTCCACTGCATAACAAGCCATTCTATGGATTCACTTTCACCATATTAGTTTTTACCAGCTCCTCAAACGGTCAGAAGGTATGTTGTCCACAATATAAGAATACCTGTAAAACCTTTACTTTCTGTGTCTATTCAGACATTTACCTGACGACTTTAAACATCAGATTTTAACAATGAATTTTTATGGAGTTATGGAAGAGGTCCCTCACTGTACAGCAGCATTGAGTCATAGTGTATATTTGAGCATTTTCTGTTCAATGGCGTAATAAATAAATACTAGATGAGAAATGAAGGTAAAGCCCCGTTCGGAGGGCCCGGCCTCACCACTCTGGTCAGCCGCCTGCACCACCTCCATATAGGCAGACGGGTCGTCTGCTTTGATGTAGGAGTCGATGGCCTCCTTCACCAGGCCCTTCTGCAGCTGCGCCTTGGCCAGCTGGCTCCACACCGCCGGCTCGTTGCAGCGCTCGGCGAACTCGTAGGCGCGGTCCAGGTTCCCGATGTGCTCGATCAGCACCTACGGCACATCGTGAGAGGGGGGGTGAGCGGGGGGGGGGGTGAGCGGGGAATATTCCGGAAGAGGCAGGAGGACGGCGCGGCGGTCTGACCTGCACTGCCGAGGTGTTGACGTCAAACTTCCTGAAGATGGCGAAGGCCTCCTCGAAGAGCTCGTTGCTGATGGCGATGTTGGCGATGTCGGGGGCGTCGTAGTTGTCCAGGCGGTTGATGTACTCCATCACCCGGGTACGGTCCGCTTTGATGGCCGTGAGGATCAGGAGGTTCTGCAGGTTTCTGGAAATTACACGAAATGGGAGAAATCGACGTTGAATGAAATATTGTAAAATACCACTAATCTACTGACGCGGTAGATTCCTCTTTATGGAAACAAACTGATATAAATGGTCACAACTGCGTCACTCAACACATTATCACATTACCTGTGCTCGCTGAAGACAGAGTTGTCCAGAACAATCTTTTCCAGGAGTTCAATGAGTTCGTTGGGAAGGTCAGCGGTCATGAAGGCCTTGACAGTGACAGACACCTCCTCCGGGTCTTGTGTCTCAGACAGGGCGGTCTGCACAACCTGCGAACGGCAACAGCCTCATAAGTGGAAGAACATGGCTGACGGGCCTTCGGGTTCTGGGCTGGGTGTGACAAAAAGCACAAGGAGGCAGGAGACCCACCTGGTCGATGAGGGACCTCCTGTAGGGGTTGCTCTCCAGAAGAACGCTGGCCCACAACTCCGGGTCCTTGCGTCGAACCAAGTACCGGGACAGGCTCTTGAACAGGGAGTTCTCATTGCACACCTGTAGTGGATTTACACCAAAAGGTGAACAACCCTGATCCGTTTCATTTCTGTTCAAATGAATTAATATTCATCCACTTGAGTTAGTGACAACATTTTGAAGAGGAATTTCAATTTTGTTCCTTTTTCATAATGTCTTCGAAGCAAGTTTACAGGTTTCAACAAGAACATTATATAAATAAATAAAAATAAAAAAAATAAAAAAAGGATTCATTGCAGTAGGCTGCAGAACCGCAATAAACACCAAAGCACTGGACTGCCTTTAGCAGTGGGTTGGTAGTAAGAGCAAGCCTGGCCAGCCGGTCCCACACTCACGTGAATGAGCTCCAGGTCGCACTGCCCTCGTTCATAGGCAACACAGGCCAGGTGGGGGTCCCTCTTCTCGCAGTACTTGCCCACCACGCGGCTGTCGTAGAAGGGGTTCTCGCGCAGGAAGCGCTCCGGGTTGTTGTTGCTGTCGATGTAGATCTTGGCCAGTGCATTGTGGGTAGCGGGCTCCTCGCAGCCCTCGTGGATGCGAGCTTCCAGCCAGGGCAAGAGCAGCTTCAGTCTGGAGGGGAGCACGGACATCCAGGAGTTAGCACAGCAGATAGTTTCTAAGCAACACGATGAAGTAGATAAAGAACCTCTGTTCGCGGCCACAGAGGGATATACTGGGATTTAAACTCATTACTCTCAAGTCCTCTCAAGCCTTCTGCTCAAGTCACTGCACACCTCATAAATAAACATTCTGCCGCACACAAAATGAGTCCCAGGGATGCGCTCTGGCTTGTGACCAGTACATTCTGGATTTGTCCCACGAAATGGCAGTGCAGCATACTAAACATTTGGGATTAAAAATCTGGAGCATCTGATCTTTTGGCCGGATTTTCAAATCAAATAAAACTGAGATCTCTCTCCAAATCAAATAAAAACCGGAATCTCTTTCCAGTTCAAAGGAGCTAGCTTCACAGAAGCCCTTTAAAACTTGATAAAAAAAATATAGTTTAAAGACTATTCCCCTGACACCCTGCTTTGAGGCTGCTTGCGTACCGGTTTCTCTTCTCCACCTCAGCCACCAGCTCGTCTGTGGAGAACTGCCCCCGGACAACCAGGATCAGGTTCTTAATCACGTCTTCAGAGCAGTCAACATCCAGCAGCCCTCCGATCACCACGGGGAGACGGCTGGGGTTAACCTGTAACACGCACGCGCACACGGACACACAAACACACAAGCACAAACACGGACACGGACACGGACACACAGCAACGATCAGAAACAGACAATTGACGACCCGAAAGGCACACAGAAATAGACATAATTACAGCACATACGATAATTGAGGAGCATCACCCTGAAAGCACGCTTCAAGATGTGGTTACAGGATACGATTTGCATGCAATTTCTGTGGTCTGTATCCAAAGGCCATTAGCACTACCATACTCAAACACAGCTGAGGGGACAGCCCACCTTCTGCACGTAGATCTCAATGTACTTCTGCAGGCTGTTGCGGTACAGGTAGAGGACCAGGTCATGGACAAAGTCGAAACGGTCACAAACGATGATCAGTGGGAGCTGGTCGGTCAGTTTGGCCTCCTACAGGAGTGAGAGGAAGGGAGTTTTGTAAGAGACATAAATGCTCTCAGGGAATCAAACCTAGCTGGCAAAATATTATTCTTGACAAGAGTGGGGACACAGAGAACTTTAAAGCCAGAAATCAATGCATGCGAGTATATATATATATATATATATATATATATATATATATATATATATATATATATATAACGCACATTTATGATATTACAGAATCCCCACTAATACGGTAATTGGGTTTTTTCCCTGCGAACTACAATATTTACACAGCTCAGCTGGCAATGAGTGTATAAAATACAGTCCCTAAGAGATTAAGCTGAACATTTAAAGCTTTAAAAATGTGTGAGATCAATATCTGTTATCTCAGCCAGGGCCTTTAGCATCCATATTGTAATGAGGGAAAACAGTTTTATTGCATATCATATGAAGCAAAACCAATCATCCTGACATGGGAAAAGCCAGATAAAGGAATGAATAAAACACCCATTAATGACACTGAGGACTTCACCTAGTGAGTCTGCCGTGCACAAGAAATGCTTTCCCACTGAGTGCTTAACCGGCATAACACGTATATCAGTGTAAAAGACCTTGAAACAGAGCGCAAAAACCTTGTAGACATTATTTGATGCATGTGTATGAACAACAGAACAAAAAGTACCCAAAAGCGATTAGGGCAAAGTGCATAAAAACAGAGTGGTTCACACTGCGAGGGTCACAGCATTATGAATATTTCTGCCGCCCGTTTTCCACCTCCCGCTCGTACAGACGCAGCTCAGCGGCGGCTGGCCCTCGCACCTTCAGGAAGTTCTTGACGCGCTCGGGGTCGTAGCAGTTGCTCTCTCTGCAGATCCGCTCCACCTCCTTGATCTGGCCCGTCTTGCACGCCGCCTGGATGTACTTGAAGTGGACCTCTGGGTCCTGGCTGAAGTTCACAATGGAGCCCAGGAAGTAGAACAGCCCTGCGGCGCAAAGCAACCCAAACGGGGGGGGGGGGGGGCGATTAGTACCCATGGACCCGCGCAGCGAAGCAAAGCAGCATTACTCATCAGGATGGCATGTCCTGGGGGAGGGGGTGAGGCTTCACAGCCTGGTGCTGCACCAGGGTCATCGGGCCCTAATTACGGCCGTTAATTAGCGCTCAGAATCGATGGCAGCCTGCCGCCGTCGGTTGGACTCTATTGATCTCTTTGACCGTTGGCCTACTTCGGTGATGAAACGAAAGGGATTTCAAACCAGCACTGTGGTGCTGAGGCCTGAAGACTAGCTGAAGGCGCTACAGAATGAGGATACAGAACACATGGAGGCAGGGCTGTGGGAAGTTTTTTAAAGTGCGCAACCCGCGTTATCTGTTCAGGCAGCTGTGCACAATGTGAATCGTGCATCACCAAGGAGTGTGCTACACATTGAGGCAAACCCCTCCCCACCCCCATCATTCACAGTGAAGCTCTTGGAGATCTCGAAAAGCACCATACCGACGCTGTTATAGACGCTCTCACCTTCAAAGCTCTTGAAGGACTCGAAGAGCTCGGTGAGGGACTGGGTGGACAGCTGCTCGTGGTATTTGGACGCCACCTGGACGCAGATCTGCAGGTTCTGCCGGATGTTGGCCGACAGCATGGCCCGCAGGCACTCCAGGGAGTCCTCCACCGACAGCGAGCCGAAGAAGTTCACCAGCCACTGCGGGCAGAGCACGGGCGGTGAGGGGCTGGACCTCAGGCCCGACTACAGGGAGGGGCCAGTTACCTCAGGCCCGACTACAGAGAGGGACTGGACCTCAGGCCCGACTACAGGGAGGGGCTGGACCTCAGGCCTGACTACAGAGAGGGACTGGACCTCAGGCCTGACTACAGAGAGGGGCTGGACCTCAGGCCTGACTACAGAGAGGGGCTGGACCTCAGGCCTGACTACAGAGAGGGGCTGGACCTCAGGCCTGACTACAGAGAGGGGCTGGACCTCAGGCCCGACTACAGAGAGGGGCGGGACCTCAGGCCCGACTACAGAGAGGGGCGGGACCTCAGGCCTGACTACAGAGAGGGGCGGGACCTCAGGCCTGACTACAGAGAGGGGCTGGACCTCAGGCCTGACTACAGAGAGGGGCCGGACCTCAGGCCTGACTACAGAGAGGGACTGGACCTCAGGCCCGACTACAGATATAAATAAACAAATATATAATGTCTTTTTTAGTTTTACTGCTGTCTGACTGATCTTGCCATCAGTGCACTGGTGAGTACAGGTGTGTATATGTGTGTGTATTATTGAGGAGGGAGTACCTCTGGGTTCAGCAGGTGTGTGTGTGTGTGTTATTGAGGAGAGAGTACCTCTGGGTTCAGCAGGTGTGTGTAGGTGTGTGTGTGTGTGTGTGTGTGTGTGTGTGTGTGTGTGTGTGTTATTGGAGAGGGAGTACCACTGGGTTCAGCAGGTGTGTGTGTGTGTGTTATTGAAGAGGGAGTACCTCTGAGTTCAGCAGGTGTGTGTGTGTGTTATTGAAGAGGGAGTACCTCTGGGTTCAGCAGGTGTGTGTGTGTGTGTGGTGTGTGTGTGTGTGTGTGTGTCTGACTGAGCTTGCCATCAGTGCACTGGTGAGTACAGGTGTGTATATGTGTGTGTATTATTGAGGAGGGAGTACCTCTGGGTTCAGCAGGTGTGTGTGTGTGTGTGTGTGTGTGTGTTATTGAAGTGGGAGTACCTCTGGGTTCAGCAGGTGTGTGTGTGTGTGTTATTGAAGAGGGAGTACCTCTGGGTTCAGCAGGTGTGTGTGTGTGTGTGTTATTGGGGAGGGAGTACCTCTGGGTTCAGCAGGTGTGTGTGTGTGTGTGTGTGTGTGTGTGTGTGTGTGTTATTGAGGAGGGAGTACCTCTGGGTTCAGCAGGTGTGTGTGTGTGTGTGTGTGTGTGTGTGTGTGTGTGTTATTGGGGAGGGAGTACCTCTGGGTTCAGCAGGTGTGTATGGACCACGGCACGCTTGATGTCATAGAGGTCGGTGTAGTGCTCCAGGGCTCGCTGCAGAAGCCCCGCCTTCTCACACAGCTGGGCGATGTGGGCGCGGTCGTAGTTCGTGAACATCTGGTTCCCCAAGATGGCATCGGCAACCTGACAGCAACAAAAAAAAACAAACTTGTGTTTACATATTTGAAAATGAGGAGTTTGGCCGGATGTTTTAAGGACACATTAAGCGTCTGTCCCTTACAAAGCAGCCTGCAGCAGGCTGTATTTCTCCAGAAGGTGCCCATTCACACCATCAAATCCAGTAGGCTCTACTGTCCTACAGTGTCACTCAGGGGTGAGTGTGACCCCAGTACCTGCGGAGCGTGTGACCCCAGTGTGACCCCAGTACCTGAGGAGCGTGCATGAGGTTCATCTCCAGCAGACGGGTCTGCAGGGGGCCCTCAGTGGGCCGGTTGTTCTTCAGCGCGTCCAGCAGGAAGGAGGTGCACTGCTGGATCAGGTTGTACTCCATGAAGATGTCCACAATCTGGACAGAGCAGAGGATTATGGTCAGGATCACTGGAGGACACTCAGTTCATGAGTGAGCGGTCACATCAACCACATATTATAACGATCACTTTACCCAGCAGGTAGAGCACAGGTATATCATATAATTGAAGTACCAGGTTGCACTGGCAATCCATAACAGAAGAAACCTGTGTATTGTGAACCGGTGTGTGTGTGTGTGTGTGTGTGTGTGTGTGTGTGTGTGGGTGTGTGCGCATTCTAAACATGACTGTAGACTCATCAGATTGGTCTCACTCATTTCTTAACGCCTGTACAAAAGCTCTACGATGAATTCAAGAACAGAAGTGTGCTTGAGGAATTATGTGCATTAATGTACATTGCATCATAAATGTCTGATTATACACCCATCATTACACAGTTCCAGTACAGATTAAACACTCATTTTCAAAATCAGCCAATGACATCCAGCCCCGGGGAGATGGTTAGTTTCAGTCCATCAAGGGAAACTGAAAAAATCAATCATACCAGCTGGCCTGTTTCCAACTGCTTTGTTCGCATTTCATCTGAACTGGCAGATTCAGTAACCAGCGGAGCAGATGTTCAGCATTTAGGACTCGAGGCGACAAACTCTTTCCGTCACTCAAAACCAATCAGCAAACATAACCACTTTACAATAGGAACAGACAAAGGCCACATCACTTTAATAACCACAGAACTGATCCCATCGATTAGCAGGTCTTTGAATAAAACATATTACACAAATACACACAACGTGGCCTAGAGCCAGGCTTTGTGTAAGCTGTTGATTCATATTAGATATCTATAAACAAGTCATTACACGAGGGGGACTGCCTTTCCAGCTGGAACTGAAGAACACTTTTCTTTTTTGGCAGCCCTGATACAAGCCTAAACTCTAATTCCGTAGCTATGGGCTTAAGCCTTTGTCAACAGCTACACGGATCCCGTACTCCTGTAGCCACACAGCTCTGTCTGTAGCGGGCGATCGGAGGGTGTAGTCCCCCTCTCTCCTCTCTCCTCTCTCACCTGCGTGATGTCAGCCAGGGGCTCCTCATCCTGCACCAGCATCTGGGCGAACTGCAGGCCCTGCTCTGGGCTGATGCGCATCACGTTCCGGAGCAGGAAGATCCAGTCCGGCGTGTACCCCACCTGCAAACACCAAACCCAGCGTTAAAGCACCTTATAGGGGGTAACAAGAAACAATTCCCTCTCCCTGGTACCCCACAATGCAATGTATAAGTGATAAGTCCGATGAAGTGCAGCACTAATGAAGAACACAGCCTTTAGTCACAGTGCCCACACTTCAGCTGCATTGTGTCCAGTAAAAACATAACCCTTCTGCATTAAATACAAATCAAACAACGTGAATACATTATGAGACTTCATTAATATGAATGTAAACAGTCGCACCTTTTTGGCGTAGAGTACTATTTTCTGGAACTGTCCGGTCTCTGCGAAGCACTGGATGACCTTGTTGGGGACGTTGGCCCGCAGGTAGACGCTGAGAGCCAGGGTGGGATCTACAGACTTCACCAGATCCCCCAGCTCCTCTGAGCACTCCAGCTGTAGGACAGGAACACCCAAAGTGTTACCCTGAAAACTGTGCATGCGAAGAGTAATATACCTGCCAGTTAATACTTTAAGGGAAAATACTGTGTGTGTGTGAGTGTGTGTGTGTGTGTGTGTGTGTGTGTGTGTGTGTGTGTGTGTGTGTACGCAAGTCCGCATCTCCCTGCCCGCGTACCTTATCCTCCTTCAGCCACTTCTCCAGCAGCTGCTTGCGGCCCTGCTGCAGGACGGGCCTGCACAGCTCCAGGGACTCAAACTTGTTGAGCTGGCCCTGGTCCAGCAGGATCCCGAAGTACTGGAGCAGGGGGGAGGTCTGTCCGGGCTGGGCGGGAACGCTCTGGAACCTGCGGATGGTGTCTGGGGTGCGCAGGATGCCCTGGGACAAACAGCCAACAGCGCTGTTACGGCTACTGCGACCACGGCTCACAGGTAAGAGAGAGACACAGGAGACACAGGACACACTGCGGGGCCCCTTGGGCCTCGCCCCGCCCGTACCTTCGGTGCGTTGGCGGCCACCTTAGCGGCCTCAGAGTAGTTTCCCCCGGCGAACAGGTTGTTGAACTTGCGGGCGAAGAGCTCCTCGGCGCCGGCCAGGTTGTTGCGGACGGCCATGCGCAGCGCCAGGTCGGGGTTCTGCAGCACGTTGGTGATGTACTGGATGATGTTCTCCTCCTCCACGCACACAGAGAGCACCTGTGCACAGAGAGACACGGTCACACAGAGGGAGACACGGTCACACAGAGAGACACGGTCACACAGAGGGACACGGTCACACAGAGGGACACGGTCACACAGAGGGACACGGTCACACAGAGGGAGACACGGTCACACACACAGAGACAGTCAAACACAGGGAGACTGAGCCAGAGAGACAGTGACACACATACAGACGCACACACAGCGGCTGAGCAAAGAGATTCATAATTGGAACAGCACAGCGTTCAAAGAAAGGCATACTGAGCAGTGTTGTGGATAATAGGACACAAAGCACTGACACTTGTCAGCAGTGACATGGGGCTTCATGATGAAGGTGTCAGGGTGAGGGCCCTGACTGCAAGCGTGAAGGAATCTCACCAATCGGAGCCCTGGTTACTGCTGAGGAGTGATTTGCATCATTCTGGAAGCATCTTAATATAAATCAGAAGAGGTTTGCGGAAGTAGAGGAGTTTCTGGCCTCTGGGAGGAGAGAGTGTGTCCCGAGCATGGAACCTGCGGCCCAGATCCCGCTGGGATCTTGAGTTAAACACTGTACTCGAGTTCCGGAAAGTTCCAAAAGTCCCGAACACCAGCAGCAATGTCATTAATGAAGAACGTTGTGCATGGGCTGGATAACACGAGATAAAATTTTAGCAGTGAAACGTGAGCAGGAATGTGGGCCACATCACAGCTGCCATCTGGGCGGCGTGTGAAGACGGCTCAGGAGGGCGGGAAGCGCCAGACCCCAGGTCTGAGGTGATTAGGGCGCCCGTCAGAGCCTCCCGCTCCAGACCGCGGACGCCACCACGGCGGTTATTTTAAGGGATGCCTTACTTTCAAGGTCATCCCATGATAGGACCGCATGCCAAATTCACAGAAATACAGCAGGGAGAGTGGAGAATCCTGCCGTTTAAGGACAACAAACCCGCGTCGCACGTAGGAAACGTATGCATAACAAGGCGTGCGTCAGCAGGTGCGTCGAGAGACTCTTAAAGCTGGTATGAATCAAATTCACGAAATGAATCCTGCTATGAGTTCATTAAACTGAGGCAACCAGACAGCTCAAATCCCCACACGCAGCAGATATTTAATCATGACAATGCAGGAAGTATTTTTAGCAGCGCCCTCTGCTAGGCAGATTTCAGAGTTCCCACCAGGCAAGGCAAACATCGAAAGGCAGCAAGTAAATTGAATCCAGGGGGCACCCTAACACCCCTGAAAGCGAAGCGGAAACAGCACCCCTTATTGGTCAATGGAGGCGGTTCAGCATGAGACACCAGGGCCCGGCTCCTGGCTCAGACCCCCGTATCAGCTTTCTGCTCTTCTGAAAATGTAATGGACACCGAGGCTTTGTCTTCCATTACCTGAGCACATCCAGTAACCCTGAAGAAAGGGCTGGAGTATGGGAGGCCTCTTTAATTCAGTGACTTAAGTCTTAAGTCTCAGTGAAGTCTTAGGCCTGGACTATTTATACCCCCCTCTCTCATTTAGGATTCTGAGCTTCCAGGAGATAAACAAAAGCACTCTAAGCTTTCACATCCACCCGCTCTCAAAGCACTTTCATAATTTTTAATTTTGAACTACTACAGGTACACCCTATACAAACTTAAGGCAAAGGCAGTACAAAAATAAATATCATTGTTATTAGCTAGTTCCCAACTGAAAACATTTTGCTTAGTTCTTCTGAACTAACAGCAGTTCCTATAATATTCTGGTCTAATTCTCTTGCGCCACCATAATTGCACAGATGTGTTCTTATTTTAATATCAGACTGCTTCACTTACCACTCTGATGGTAATTGGCTAATGGGAGAATGTTGCCATTGTGAAGAGAATGTCGAAGCCTGGAGCGACCTTTAACCTCAAAGCACAGCCGACCGTCACAGCAGGAAGATGAACAGGGCCACATTGAAAGAGCTTAGTGTTATAGCAAAGAGCGGCAAGAGCCTTCCTCTACTGATCTCCCGGAAGAAAGCACCCAGCACACACCTGCACCGAATCACCACACAGGCTAAAAGAGTAGGGTGAACTCAAAAGGTAAACCAAGGCCAACTCATACCGGTATAACGTACCTGTATAATTTCTACAACACAACATCTAGACACTTTCAGCGATCTGCAGCAGAAAATGAGAGCTTCAGTAAACAGAAAACTGGTTAACTGGCAAACACAAGGCAGCTGTCATATTTTCAGCCTAATAAAGAGTTCACTTCACAGTGTGGAGCGCGGGCGGCGTTCTTAAAAATCCTCCACGATCGAACTCTTAATGCAGCACCTGCTCTTCTCTGCCGGGACACAAGCCTACCTTAGCACAACAGCGTCACCGTAAGCCCACAGGGCCTGCAGCTAATACGGGGCCCAAATGAAGCGCCACACCGGGGCAGCGGCAGCAGCAGCAGCAGGAGCGAGGAGGAAACGTCCGGCCCTTGGCCTGCGGGGGGGTCTGCACACGTACCTGCCCCTTCCTGTTGACCCCGATGATGCCGGCCGTGGCCTCGTGGGGGGCCGTGACGAAGATGGTCTCGCCGCTGATCCTGTTCATGTAGATGCAGGTGCCCGTCTCCAGGTCGTACAGGTGGATGTAGCCGTATTTGGTGATGAGGAACACCACGTCCTGCTTGGAGCTGATCTACGGTTGGGAGGGGAAACACCGGGAACAGGGCTGCTGAACCGCATGCAACATTATTTACATTTCATTTTGGGGGTGGGGGGGTGACATGCACTCAGAAACAGAAACACTTTAGGATCTGAATTAATTGCTTAACTGAAAAGAAAGCAATATAATGCTTTATGGATAATGTTAATTATGCACTTTTCGGCTGGTTTACCTGCATGGCGACGGGGAAGTCGTTCTGGGCCTCCGGAGGGAAGAACACGTCCACTGCTTTTTTTGGAAATGGCTGGTTCCCTGTGGGCGGGGTGCCCACTTCAATAATGTGCAACTGGAAGGTGAACAAGCCCATGTTAACGTTGAAAACATCACGCCAGTTGACTGCTCCCCTTGAATTCTTACATGCGTTTTTGAAAAACGTTTCTGTGTAAACAGATAATTTAATTCTCTCCCGTCTTCAAAGTGAAGGCTTCCCGCCGGTCCTACCTTTCCCCCGGCCTGGCCTCGGACGGCGAAGCAGAACAGGGTGGACTCCTCCGCGTTCCCCTCCATTTTAAACTGGGCGAAGCTGGCCGCATGCCCCTCTATGGGCTGGGACACCTTCCTGTCCACAGAGTACAGCTGCATCGCTCCAACCACACGGTTTTGCTAAAATAACAAATTCAGATTCCCGTTTATCAAATGGAATAACACAAAAAGTGATCCTAAAAGACATTATCTAGAGGCAAAGAAGCATTATACATCCCAACAGTATTAAAGGCTTCTCCCTAGGGTACCTGAGCAGAAATCCCAATGAGGAGAAGCCATTTCTGCTTGGCGTCAGTGCGGTAGTTTATGATTTGACAGCCTGCTAGACTGGAGTGCCGATCAAAGACTTTCATTGGCTGAGAATCTCCCTCCATGCTCCAATGGTAGACAGCGTTGTCCGTTACAAGTGCTACTGTGTTGAGTGAGATCCACTTCCAGAAGGTGACATCATCGGTCATGGTGTGGGCCTTCATCTTGCTCTTCATCTCAATGTTAAAAATCTGAAGAGTTTTCGCAGCTGAAATCAACACGCAAAGACCCATTAGACTCAGCTGGGGTGGCATCGCAACAACAACTAGTTAACTTCAGAAGCAACAGGTACCACGCACAAACACACACACAGCCAACTGAAGAAGGGACAATACTAAACAGAGAAATATTAGTAGCCACGGCCTGGTGTCTGTTAAGCAAGATGCTAACAGAACAGAGTATACAGTACATAAGATTGGCAAGCATTCAGAAAAATGAAAATGAGTGGGGAGGCAACAGGTATGAAGATCACAATTCAGTAAAGACGTGATGAGAACTCCAACATGAATATTTCAACCTCAGAACCCCATCAAACAGATCAAATTAAGGTTTGGAAACCCATAAAGATATTTGTGATTGGATAGCAATGTGTCCTGGAGGGGAAAGCGCAGTAGAGATTCCACTTTGGACAATGTGATGGACTCAATACCTTTAAGAGATTAGGCAATTTTATTTCCAGTCCAAAATCCCAAATCTGCAAATCATAAGGAATCTGCTCTACTGGAATTATATGCAGACTGAAGTCCTTACCAGCCCTTTACAAGGCTGTGAAAAATGCAAAAAAACATATACACCCCCTCACTTCACAACTCAACCCACAAAACCACACAAACCAACAGGAAAAACAATCCGAACACCCTGGTTACTTTGTATGTTGTTCATAAATCAAAGACAAACACAGTCTATGGTGGAGAAATCCTCATATAGATAGTGTCAGCCTATACGGACAATCAAACCATCTATATGTATGTTGTATATGATGAAAATGTGATCACTCAACTACAGCAAGTAGCAGCATTTTGAAAAATGTTCTACAACATTACAAGGAAACTAGACAGCTTTTATATACAAAAAACATCTAGAAAGCATCTTTAAAAGCAGTCATGCACAGAGATGACAGGAAAATCAATCAACAGCTTACATAAACATCTGTATCTCAGACTTGTATATATATATATATAAAAATAAAAAAACCTTGCAAAGATTCATAGTTGCATTTGAATTCATGAGCCACTTAAAAATTCATGAAGCAACGAATGTGACTGAACTGGGCCTCCCTGTGGTCTCAGCCAAAGACACGTTTCCCTGATCAGCTCAGAATCCGTAAATAAGCCAACAGCTGGTGCTTGAAGGTTGGATTCAGTGCCCTCCTGCATCTCTGTATTCAGCAGCCATTTGGACAGAGAGTGCACTTCCCCCACTTCCTGCTGCATAATCTAGCACTTCCCCATCAACGACAACCTGAACTGAACCTGAACGTGTTCCTTTACCTTCATACATAACTCAACCAAAAGGACCACATCTGGGGGTAAATGTAAAAGAATTTGGCCCCAGAACGGGTTAACAAAAACCGGACCTGCCGACTTCAGTAAGGTTCTGTGATTTTGTGGTTTAGTGCTAAAGCTTTTAACTGCAAAATGGTCAATTTTCCCGTACATTGCATACAATTGCAGGATGGGATAATGAGCGCACACACATAACATTGGTCATGCCAGGGCATTTCTGACTAAAATTCAAATGTGAGAACTGGTTCATGAATATTGATTGAAATCCTTCACATCACGGTGGATAAGGGGTCACGCTGGGGTGTGAATACACATTACAGAAAAGGGAATGACA
The DNA here is from genome assembly GCF_963514075.1 of Conger conger. Lineage (NCBI taxonomy): Eukaryota > Metazoa > Chordata > Actinopteri > Anguilliformes > Congridae > Conger > Conger conger. The sequence continues at coordinate 12,401,297 of NC_083772.1, forward strand.
CAGACGACTTTCACAGGGACGACAACCACCCAGAAAGCACCGGGCTGCTTTTAGATCACTCACAAGCACATCATTAGAGCCAGGCAGTGTGCAACTCGAATCACTGAGCCTCCCACAGCAGCCCTGACAACTGTCCAGTTAAACTATATTGTGGGAACATTTCACTTAACCTTTCAAACAAGTCATAATGAATCTCATTTTCAACCAACTGCCAGAAACCAATTAATCAAAAACAGGCATTTTTTGTGAATTTGAAGTTGAAATGGCTAAAATAATGGTTTCTGTTTCCTTCCTTTAATTCTCCACTGTATAATTGTGTATCTAAGAGCCCGGTGCAAGGGCGTTTGGAGGACTTGTGGCCATCAGGGGCTGAGCCCAGATTCTAGTAGCAGGGACCAATGGGCATCCTCCCCCAGAGAAAATGTTTAGTAACTAACCTAATAAATAGACCACTTTCGTGCATGTTTCTTAAATGGGAGGATCATCACCAACAAAACATGTACAAATTCTACACACTTGACAAATAATCTCATTACCGTATGGAAACTCTTACATGCAAGTGAACCACAATTCGCAACAGGATCACTCTTTCAGCATAGTGACAGTGCATTGTTTATCTATCACTCTGCTTCTCTCCTCTCCTCCTCTCTACTCTGATGTCCTGGATGGCAGTGTCCATCTCCTTTTCTAATTGCTGAAATAAACGATGAGGGCACAGCTGCATAAAGTGTTCTTAAATGGTTGTGCGGCTCTCTGTGAATGCTTTCTACTTGATAGACTATTAATGAATATTGCTGGCTGCACATAGCAGTCGGCTATTTCTGACAAACTATAACCAAACCACAGCACAATTCACACTATCAGCAAAGGCCGCCAATATCAAAGCCTCCATTATCATGGAACAAACAGAGACTAATGTCAGAATTAAGGGTCTGCAATACAGAGTGGACTTTGCGTTACATTACATTAATGGCATTTGGCAGACACTGTCATCCAGAGCGACGTACAGTTGATTAGACTAAGCATGAGACAATCCTCCCCTGGAGCAATGCAGGGTTAAGGGCCTTGCTCAAGGGCCCAACGTCTGTGCAGATCTTATTGTGGCTACACCGGGGATCGAACCACCGACCTTGCGGGTCCCAGTCCTGGACTTACTGCATTACCAAGTAACAAGCTCAGAACTTAAAGGTGTGTGGTAGTAAACAGACATTCCAAAAATACACTTAACACCACATATGCTTAAAATAAGCTTTACACCTCGTCTTGGGCCCAACCAACCAAAACCAGCCCCCAACTGCTATGCTTCAACTTTCCTATATTCAAACTTGCAAGCATTTGTGTTACCATAAAAAGCATGAATGTTAGAAATGAAAGTATTTAAAACAAGATTATAACTTCCACAAATCAGGATACATAAATTTTAACTCACCGTCTGCATACACATAAGAAAGCGGTAAAGAAACAAACAAAACAAAAACAAAGAAACAAAAACAGACAAAGCAATTATGACAGCAAGGCAGTAAATTCAATTTACTTTCCTAAGTTAAACACACTGGCCAATAAAAACTACTTTACAAAACTAGAAATAGCTGTACATGTGCACATGGGTGACACTTACAAAGACAGGAGAACAGAGATCTCATTTTAACCCGATTAGAATTGAAAGATAGTTGCACGCATGAAACACTATACTCGGTGAAAACTTTCCCTGATAATTTACTAAAATGGCCCATGTAATTAAACCTATAGTTAACAATGACACAATTAACCAAAATGAATCAGATAAATAGTCATGCATCTAAGAGCAGTGGTAAATCATGAGTGCAGTAACATCAGGCCGCGGGCCTACCTTTCAGTGCGATGACCTTGCTGGCAGGGTTCATGATGGCGCTGTCTGCGGAGATGGGTCTGCGGATGGGGGTGTTGGGGTCGTTCATGTCGATGATCACCACCTGCGCCTGCTCGCCCACCTTCTCGCGGATGCAGATGAACTTGTCCGACTCCATGGTCAGAGTGCTGAACCCGATGTTAGCCGGGTTAATGCCCAGGTTCTGGAGCTATACACCAAACGGGGGAGGAAAATAGGTTTCGCTTAAACGGTGCGCCTCAGTCCCCAAACCTGTCCGAGAGGCAATCCGAGGGCATTTTTATTTATTATTATTTACAGCCTTTCTGCCTGGAAGCTTTAATAATGAGGTTCATTCAGTGACACAGATGGGATTCTCATTGCTGCCGATGATGCAGAGGTCAGTGTGAAATGAGGGATGCCGCTTTTTAATCTACCAATCAGTAAAACGGCAGATAACAGCCGAGAGTCCACGACCTGTTTCGGCTGAGGTGACAGGAGGACTGAGAGCACCCAGAGCCATAAGAAAAGCACAGGACTGAGCAGAACGACTACATACCACACCACCAAGGAAAGACCAGGGAAGAAGAAGTCTGCTAACAGCACAGGAAAAATTAGTACAGTTAACTAAAAATATGGATTTAACAGCAATGCAGTGTAAAAGCAAAACAAAATCTCAACTAATCTGCAGCGGAGATGGGCTCATTTTTCTATAGGATGTGCCCAGTGAAAAAAACATTTGAATAAGCAATTCAGAATTTGTTTGCACAATGTATCGATCGGATTGTGGCCTTTTCTCAAGGTGTGCTACGCACTACTGCTAATAACTGTTATTATTCACTGCATCTTCCATAATTTAAAAGCCTCTTGCAGTAAAGGAGGAGGGCTCAGGTGGCCCATGCTTCGCAGCCATTGGGGTGATACATGGCAGCCATTTTGCAGTCGAATGCTCACCACACATCACTGGTTAAATAAACCTCCAATAAAATAAAGAAATAAAAGCTTTGGTCAGATTGCCACATTAATTCAGAGAGAAACTGGATAGGTTCTAAGTAATTAGAGTAATTCTAAAACTAAAACAAGTAGTTTTTAGTGCAAGACTGTGCAAAACCTATAGATGGTAAAAAAATAAATAAAATAAAAAGAAAGAAGAAGAGTTTGATAATTAGGCTAAGTAAAATCTGCTTTACTGACTGACTTGGATCCTTATCTTGTGATATCATTCACCAAGGCAGAATCTGGTACTTTCTCTACCTTATACACAACAGTGAAGTATGCAAATTTTACTGATGCATTTGAAGTAAGCCAAATGTAGATCACGTCTGGGTTTAGCAGCTAGATTTAATGAACAGCACCGGGTACTTACAAATAGACAGACCCCCCATCTCCAAAAAAGGCCACAGCTTAGGGACTGTCAAAAGAGCTGACCAAAGCATATGCAAATCTGATGCTAATAAAGACAAATCTAAATAAAGACAAAGCAAAATTAAACACCAACTATAATCAGGTCTATGTTCTACCTATGTTCTATCTGAATCTCCCACGTGTGCTTCTGGGACAGAGAGAAAGTGCGCTCTTAATAATTCACAAGGATCATGACTAAAGAAGAAAGATTACACTCGTATCATACCGATGTTACTCTGCACAGGCTTCCTTGCGTTAAAATAAAGGGCAGTCAAAGTTGCCAGCTAAAAATTAATTCTTACGATTGTAGTATGTATGACTGATGGAAACGCAGGGTGATTTCGAAAATGCATTAGGCTGCATAAAAATAACTGAGCTGGCCGAGATGGAGAAGGAAAAAAGAAGAAAAAAAGAAAAACCACTGAGCAAGACCGGTGAGCACATTTATAACTGGAGTCATTAAGACATTTTCCCCATTTGATACTGCACGCCTATTAGCCTCAAAAAGGCCTTCCATTACAGTACAGCAACAACTCCATATGAGACATGGCTTTCCCCCCACACGATGAAGGCAAAGCGTGACAACGTAGTCTCTCTTTACCTCCGTTGCTCCTATAGAAAGCTCTCAGTCAGCTTATAACTCAGAGCATAAGGAAGGATGCAGAGTGCTGATGGTACAGAGCTTTGGGGCAGATGTTCATAACAGGAAGCCTGCCATTGTCTCTGCATTTAACCCAACGCTTTCACGTGGAGCCACCGTGACCATGTGACCTCAGGGAAAGGTGACTGTGGAACACGTTCCCCGAGGAATTTCGAGGGAGTGAGGAAGGAAACTAAATTCTCGAGTTTGCAGGATCACGTCCGAGATAAAGATTGCCACCACTCACTTTTTTTTTTACCCAGACATATGACTAAGCTTTGTCACTGTGACAGGCAATTACACCAACTTAGAACGATGATCAATCCATGTGCAGAAGTGCAGACAGCGAGTGCGACAGTCGTCACACTGGAGACTCATTAACATTTTAGAAAGAAACAGCCTAAGGTTTACAGTTACACTCTTTATAATAAACGATTATAAAGGCTATTTAATGAGTAGTGTTTACTTGCGCCATTCCGCTAGCTCTCCTTTGTATTTTGTGCATTTTCATAGACCGATTAGTGCATCAAATAGTGAATGGGACAGCCAGAATTATTATTATTATTATTTATTTATTTATTATCAAATTGGCTGCTTTCATATTTCTTCCCATGTTGTCCTGCGCCATCTAGTAATAAACAATCGCTTTTGGGCATCACAGTCAGTCACAATTACCCAAGGTTACGGAAACTGAGTTTGAGCATGTCTAAGTGAAACCAAAAACAAGACTTTGTAATCAGTACTATTTAATAAGAAATAAGATGCACTAACTGAGGCAGATTCACCAAGAAGTAACTGAACTCTTAAACTGTAAGAGAACACTGACATTAAGCAAAGGAGAATAAAAATCCAGAGATAATGGAAGCAACACCTCAAAAGGAAGTGAAAACGGGAATTCAAACACACAAACACAATCAAGACTTTGTTTTTTAGCCAAGGGAAATGCAAGACTGATTATACACATATCTCAATAACAGTCTGCATAGTATTTCAAGCTAAGAAAAAAATAAAATAAAATGCAACGCAGCTACATAACTTGGAAGGCCAAGTAGCAACATGTAACCTGCGCAAGCAAATCCAAAATGGCCTAATTGTGCAGTCCAGAGGGCTCGTCAGTGCATCTGCTTCCCTGCTGATATCGCATTCAACATGGGATATAGGCCTATTGCAACACTATGCATACAAGTAGATGCATGTGACATACATACATGGATCAGGAAAGGCATCTAAAGAGTGTGTATCCAACTGAACTTTTCAGGAAGAGAAGAGGATTCGCCTCCCAGGCTGAATCTTTGGATGGGCTAATGGCTCATCATTGGTCAAGGTTTGCCCTTCCCAAACTAGGCCACACATGGCCCGCTCAAAGCCCATGGTAAAGATCGGTGCCAATTTCTGTAGCTGCAGGCTGTGGTGCTACCCACTCTGACAGGAAACCAAAGCAGAATGAGACTTAGGAAGCAGCATCAGGGACGGGCTCAAAATGACCAAAAAGTTTTAAATAATGAAAATGTCCATCAGGGAAGTGTACATGAATCAGTAGAGAGCCCAGTAAAAGCAGAGAGGTAAGATTAAGGCAGAATCCAGACAGAGCGTTTAACCAACAATTAACCTACCATCATCTCTATGCAAGTTCACAATTCTCTGAATGCAGAGCGCTCGTGCAGCCACGCGATTTTAGTAGTTTGAATGGAATTGAAACTCAATGCATGGACTACTTTGACTGATTTAAGTGTCCTTAATACAAAGCAATTCTTAGGTCACAACAAAAACATTACTGGCTGAGTGGCTGGTATCACTTCAATTTCTATGTAAAGAATACCAGTTGTGCCAATTTATATAAGCTCTAAGGTGTGCCAAAGCAAAATTCCATTCATGACATTTACCTTACTTTACCAAGTAAAGGTTACTCGAACCAAGCATTAACTGTCTTTCATTTTACATAAAGTGGCCTTGATAACTGCATTCAACACGTTTTAAAATGCAACTCCCCAGCAGAACATACAGTGACAGCTCGACAGGGATAACATGGCCATTCAATAGCACGCGTGCACACCAATACTGTCAGTTTGTGCTAAACCGCCATGAAATTCTAATTCTATATAATGGGATTGTCAATTCTGATTGGGATACTCGCATATGAAACCATCGTACCATCATTATGGCATTATGCAGTTCTCAAAGAGCTTTCCAATGAAGTTGTTTTACCGACACAATTTAACAAACTCTGTTGGTTGGTACCTGGAAAAGTAACGTCAGGTGAATCTATTACAATATAAAAGCAATGGGGGAAACATCAAGACAGTTGTTAAAATGTAATAAGCGGTCTTCGCCTAAGTTAAGTTTGCTTCTGCATCCTCAATGAGATGACTGAGAAAGTCATCTCGTTAGCTACGAAGTTAGTCATCTCAGGACCTGCCTTACAAACAGAGTAATGACTAACGTTAATAGACGAATGCACAGTGCATTGAAGATTAGCTATAACTAATGACGAGAAAATAAAATCTAGCCAGCAGTGACGGAAGTTACAAAGCAAGAACCTAGACAGATAACGGTCGCTAGCTGGCTAATTAACGTTATCGTGATCGTGAGCTCGCTGGCATTCCATACCGTTAGCTAGATGAAAGCAAATACATCAGCTAACTAGGCTAGCTATTCCGCAACCGAGATAGCTGCTAATAGCACTAAGTTAGCTCGCCTACTATCAAATGGGCAATTTCATGGGACTTTCCTTTGGCAAGTGGCTAGCTAACGGCAACGTTAACGTTATGCAGTTAAATGTTTCTAGCTAGGCTAGCTAACGTTAGCTACATAGTTTAACAATGCTATTATTCAATTTGAGTGCCTATGACATCTAGCTTACTAGCTAACGTTTACATGATTAATAAGCAAAAATAGCAAGCGGTTAATACAGATTACAAACTGTAGGAAAATGCTGAGAAATAAAATCAATTAAAACATGGATGACATAAAGGCCGTTGTGGTCATGCAAGTTCACATTAGCCTAGTTAACGTTGCGCTAACGTCAGATGTAACTAGCCGGCTAGATGTGTAACTATGGTGATTTGAAGGCAACATTAGCGAGCCAATTTGCTGCTGTGATGTACGACATCGCATAGTCAACTTAGCCCGCTAGATAACATTAGCTAGCTAACGCTAGAATTTGAGGAAGGGAGGGAGGTCATTCATTTATCGCTTCTGATAACTAGCAAGCCAAAAAGCTAGTTAGCCAACGATAGTTAGCTTCCCAATGGCAGTGGAATTCGGAGAGATTGGGTAGGCAGTTCCCCCGGCAATTAGATTAACGGCATCATTTAGCATTTATTACGACGTACCTGCAGGTGCTCCTGGAAGCGAATCGGTAGGATCTGAGCCATGGCGGTTCCTCTCTGCTCTCTCCTCCCGGAGTCCTGGATCTCCAAGCTACTTACTACGGCTTCTCAACACAGGTCGAAGCCAAGACAGCTGACTAGATGAAGGTCTGAAAGGGGAGATGGGGATCTGTTCGGACTTGCGATTGCAGAGGCTATGGGACCGCGCGTGTTGTTCTGGCCGCCCGCTTGGTGTTTGTGCTTTTTCTCCCTGAATGAAGATCAGTGGCACCAGCACTGAACTCCGAAAACCCGCAATGGCGGCGGAAACAGCTCAGGAGAGAAACACTCCGGAAACTGATTTGGGCCTCCGCGTGGCGAAAGGATACGCATAACTTAAAGAGGATGAGACACGTTCTTTTCTCAAGAAAATAATCGATATTCAGTTTTTTGGGGGGTTTATTTTTCACAACTATGTGGATACTTATTAGCAAAACTTTGGCGAGCTTGTGTACGAGTAAGAAGTGACTTAGTTTAGATCATATAAGCGATATCAGTGGCACTATTTATTTGCGATTCGTCCTTTGATTTTTGCCACATCATTCGTCCTCGTAAATTTACGTCAGTTCCGTGCCAGCAACCCTGTCACGTTGTGTTGCAAATCCGGCGAATGTTGACGGTTCCGTCTACTTTATAATGTGACAGTGACTTTTTACGAACTAATGCGACCTGATGTCAGTTCAGGTTTTATGGAGACATCTATGCAACAATTTGATTTACATAATTATTCAGACCCTTTGCTGTGACACTCCAAATTGTGGTCAGGTGCATCCTGAAAAGTGAACATCTGTATATATAAGGTCCCACAATTCACACTGAATGTCAGGACAAAGACCAAGCCATGAAGTCCAAGTCTCTGTTGACCTGCTCTGTGATATAATTGTGGTGAGGCATAGATCAGGGTAAGGGTATAAAACCATTTAAAAATATTTGAGTGTTCTCAGGAGCACAGTGGCCTTAATAATTGTGAAATGGAAGAAGGACCACCAGGATTCTTCCTAGAGTTGGCCATCCAGCCAAGCTGAGTAACTGGGCAAGAAGTCCTCTGCAGAGATGGGAGAACCTACCTACCATGTTTCCCATCCAATCTGCTTGAGAGAATCTGCCAGGACTAATGGGATAATTGCCCAAATCCAGGTGCGCAAAGATTGTAGATTTACCCAAGAAGACTCAAAGCTGTAATTGCTGCCAAAGGGGCTTCTACAAAGTACTGAATTAAGGGTTTGAATACTGTAAGATTTCAGTTATATATATACACACTTAAGTCTCAACATGATTTCTCTATGTCATTATGGGTTATTGAGTGTAGATTGATGGGCAATATTTATATAATAAAATAAAAGTGATGGGGTCTCAATACTTCATGAAGCCACTGTACAGCATGCATGCTATATAATTAAATATTAACAGATTTAAAGGTGCCTCATGACCGAGCCTGAATGGGGTCCTATTGGTGCAGTTAAAGTCATAGGAATCAACTTTACCACAACCGATTGAATATGGCATATGAACCTGGGGAGACTAGATACAAAAATATCTCATTTGAACGTATCATTTTGTTTTTAACGTTGATCTACATACTTTTCAGTTGGTTAATTACCAATTTGTCATCGATTCATGTTGGCACACTTCAGCTTCACTGGTGATCACACCAAAAATGTCGATAGGTGTCACCCCAAGGTTTTATTGATGAGGTGGAAAATGTGTAGAAAGCACTAAAACCTAGGATCAAACCCATTTATTGTGTGTTGTGTCTATAACTATGTAAAATTGATGCATGGAGTATTTGTATTGCTTTCAAAGCCGAAAAGGAGGGATCAGTTCAAATTTCAGCAACTGTGCGAAGGAAATCTGGGAATCTATCCTCTCATATATATATATATATATATATATATATATATATATATATATATATATACACACGCACACACACACTGCCTGTCAAAGTTTGGTGACTATTTTTGTTTTGGTTCTGTACTGAATACCAGCTTTAATTTGAGGCTATATACATCCGTATCATGTGATCCATGCAGGAATTACAGCCTTTTTTAAAAAATTATTTTTTTACATACATTTTAGGGGAACAAAGTAATTGGACAAATGAACACTCTTAAAGTCATAAAATGTAGTATTTGCTTGCACATCCTTTGGCAAATCCCACAATAAATCACCAGACGCTGAGTATCATCCCTACTGATGCTCTGCAAGGCTCTTCAGTTGCGGTTTGTTTTGAGGGCTTTCTGTCTTCAATTTTAACATAGTGGCAGGTGATTGACTTGGCCAGTCAATAACATTCCACTTTTCAGCCCTGAAACTTGATTGCTTCAGCAGTAGTGTATGTTTGGGGTCATTATACTGCTGCAAGGTGAAGTGCCGTCCAAAGTTTTGAGGCATTTGGTGGGATCAGAGCAGAGGTTTCGGTACACTTCAGAATTCATCCTGCTGCTGCAGTCATCGATGAAGACAAGTGAGCTAGTACCAGTGGCGGACATGCATGCCCAAACCATAACAATAACTTGCATAATTAAAAGCAGAATCAAGACGACATACTAAAAGCTCTCCGCTTTACCTGCACAAAGGAAGCAATTGAATTGAATAAACCCGACTTAATCAGAAATAACTGTGAAGCCATTTGTCCCAAACATTATGGTGCCTTGAAATATAGTGGGCGGTATAATAATGAGTGCAGTAATTTGTACCGGGTGAAACCAAAGTGTAGTAAAACACCCTTTTATAGAAGTGGAGATGTAACCATTGGTTTGGTTACAAAACTGAAATTGTGGAGGACAGAGCCAAATCAAGAAAAAATGTCTTTGTCCCATTACGGCAAACTATGGAAAAGTAATCCCAAACTACAATCTGACACATTCATTCTTGTATCTATATTCATACGACAGTTATACATGAAATGGCACATTCACTCCTTGCTTACTGTTTGTTACTCTTATTAAAATGATATTTGAACGTCAATTGATTACATTTAAATGTAAACTGAATGTTACATGTGAGCATTGAATGTTATAAAAACCTTTATTCAGTTTCATATTGGCGTACATAGCCCCACCATCAGCAGGGGAGAAAGTGCACAGCTTTCATCTCTATAGGTCCCAGTCTGCATAGCTTACACCAGCCCACAAGTTCATGAGGCATGTAATGACAGCAGTGAACTTCCTTGTCTGCCATCAGGAAGCAGCCCATCATGTGCTCTTGCGATGTGGCGCTCATGTGCACCTTGCTCTATAACCGGGAACAGCACTCGCGACGCAACGGATTGTGAGGGGAGATTTCTTTCCGGAGAGGAAGTGGCCCAGCATTCCCCACTGAAGTATGCGATTTCCCCTGTTACTTAGTGGGCTTGCTGTGCTGTCAGGCTGAGGCAGGAATGCAGGGCACGACATTCCAGGGCCCCCTCCGCTTTCCCTCTGGAGAGCAGCAGCCTTCCAGCCAGTCCTGCCGCTCCCACGGGTCAGGGCGCTTTCTGGTGCCTCCTCTCCTGCTTCCTCTGCAGGTACCGTGCTCGGGCCTCGGACACCGACGTGTCGTCGTTCCTCCTCTCCGCTTTCTTCGCCATGTCCTCCGCAGACTCCCCTGCAGGGAGACCAGAGCCATCAGAGTGAAAGAGAACTCTCCACAAAGCCAGGCGGAGAATGGTCACTCTGCCCCTTACACTAATCCCTGCCTACAAGCAACCAGGCACTATCCATGATCCATCCCTACACACACCAAAATGAGACACCCACACAAAGGTGAACCCACCAAGAATCTAAAATTAGCACAAACGATCTTCCAAATATAGTTGGTGTTTACGCTGAAAGCCAGGGTCACGGTGGAAATCGTGCTGAACTACTTTTAGTCATGATGCTGTTTTCCAGTGAAGCGAGTGATGGAAATTCAATTTATAACTCACTGGAAAAAAATTCAGCCTCCTTACCACCCCACAAAATCCAAGTTGAAAACAGCAGTAATCCCCTCCTCGCTTTATACCTGACTGAAGCCTTTTCTCTCAGGATATGCATATAAAATATGGTTGAGGGTTGAGGATAGGTTTCTGCTCAGAGCTTTAATCTCAGATTGATTTCTTGCATTATATATGTTAAAGGCTCCAGTAGTCTGCAGATGGATCGCATTTTTACAAAGAAAGAGTGTTCAAAGTCTGAAAAAGAGCTTTTGAAGATATCCAACCATATTTATTTGAATTGGAATGTTACAATGAATGACTGAGGCCAAGTCTGTTTAATAGTAAGATTTATAGTATTAGCCAACTGCTGCAAATAATTAGTCTGGTCAACATTCATGGAAAGGCCGCAACTGGTCATTTTTTTGTGTAGAATGATTATACGCGAGGGCACTGCTCGTTGTGATATTGGCAACTCTGTTTGAGAGTATGGATACACTGTAGCGTTCCTCTCCCAGAATCTGGAGAACGAAAGCTATGACAATGGATTTTTGACCTGCAAGAGGATTGAATGGCCTTGAAGCTGCTTTAATATTGTATTAAAGTATTGGCACTGTATTGCGCAAGTGATAGTATTTTACATTTTCAATTTCCCATGGGCAAATTAATTAAACAAAAATATCAGAGCAGACCTAAACTTCCTCCTGTAGTCTGCAGGTTGGGTGCACCAAACACAAGGAATGTCCCATATCATTAAATAGTTGTATTTAATTATAATTATATATCCAATAATTTTTATGGACATAACCACTGATGCCTTTTCACAGTAGCTCCTTGCAAAGAACCTGCTGCTGACCCTTCACCTACCAAGGACCGCTCACCTGCTTGTCTTTTGGCCGCCTCCTTGGCCTCCCACTTAGCCACCTCCTCATCCGTCACCTCCTCCCTGGCCACACTGCTCAGCTCATATGCGTCCACCTCGTGCAGTTTGGGCAGCAGGTCCTTCACCCACTCGTACCGGACGGGACACACGGTCCTCACGTACACCCGGGAGGTGACCAGCACGTCGTGGAAGATGATCCAGTCCAGCTGGCTCTCCTGCTGAAAGAGCTGCGATAATGAAGGAAATTCAGGTAAATCAGCTGAGAGGATATCAGAGGCTCAGGTAAAGCACCTTAGAAGACACTAAAGATTCAGATACACAAATGTCAAGTAGACCTCTCACAAATTGAGAGGATGTGAAAGGGCTTCTTGACCGTTATCTTATTGCAGGATTTTTTTGTTTTTCCTCACTGCGGATGATGGGTGAATGTGGACCACAGATCCATGCCCGTCCATTGTGCAAAATGTTCTTCCCACTGCCCTGGGAAAGAAACGATGCATTGTCTGACAGAGGCCTTACAACTCATGACCAGTAAAATGGAAATATTGAGATTTATTTAATCAATGCATGCATCTGTGCCAACAATGAGATGTATTGCATTGGTTATAGTGTAGTGTACTGTGCCATTACTATTAACCCTTGTGTAGTCTTAACATTATGTACACTCCCCTTGTCCTAAGGGTAAAAAAATGACCCGCCTTCACTAAACCCCTAAAATAAAGCAGCTTAATTGCATTTTAAACCCCAAATCAATAAATCAATTAAGAAAGAACCTGTCACTCATCACAAACGTTGTTGTCAAATTTCAAGTCAAAAAATAATAATTTAGGAGGTTTTCTCTGCTGTTAAACACAGTGGTGGGTCATTTTTTACCATTAAGACAACACAAGGGTTAAGACATTAGTATTTCCATTTCAGATTGCATGCCTTGAATGGTAATAAGCTATGCATTGAACTTTTTAAAATTCAGCTCGTCAGAAAGTGGTATGATGGGTTGTATCACAACAGAATGAGCAAAAACAGCACAACTCAGCAAAACTGACAAAATCGATGGCTGACAGCAGATCAGTGCAGCCTGCAGAAAAGACACTGTCAACACTTGAGAGGTATGACCCATCTTTAAACACCATTTTGTGGACATAATCCAAATACCACCCATCCAACTACTGAAGTGAATGCCAGTATACTATTCAAACGACTGAATTCAGTAGTGAAGTGGCAAAGACATGGTTAAACACTGTAGTTGCGTTACAATTTCTGGAACGGTCTGAAGCATAGTCAGCCTAAAGAACGTGCACACGACTGAACAGATATGGGGCTCGGCCCTCTAGATGACTCAATTTCCCTGCATCTCTGACCTTCCCTGATACGGAGATAGCCTGTCCGAGGTAAATGAACGAGCCGCACAGCAATCTCTCTCTGCCTCTGGGGAGTGAGGCGCCAATCAACAAGAGTGGTTACCATGGCGTTTTCTCCCTGTGGTACTTTAACAGATGGCTTTCTTGCTAGAACTCAATTTCTAAGTCAGTACATTTTGTTTGACTCTTAAAGAACGACATTAGACACCTTGGCGCCAACCCGAAAATGTAGTTTTTTGTGCTGTGCTGTGCTGTGACAGACAGGTGTTGCATTTCCGCTTTCCAATTTCACCTGTAGAGGACACTGCTCCATTATATAAAGTCGTCATTATTTATATATGGACGTTTTGAATAGTAGAATCATTAATCATTGTCCTCTTCCACTACAGCTCATGGCTTGAAAAGTGTGGTCAATTCTGCTGAAATCATACCATTATAAAATATGAAAATCCTTTGAATTTTGATTATAACCATAAATGATTAAGACCCCTTGTGGAACTATGATTGTAAGCTTCCAAAAATTAATAGGATTGTGGCATCAGAGGTGGTAAATGTAAAAACCTTTAGAGAGAAGGGGTCTGTGTGTCACATTTTTACACTGCCGTTCTGTATTCATTCACAGCATTTCTCACGTACCTTCTGGCCACATTAGCAAAGTACCCTGTGCAGAGACACCTCCGGAAGAGCTCACTCCGACTGCCATCAAATTTCTCCACTGGAAAGTCTCTTTGCTGTAACAATGAACAAAAGCACACCCGGTCCACAGACTGGTTTACTCCAGGTAAGACCAGAGAATATCTGCCCTGTCCCATGTTAAACACACAAATTCCAGACCATCTGCATGATTGCGTTACTGGTGGTACTGGGGGGGGGGGGGGTCACCTGTTTCAGTCTGAGAAGAATGTCTCGCAGCTGGGTCTCTATGCTGAAGGCTGACTTCAGCGCCCTCCAGTGGACCCAGTGATCCCTGCACCACGCAGACGGCGAGTCACTGGATAACAAAAACAGCTCATAGATCAGACACATCACAGAGAAGTTCCCCGGTTTCACACTAAATTGGTTTTTACTCCGACTGTACAGGCTGCCACTGAAAGGAGATGAGATATAAGAACCTGGCTCTGCATTTCTGGAACACGCTCAGCAGCACGGTGAAGTCGTTGCAGCTGCCCGAGTCCGCTATCAACTTCATGTGCTCCCTCTCAGCGTCCTGCTGCTTCTCTGGCTGGCCTGCAGGGGGCAGCACAACACAAAGATTCCCAAAACAACATCGACGTGGCTGGTTTTCCAATGGACGCCATCTTCAACCACGGGAACTAAACTGTGGGTATGGGACTGTTACCTGGTCGAATAAAGATGTTCTCCACGGACAACATGGCAGCCACAGGGAGCAGCAGGTCTTCACAGCCCATGGACGCAGCCTTCAGTAGGGCCCGAGTGAGACCAGGAGGCAGGGGGAACTCCACCATCAGTCGACCTAGCCTGGTCACATGACCTCTCCTTCAGCCGGAGGGGGGTGGGTGGGCACAGAGCCAGATAATAAGGATAAAGCCACAACTTCTTTAAGCCAAGCACCGATTAATCACTTCCAACCAGCACAAACTGATTCACATTCATATTCAATGGACTTGGGACATATTTCATATTGCTCTGAGTGCCAGAGAGGGGGAAAGCCTGACTGCTCTGGAAATTAAGTGTCTGATTCAGCAAACCCATTCCCCTTAGGCAGGATCCAGGAGCATGTTACTCACCTGTCTATAGCATCACACTGGTACAGCTGCTTTAGGGCCTCCAGGATAAACCTCTCTTCAGGCCGATCGAGGTAAGGGAACCTTGACGGGAAAAAAAAACAACCAGCGTGGTGTGACTCCCTCAGATCTCAATCAACTGCGAGTGCAAATACCAAACTGGTCACTCCTTTTTGTCTGATATCAAATCAATTCTTGAAGGCTTATTTTTAATGCAGCCAGGCTTGTTTTGTTTTAATTAGCATGCAGATACAGACCACTGATCTTTTGAACTCAATTATGATTCCATTCGCTGCTGCAGTTACAATATGAAATTAATGTCATCACCCCTAAATGCTCCATAAAATTACCCTCTTCTCTACTGCCAGGAATACTGCATTCTTTATACTGACAATGATATTTCTCTTTACAGGTGTATATATACCAGTTGCAGCTGCAGAGCTTAAAATTTAGGAGGCAGAAAACATCCCCTTAAACTAATTATTGGCCTTGACCTGTGTTCGATCATTTTCCTTGAATAATCCATTGGAAGCTAAACGCACAGCTTTTCTATTGAATACCACGTTGGAGTAAAGGCTATCTAACCAGTGCTTTGGGATTGTTTAAGCTACAAAATCTGCGTATTGTAGATTATTGCCATGAATATTGACTATATGAGTGCGAGTGCAGAAAACAAAGAGTACCTACACGTATGCACACTTTTTAACAACATTGATAGAAATGTGCGGTTTCGGTGCAAATAAAACGTTTTATTTCACGTCATACCTAATTCAGGAGAACTGGCTACACCTTATGGTACCGAGTACTTTGTGACTTAACCTGATAGTCGATCAAGGACAATGATTTAAAACAAGTCGAGACCTACAATCAGTTTAAGGGCATGTGTCCTGCCTCCTCAAGTTTCAGCTCAACAGCGGTCACTGTTATACAAAGTGCAAACATGCAATCCACTCGGGTAAATGCTACGCCAAACAGTGCCCTCTTGTCTTGTCCCTATGCCAGGGCGGAGCTGGCCCCACCTGATGACATCATGGACTCCGAGACACTTGAGCGTGAGGATGACGGCAGTGAGGCTGGTCCTCTGGATCTCTGGGACCGTGTACTCCAGCATGCATTTCTCCCAGAATTCCTTGCTGTAGATCCTGAAGCACTTCCCGGCGGAGGTCCTCCCGGCTCTGCCCGCCCTCTGCTGCGCCTCGCTCCTGTTCAGCATCGACACGTCACCAGGGAGAACACCACCGCCAGACTCCCACCCCCACCCAAACATTTGTTATTGGTCACCACAAAAATATCCTCTGAATTATGACATATCATCTCATTTGGGGCTACTAATGCAAAGTAGCTTTTTGGCTAATTTGGGTACAATGAATTGCATGACTGTACTGAACATTGCCCATGGTAAATAAAATATACATATATACACTATAAAAATACCCTTTAATAAAAGCTGTGAGTATACGCTTTGACCACATATGACTTGTTTGATTACAAACAGAGAAAATATTAAATCTGAAACGGCCAAGGTGACCCCAAACATTTCAACAGTAGTGTGTGTGTGTGTGTGTGTGTGTGTGTATATATGTATATATATATATATTGTTGATGTTAAAGTACAAATGAATGCAGAAATCTGGATCTTACTTAGAAATGGGAACAACTTCTAGAATGTCCAGGCCCACTCTGGAATTATGATTCAGTTGCTTCACAAACCCACTGTCCACAATATACCTGCAACAGAGTATAATGCGCATTAAGTTACAAGTGCCTGTGATTGATGTCCAATGGCAGTCCGCTTTTCCTTTTCTGTGAGCAGCAGAACCATTACAAACAACATTACAATATGCAGATCCCAGATTAAATCTCAAGGTTGCCGAGATGCAGGAGAAATTGCCACTCACTCGATACATATTAAACAAGTAAATTAATGTATTCTGAGCGGTTATGGGGGACTGTTATTCAGAATAAATGTACTTACCTTCTAAACATGCCTATCTGCATATCAAGTGAGTTCTGGCCGTTTGCTCTGAATCTTAACATTTAGCATTGCCCGAGAGATTCAAGCACAAAAGAAATATTAAACTGAGAACCGAGCTAATATCTGTAGCAAATACGAAGGTCACAGAGGATTCAGAGAAAGTGTCAATGACAACATTCTTTAAACATTTGGATATGCAGTGTCTCTTCAGTATAATCCACACCACTCCTTTTTGCAGGTCCTATACACAGTAAGTATCGGAACATGTAAATATAAGTATCGGAACATGCACTACCAGAGGTGGATAAGCCAGTAGTTAATAGTATATACAGTAATAGTATGCATTTTCATAATTTTGTTATATTTTCAATTTCATATATAGGTAGATATCTATTCATCCAGGGATAACAGTCTCATTTATAATATTTTCACATCAACGAAGCTCAATATTAAACACAACAAGCATGTTTTCTCATGCATATTAATGCATATATAATGAAGCCCTGGTAATTATGTGATTAAACAGCTTCAGTAATTCAGTTCTGAAGGCAGGTTGTCAGTATGTAAATCACAGGAGTCCTGCTGAAGGACCTGCCGTCTGACTCACTTGATCCCATTAATCGTCAGGGACGTTGCGGCAATGTTGGTGGCGACCACGCATTTCCTTACGCCTTTCGGGGGTGGCTGAAAAATTTGCCTTTGCTGATCTGTTGAGAGAAAAATAATTTATCCACGATGAAACGATTCACAAGTCTGATGGGGTCTAAAGGACACTAGCTGCTGTGCAGGTGCTACCAGTTTCACCTGAGGTTTTTCGACAGGTCAGTCAGCTGACTTTGCTCAAGAAGTGGATGGTGCCATATCATTTTTATGGGCCAAGTCTTTGGGTGAATTAACCTTATGATGAGCTATGCCTCCAGTGCACAAACAAATAAAACTGTTGACAGTACTGCTCTGAGAAGCATCTTTTCCCCATTTAGGTGCCTTACCTGTTGGCATGGATCCATAAAGGGGCAGAATCAACAGGCCGTCGACCGTGCGGTCGTGAACGTCGTAGCGGTAGTCGATGCTTTCGGCCTTCTCATATAGCATGTCACAAGCCTTCTCAATCTCAGACTGACCTGCCACATCACAAGTGAAGATAAAAAATTATAAAAACTCCAAAATGACGTCCATCCTATCACAACCAAATAATCACATAGGATATTATCAGGAAGGGCTTTCTCAATGCCTTCAAAATAAAGTTGGCATTGTATCAGAACATATCACACAAAGAATACCCAAATACATTAATAAACGTGTGAAACCTACATTCTCACTGTATAACACAGACTCCACTTCAAGCTTAGTATTGAGACTTTGGACCCGAGAGAACTTGTACACTTCCCATTAGCACAATGCCTGCTCTCTGTGGTCTCAAAGAGGGAAACTGTGACATCCCTCCCCAAGGACAGACATAAATTTGGAGATAAAATTGTTCTTGTCAAACTCCTTGGCTGCAGACAGTATATAATCACCTCAGGGATATCCTGCCTAGATTTCCAGCCCAGGGGATTCTCCAGTTTTCCCCTTCATGACTTAAACCACACGGAAAGAGCGTATGAGGCTCACGCACCTGTAAGAAACACAAGTATGTCCCCGGCCTGCTCACTGGTGTGCAGATCCAGCGCCACCTTCACAACCTGATGGACAAATGAGATAACAACATGAGATATGCCAGTGCTGATGACTGAATCATTATATTCGAAACAGTCCCATATGATACAGATTCTTATCTGATTCTTATCTGATACACTTCTTATCCCTGCACATAAATACTGAAAAATCTGTACATCAACAGTTCGTAGGGAGCGGCAGCACACTCCACCTCCTTCACGTAGACTGTGCTGTCCGTATCCTTGGGCCCGATCAAGCCACAGAATCTCTCAGCCACGGGGAACGTCCGTCCGGGGATGGTGAAGACGGGACAGTCCCCGAGGAAGGCAGACAGCTTGTCTGTCTCCAGCGTGGCTGACATTACCACCACCTTCAGAGGGATGCGGCGGCTGGAGGAACCCCCTCGAGCCAGCAGCACCTTCCTCTTCAAGAGGCCGAGCAAGATGTCCTGTGACACACATGGACCATCGCATCACAAACAGCAGTTAATTGAGTTTACAGTGTTTACAGGCTGTACAAGTCTAATTGGTAACTGAACTAATAAAACAAAATATTACTGATGAACGGAAAACATTTTATTCTTGAATTACTCTAGGTCGTGTGGCAGCCATGCCGAACTCACCGTGTTTAAGCTCCTCTCATGAGCCTCATCCAGGATCACCACACTGTACTGCGTAAGACTAGGGTCTGCCAGAATCTCCCTTAGCAGGCAGCCATCTGTCATGTACTTAATGATTGTGTTCTGTTAATGCAGAAAAGATCCAAGCTTTAAACCTTTTAATATAGGCATGCTCTGCCTACAACTACTTTAGCAGGGTTCACGGTGATTATTTCTGCACGCATGCAAGCACAATAAGGAAGCGGCAATTACAGTTATTTAGCTGACACTTTTATCCAAAGCAACTTACAGTTGATTAGACTAAGCAGGGGACAATCCCCCCTGGAGCAATGAGGGGGTAATAGCTGTATGGATTTTATCCTGGCTACACCGGGGCCTCATTACATAATTAAACATAACAAACATTTCTAAATAGTCTTCCAGGATCAACAGACATTATATTTTCCTCTGTTTATAATGCTTTCATTTCAATGCTTTGTGGTTTTATTTCGCTGTTAAATGTGACATTAACGTTGATCATTTGAGAGGTTTCAGTGATTTAAGCTTTTAAGTGAGCATATCGGCAGTCTCACCTCAGTGGAGCAGTCATCAAAGCGCACCTGGTACCCAACTTCTCTCCCAAGAGAACAGCCCATCTCCTGCGACACTCTCTGGGCGACTGTAATAGCTGCCACTCTGCGTGGCTGGGTCACACCGATCTTACCATCCTTCCCAAATCCTTTTCAAGTGGAAAAACGACACAAATTTTCGGCCTCTGCTATTCGTTCAAGGTTAATTTACAGTACAGATTATTACACCAGACTACACACCGGAATATACTAACGTTGCTGTCCTATTGCAATTAGCATCTGTTAAGAGCTTGCAGTCGCTAAGACCCTTATTCACAGGGGGGGGAAAACGTGCCACTACCTAATCCAAAACAGAGCTTAACACACATAAGCAAAAGGAACGGGATCTACCTGCTTGGTACAAGTACTGCGGAAGCTGGGTAGTTTTCCCACTACCAGTCTCTCCCGTAACGACCAAGAATGGGTTGACTTGGACTGCTTTTACAAGTTTTTTCTTGTGCTGGAAAATCGGCAGGTTTTCAGAGTCGCAGGAATCCATAGTATGCACTTACTTATTCCACTGAATCCTGCAAGCATTAACAACGAGGGAGCTACCGTCAGCTAAGTTGGATAACTAGTTAGTTTGCTAGCTAACAATATACGCTAGCTAGCATACACAAAATGGTTTAAAATACCCAGGGTATCTTCTAGAGCTGGATAAAGTTAAACGAAGACGATCTCAAGATACCAGCATGACAACGATAGATAAAAAATGTAGCTAATTGGCTACTATATGATTGCTAGATGAAAACACCGAACAATAGCTATATTTTATTTGAAAAATAACTAGTTATACGTGTAAAATACGTAGCGAAATTCCTCATGTTGTTTAACAATCTTCCACTTCCGTTGTCTTGCGAAAGGACCGCGTATAACTTACGCCTTGATTGGTCTTCACCAAACAGTATGCATTTTTATTGGTCACCAGTTTGACGAAAAACCCACCTGACGTATGGAACGTCAAAAGGTTCAAAATTAGAAAGATGTATTCGCAAATCGAGCAAATGTTTGTTGATTGTCCACAAAATGTGTTCATGTATCAATGTTTATCCATTTTCCCACAACAAAATTATAAAAATAGCACTAAATTGTTGCTACCAATCGTCGTAGCGGTTCAATAAAAATGTTTTTCAATAACCCCCCCATATAATATCACAAACACTGGTTGAAATATTTGTACACATTTCACAGACCCATGATGTATACATAGTTTTAATAGAGACTGGACATGTCCTGGTTATAGCCTTGTTGCTGTTGCAGTACACTGTGTGAAGGCACAGGTTGGTTTGGTCACGCTTGGTTTGTCATTTTCCAATTCAAACTTTAAACAAGATTAAATCAATTGTTTTCATTTTTTCGATTCCTATTCTATTATTTTCACTACTGTTTACCGTACTTCAGGGTTTAAAACAATGGTGGGGAACTTAATCTTGTAGATGACCCAAACTTGTAAGTGGGCCAAGTCCATGAGTGTATGCTAATACATGCCATATATTTATGAAAAATAGCTCATATTCAAATTCAAATTAAGACAAAATTAAATAAACTATTAATAAATTCCATGATTGTATAACATCACACTGTTTATGAAATATGTATTAATTAAAATAAAATATAATTATATTTTTCATAGATTCAAATATGTATTGTTCATATACATTATGAATCTGATAATATAGCACATTTGACTGTGTGTTTTCCACCACTGCTTTAAAGCCAGTGCAGTATTTTCAGAAGCAAGTATTATCTTCAAGGTTTATCATCAAGAGCTTCACCTTTTTACATCTGGGCTACACAGAACAAGGATAAATGCACAGGTTGTATTGTGTTTTCATTTTTCAGGACTTCAACACAATCAGTTATTTAAACACTTAAGAAAAAGAGTGAAGATATATACTATGCAATCATAGCACATCCACTTGACAAGCAAAGCCAAACCTGAAAAAAACAATACAGACAGATGCTGCTAAGAGGGAAGCTGTGTAGTTTGAAAATATGTGTGGATAAAAAATAATTCATTTAACTTTACGAATGCTTCTCTCAGAATGAATTATGACATCAATATATTCACTCTCCAGTTCGAGATCGCATCTCTATGTATTGTACAGTTCCCTTTATATGAACACAGCTCACCTCTATCTAGCTGATCTAGTTACCAGATAACAGAGAGGATGTTCAGATCACACTGTCTCTATCCTCGCCATTTTGACTGCTTGTTTGGAGATCTTTTTGTATCTCTTCTCAGAGTCCATTTGCTGTTGTGTTATCCAGGAAAGTGTTTGCAGTTCCTTGGACTCTGTTTTTCATGTCAAGTGATGTCCCTGAAGATGTGTTTCTCTTTCAGTGAAAGAATTTACACAAATTGCTCCAATAATCTATCATTGAAAACAATCCCTGATAGTTCAATAGGATACTTTTGGAATGTGAGAGCAATTGTTTTGCTTTTCAGTGATGGTAACTTGTCACAGTTGGCAACATTAAAATACATTTGAGTTAAACACATAAATAATACAAATATGCAACCACACTGCCCGTTACACATAATACACACCAATGTTTAAAACTGGATGTTTGCACAAGATGTTGTATACATTTCATCACATACAAATGAGAAACGGAGGTGCAAAAAAATATAAAAACTGGCTGATGAATTTCTTTATCTATCCTATGATAGGAAAATAAAGGCTTCTTCTTTCCACATGTAGAAAATGGCCAGTAGTAACAGTTTCATGAAACAGCAAATCATCTGTGAAGTGGCGTATTGTACAGCATGGAGGAAGACAATGCCTTGGGTCCTGTTTGTGGTGGGCATTTCACTTCAGCCAATAAGGTGCAGGCAGGAGTTCCAGTGCCTTCACTAAGGTGGAACGGGGGAGAGGAAGCACGCTCATTATAAAATAGTGGGCAGAGGCGTTGGAGACATGTGATCTTTCGGTGCATACTTTGCAAAGAAAGGCAGAAAGATGGTGAGCATGACCCCAACGATGGCCAGCATGTAGCCCCAGCCGATCTGGCACTCTCCTGCGTTGTAGATATCCGAATTACCACAAAACGACTTCACCAGGGAGGAGTTCAGCCCAAAGGGGTACACCAGCAGGCCCGAGCCCATGATGAACACTGTGGAGAAACAGAGAAGAACAGCATCATCGCAGGAGTCAACACAAACAATATTCCTGGCATTGAGGGAACTGTTTTCTTTCTTATATAAATATATATGTTTTTGGATTTAATTCCAGTCACATTTATTTATTATTAGCAGACATATAAAATATACACAAAATAAATAAATACATTCAAATACATCCATTGTCATTTTAAAATTGTGTTGACATGCAAATTAAATTAACTGACTGTGCCAGACATCTGTCTTCAATGCAATGTGATGTAGTCAGCCATATGTGCCAGCCTTTGATGGTAAATCAGTTCATGTCATTTGTACATTCAAACAATCTTAAAGTGATAATGGATGTGTGTGCACAAAAATAAAAGTGTTTTAATACACCAACAATATAGTCTATACAGTATTAGTACTATGCACATTTCCCCTCACAGATGAAAGACATTTCCACAAGATGGCAGTAGATGTTGCATACAGTGTTGTGAAGATTTGGGGCACAATGGGTCGAAGCTGGAGTCAGCGTTTGCGACCCACTGTTAAATGCTTGTGTTTTTCTCGTCATCAACACAGTTTGATGAGTTCATTAATCAACAATACTACCATCTAACCTGTTTGTGAAGGTAGAAAAGAACAAAAATAATTCATTGTGAGTCAAAGTTAAGGATGAATGTTGATTGTATTCAGGACAAGAAATTATGTGTTTTTCTGACTTTGACTTCTGCTAGACGTCAGGTGCTTCAGGAAATATACAGCTATGGATACAAAAGTACGATCAATTGTACAATTACAGAATTTAATCCAGTAATTTTAGTCAAAACTGAAGCCTGGGCTCCATAATTCAGATTTACAAATACGTGGTGATTTTTACCTTCACAGGTACAATAAAAAAAAAGTAACTCACCAAACTGTAATTGTTATAATAAAACAAATTAACACTTGGATTATTTTTATTTTGACTCAAAGTTAAGTAAAAATTTTGATTAAATGCCAGCCCCAGTCTTATAAAGCTGAAATATCCCTCAGGAACTGTTGTTTACCAGACTATATCAACTTCCAAAAAAATATTATGGCGGCCTTGCCTAAACCCAGTGCTAATCAACTGCAATTGCTCTGTGCGAGCGGGAGAGGAGAAGACAAGGGTGGCTCCACCATGCAGGAGAAGAAGCAGTTTTAACGTCTCTATGTCTTGCCTCATTATGCCCAGCCATCTTGAGAATCCCCCCCCATCTAACCAACCCATCAGTGTCGAGGGAGTCAACATGGACTGGTTTCATGTTCATGTTTATCTGCAGGAGGCAGGCTTTTCAAAGCGTGATGCTAACGAGGCTTTAATGACACTCTCTATCAAACTTCCCTTAGCTTTGTTGAAGGAGTACAAAGTCTCAAAGAGCCAGACAGGTTTGGACACTCTCCTGCCTCCCCAGTGCAGTGTAGTTTAGCAGGGAACTGGAACTGGAACTTTTTGGGGCTTTTTTGCAGAAAGATGTTTTTATTGTGGAACAACTGAATGTGAAATATCCCATCAGAACAAAGCAATGAGAGAGACATCCCTCTCCCATGAATATATGTTTCTCATCCACATTGCATGAGGAAACATTCTTGGTTCACAAAGCCATTTGCCGTCTGCATCAGATAAATACCTTGCCTCAGGAATGATGCTATCACTGAGCCTGCATAGCTTGGCAAACATGACCCTGCAATACAGGCAGAGTACACATGTAGGACCCCATGCAGATAGAAGGGGTACAAGTATTGAGTGTGACACTTTTGTCGGTTTGACCACAACATAAGTGCAGGAATGTGTCTGAACAGGATGATTTCTGATACCACCAAACGTAAACTCACCATGTTCCGAAAACCAAGTTAACTCACTGTGTTCCGAACAGTGCAACTTTCATGACGAATACATACAAAATTACTTCCAGATCAGCTTTGTTTTTTGTGTCTAATTCCTTCCATTTTCATAAAAACATGGTACGAGTCACATAGGCGATCCTTTTCAGCATACAGTGACATGGTAATAGTGATCCACTGTGACACTTTGGTGGGGAAGCTGTTGCTAACCAGAGACTACAAACCAGGCAGGCTTATACGGCGGTGTTTGGACCATCGTGAGCTAACACGGTCTTTTGACCACAGGGATGCTGGGCAGTTATTTGTCGTTTTCTCTATAAATATTGGTCTAATTCACATCAATCAAAGTGTTTTAGTGTCTGGGATAGTCAATAAGCAACCAGAATCATAAACCACTTTCCTCAGGAGAAAAAATACCATTGAACGGAAGTTAGCTTCTGGTGGAAGCGAGTTCATGTTACCCATTTTCTGGAGACTAGATCACACTGGACTCTGTTATCACACACACACACACACACACACACACACATACACACACAGTAAATGTCAGTAAACACTTTTATTAATGGATCAATAGATAAAAATCAATGTGCTGTATGATAACCCAATAAGTTAAATGTTATTATAATGCACAGTATAATGGAACCTCAGAAACAGACTTCATCAGTTGCAGCACCTTGCTTTATAAGAATGAAACCTGCTGTGAGGACATATCACCTTACAATTTATGAAATGTTATCGCAAAGATCGGGTTTATCAGCTCTTTGCTTAAAAATGAGTTCATGTTGAATATGCCTAATTTTAAAAAAACAACAGCGATTGCAAGGATAATGCTCATCCAAAACAGCAGTTAATTAGAGAGGGAAGCCAGGCTATTCATCTGGGAATATATATGTGTAACCCTAAAACCCCAGAGTGCACTTAAGAGACAGGCAGAGTGTGAGTAGAGGCAGTTAGGGCAATGAAATCACAGACAAAACTATAATTACATGGATTTTAGAATGCAGTTACAAAATAGTAGCAGGGTAGAAAACAGTTTAAAACATTCCCTCTCAAAGCAATATAGTCAGTTTTACCTTCAGGCCTTCCCTTATAACGCACAAATACATTAACATATAGCCATTTAGCAAACAATCCTATCCAAGAGCAACTTACCAAGATTTGTTTTTTTAAAAGATACAAAGCATTTACACAGCAGGATATTTGCTGAAGCGATGCAGATGAAGTGCGTCACTCCAGGGAACAGCAGCAGCCCAGCTGGGAATCAAAGCCGTACCCTCCCAGTGACAGGCCGAGGTCACAGCGGACAGCTCACCAGAGTAGTGTATGGCGCAGAAACGATCAATCCACTTTTATTTACAGTCAGAGACACATTGAGGGACACGCATCCTCTTTTCAAAGTGCGCCAAGTTTATAATTAGAACATAATATGCAGAGAAATAACAAGCATTAATTAATTCATTAATTCATTCATTCATTATCCTAACCCGCTTATCCTGAACAGGGTCGCAGGGGGGCTGGAGCCTATCCCAGCATACATTGGGCGAAAGGCAGGAATACACCCTGGGCAGGTCGCCAGTCCATCGCAGGGCACACACACCAATCACTCACACACTCATACCTACGGGCAATTTAGACTCTCCAATCAGCCTAACCTGCAATAACAAACAAACAAATTAAATAATAAAAATTAAAAAAATAAATAAAGTACAATAAAGGAAAGATATGAATAGATAAAAATACATTTTTTAAAACATTCACAATTAGTATAA
The DNA here is from genome assembly GCF_963514075.1 of Conger conger. NCBI lineage: Eukaryota > Metazoa > Chordata > Actinopteri > Anguilliformes > Congridae > Conger > Conger conger. The sequence continues at coordinate 12,428,038 of NC_083772.1, forward strand.
TACAGGTTATTTATGAGCTCTCTAAAACTGTCCAGAGTCACAAGAGAATCAAGCTTTAAGATTTTAATTATTCCAGGAGGATTGAGCACTGTATCTAAAACCTGCCTTTCCAAGATCTATGTTTATTCTGGGAACTTGTAGCACAAGCCAATCTTGAGAGTGAGTCTGATAAGACCCAGCTCTCCATGTATGAAACAATGTGAGACAGGGTGGTAATCTATGGAGAAGAGCTTTTGCTCCTAAAACAGGAGTTGATGCTGCTCTCAATGGATCATCATGGTGCACTTACAAACAACACACAATACACATCACTTCATAAAACAAAAAACCTAGTCACATGGTATTAGCCTTTCCACTCATTGACCCTTCAGCAACTAATTATAATTCGTAGAGCCAACTGTTATCCATGCCCCATATGGGATGAATAGGTAATATTGTATAGTGTCATATGGGCAGTAGTAATGACACATTGGTTACAGTAATTATGATTAGTACAATAAGAAATATATGTAAATACCGTACCATGGAACCTCTAGTCATAAACTTAACCATAATATTAGCAGCCTTTATCAAGGTGTGTAACCGTAACTTATCAAGCTTGTTGAAGTATTTTGTGTCAGTGTTGACGTACACCGAGTAAGCACTTTATTAGGTATTTATTAGACTTATTGGTCTTCTGCTGCTGCAGCCAATCCATTGTGTGTTCCTGTCAGCTTTGACCAGTCTGGCCCTTCTATTCTGACCTCTCTCATTAACAAGGTGTTTTTGGCTGCAGAACTGCCGGATGTTTTTTGTTTTTCGCACCATTCTCCACAAACTCTAGAGCAGGTGGTGTAGAGCATGGTAGGAGCAGATACCTGCAGGCACTGAGGCCCACAGGACGTGGAGTTGAGTAGCGCTGCTCGAGAGACTGTTGTGTGTGAAAATCCCAGGAGATCAGCAGTTTATGAGATACTCAAACCACCCTGTCTGGCGCCAACAATCATTACATGGTCAAAGTAAATGGTTAATGGTTGGCATTTATATAGCGCCTTTATCCAAAGCGCAGTACAATTGATGCTTCTCATTCACCCATTCATACACACACTCACACACCGATGGCGATTGGCTGCCATGCAAGGCTCCGACCAGCTCGTCAGGAGCACAAGACCCCTCTGTTCTGCCACTTTGTGCCGTCTCGTGCCTCCCCCTCCCAACACCTGCACTTCACGCTCACGACTGCTGTCTATTCTGGTCCCACGGTGGTGGAATGACCTCCAGGTGGATGTCAGAATGGCAGAGTCTCTGACCTCCTTCAAGCGCAGACTGTAATGGCACTTATGTATAGATATTGCTACTTGTATAGGTATTATTGTTTTTAGTGGCTGTTGTATTGTTGTATTCTAGCTGCCAACTGTGGTATGCTAGTTTGAAAGTTGATTGTACTCTTCAAGGGTTCTGATTTTCTGTATGTTTACACTATGACTCAGAACTGTACTGTCCTCTCAGGTCCTCTTTGCACTTGTGTTTGATTTGCACTTTGTTGTACGTCGCTCTGGATAAGAGCGTCTGCTAAATGCCATGTAATGTAGGTGTCTTGCTCAGGGACACTTCGACAGCCCGGGCGGGGGATCGAACCGGCAACCCTCCGACTGCAAAGTGACTGAAAGTCACTTAGATCACATTTCCTGCCCATTCTGACATTTGGTCTGAAAAACAGCTGAACCTCTTGACCATGTCTGCGTTTATGCATTTAGTCACTGCCACATGATTGGCTGATTTGCATTAACAAGGTCTACCTAATAAAGTGCTCAGTGAGTGTATATTGCAATATTCATAATCATTTAATAAGAATTCACTTGTACAGGAAGCCATAAATGTGCACGTTGTCACATTGTCTGTCTCTCTTCCTCAAGTCATATTATAAGCAGGACACTCTGCTTATACCCTGTCTCCTTTTGTATCTGCTATAAACACCAAATCTATCAGCATCCCCACCAGAAACCCTGCAATGGAAACTAAATCTCTCTCTCGATCTCTCCCTCTCAAGTCCTGTTATAGACACTGAATCTCTCTGTCTCACAGCCTCAGTCCTGCAATATAAATAAAATCTTCCCTTCTGTCCTCCTCCGGCCCAGTAATATGCACTGAATCTTTCTGCCCTCCTCCCCATACGTCTCTTTATAAACGCTGAATCTTCCCGTCTCTCTCCCTCAGGCATTTGCAATAAGCACTGAATCTCCCAGTCTCCGTCCTTCAGGGCCAGTAATTTGCCCTGAATGTCCATGTGTCAGTCCCTGAGTAGCACAAGCAAGGAGGTCAAAAACTTTAGCCTGACACACAGCTATGCCTTTCACTGGGGCCCATTCTGGCTGGAATTCTGACTTACTTTTTAACAATGGTGTGGGAAGAGTAAGTCATTGCTAGCTCCGGGGCATATACAGAACTATATTCAATCAGGTTCACTCTCGTATTGCCACCAGGACCATACAATGTATGCACAGTATGACAGCATCATCCACAGGACGGATCCTAACATTTACTAGGCAATGCCATGTTTAATCTGCGTAATAACATCAGTAAATATAGAACCTACTTCACATGGAGATCCATTATTGACGAAGCTTCTCTGTAATTTGTACCTTCGTCTTGTTAAAGTTATTGCAAAGCGACCCAAAGGAAAACCGTGTAACTTTGTACTTGTGATCCAGGTGTTTACTGTTATTTTGAGAAGACTGCAGATTGACCCCTTCTGCGTACCTTTCTGTGTGAAAGAAGCAGCTGTTTCCAATCATCTCCTTAAGCTAATGAAATGACACTGCAGCTACCCCTGGGCCTCCCTATGGAAGGTGGCGACCTGGTTAATTATCACCAAATTGAACATCTGTTGAAGAGTGTGCTATTTCCACCCTAGTGATGACAGATGAGTGGATGCATCAATGAAGAACGAAGAACCAATGTATTACAATGCAGAACACAGAACAAGAACAAAAAAAGAAAATTACATTTACCTTCAGCATCATAACGGTTTTATTTTTCATTCCTAATGCAACTTTAAAAGCAACTTTTTAAAAGTTGAGCTGGTTGGAAAAGATTCTAACTGAAACAATTCAAGTTAGACTTCATTTTTTCCTTTTCATAAAATTTGCCACCGAATGTGGGGTTGAGCATGCCCAATGCCCAGCATTATTTGGAAAGGCTAACCATCTGCAACCTGCAAGCCACATTCATGTGCAAACCCCACTGCTGATTTTGGATGGTGTAGACATCCACGGTTCTGCGGTCCACAGCATCCGATTGACCAGCTGGGGTTGCTAGACCCCTAACTGACTGAGCCATCCCATAACCTGAGTGACACAATCGCCAATTGCACATGGCCCAATGGAGCTAGCAGCCTCAGCACTGGTGTGGCCCAGGTTCGATCCAGGATAGTCCAGGGCTCGTTCATGCATGCACACCTTGGTGCCGAACGAGCCACCCAGCAGCAATATGTTTCATTCTAATAGAGAACATATGGCCCCTAGAGGACTGCCTTAGAGAGTCTGCTGTGTGTGTGTGTGTGTGTGTGTGTGTACACGACGCAGTGTGTGCTTTATGTCTATTCCATGTTATTGTTCCTTCTCATTCATATTTTTATGATTGAAAAAGAATATAGCCTATTTTTTGGAACTTTAAAAAGTGTGTGTATTCCCTCATGTGAACCATTGGGGTGGTTTAAAAAAAAAAAGAAGAGATTGCTCGTGTTGAACAGGTCTGAATGGGTAAGATGGATCTCTCACTCGGCAATGCAAGATGAGGAGGGACAAGCAACAGCAGACGCCGAGGAAGGCACGCGTGGAGACTGCCTCAGACGCACACCGATGTCAAACAAACGAAACAATGTGGAATTGCCTCAGCGTAAATGGTGCCCCTGTCACCAATGATCGCACATGATAATGTCACCATTGTAATAACACTGAGTAGAACTAATGGGAATTTCGGCGTGCAGCTAATAAAATAGCTGGCATTCCCCGCAAACGCAGCCAGCTATGGCCGGGAGCCGACAGCAGCATGACACAATTAGCCCCGCCCCGGGGTAGGATGAGTTTGGTCTGCCAGGGTTCCTCGGGAAACTGTTGTGTTATTTCCATCCGGCAACACGCCCGGCAACGCACGCAACACACACAGACTACTGGGTCTCATCACTGAGAGATGTGCCCCTCCCCTCACATCCGCATTAACTCTTCGTTTGTCGCCAGGCTTTTGTGCACGTCTTTTATGCTCATTGTTTCCTTGGCAGGACCTCCCCATTCCAGTGTTCTCTTGTTGTTTAGTTGTTTTCACCTTGTCAGGTGATCTGCTGAGAGTTTTTTTGCTGTCTCCATTTTAAAAAGACAAGCCTCACTTGGACACTCAGATATAGAAGGAAGTACACATGCACTTTGGTATAGTTTGGTCAACATGTTTTTGTTCGCACTACCTATCTTCACTACCGACCACACTACGTATCATGGTGACACTCCTTGATTTCAGTGCATCCCCGAGGGGAACTGAATAGTTTCTTCATCTCAGGCCGTCCCTTCCGAGACATGTTCATGTAATTATACTGTACATCAGCACCTGTACTTCACAAAAGAGGAATCATGGTGCACTCACACCTGCTAAGAGGAAATATTTTTCACAAAGTAATTTACAATTTGAGCATTTTCATCATCAGTTGTTCAATTCAAAGGGCACTTTAAACAGCCACCAAAATCAACTAAATATTAAAGCAAATAAATGGCAAAGAAACACCTTATTTGTATTTTACAATGAACAATGAACATTTTTGTATAATTTCTAAAGAACATATTACACCTACTCATACACTACTGATGGCTCCTCCCATTGAGCCTGGCTAATAACAACATGAACAAGTAATGCTCAGAAAAAATGAAAGTACTGCTAATTACAAGATCTTCTTCAATCTCACCGGTCAAATGGTCAAAGGAAGAATGGCGTCACATGAAACACTTTGATTTACCTCCCCATGCTGGAACATTACAGCAGTCCCCACTCATAACGCACAGGTCCCCACCAGCGTTGACTAGCTCAACAATGTTGAATCGGTGCTGAGGACTGAAGACGGATCACCGCCATCTCCCATCCAGTGCCAGCCACCCTATTACACACGGGCTGTCAATGAATTCAGCCCGATGTTAAACAGCCTTAACTAAATAGATGCACCTCAACACGAATTGCCTTGTGGCCCTTCCTTGGTGTTGCCAAGGCAACAACGGCACAGTAATGAATTCCTCCCAGGGGCAGGAGGCCCCAGAGCATCTCGGTAATCAAGCCTGGATCAATGCAGTCCTGTCACAACCACGACCCCTGACCTGCTGGCATTACATTGAAATGAAAGCCATTACCCTGAGCCTTCACCTTGCCAGGTGGCTGATGGGATCAAGCAACACCTCCCTTGTCCCACCCACGTCTCCTGGACATGGCTCCGGCCCAGCAGTTAAAGATAATTCACCATTTACAGTGAAAGTTGAGTGAAAATGCAAATGCTCTTCTGTGACCTGAGTACTAAGAAAACTGTGATTATGTATGTTTTTAGATTATGACAGAAATTGCACTGTCCTGAAAGTGCACCACTCTGTCACTGTCTTGCCATCTTGTCAAACCATACATTTAGGCGATAAACCATGCATAAATGATATATATATATATATATATATATATATATATATATATATAAAATCCCATTAGTAGAAAATTAAAGTACAACACAGTTTTCATGGGCCACAATCATATATTTCACAAGGCAGACATTTATGCTGATGTCTCTTATAATATTCTCTGCTCTAACAGAAAACAAATGAACAGCCTGATATTTATCTGTACTCCTCTGAGCTAAGAATAACCTTGCAGGGAAAAACAAGCACTGCTATAATGCTTCATTAAATGAGCGAAAGCAATATGAATTAATCAGCAAACACCTGTGCAGTCCCAATATTTTAACAAGCTTGTTACATGAGTTACGGGCAAATATAGTTACCCAAGGTGACTCAGAAAGAGTCTGAGAATTTTATTCAGAACATGCACCGTAACGGGACCCAGCGAGAGCAAGCAGGGCAACGCCCAACAATCCCCACCCTTCTCTCAGCAGGCCCGGACGTTCAGAAGCGCAGTAGTGTTTGAGTCGCCCCAGCAGTGGCTGAATTCCCCACCGTATATCACTGCACAGGAGATAAACTCATGTTTCACAAAATTGATGGGGTTGTTTGAATGCCAACGATTCTCAATCAAGGCTAAGTTCAGCGACATTCTGCAGTTTGAAACAGGATACCTACTGTATATCAAACCTGAATGGAAAGTGAGCGCGAGTCACAAGAACAATACCCACAATGCACCTCCAACCCTTTTGTCAGCTAAGCACAGGTGTAAAGAAACACGGGCAACAAAGTCCAGGATGTGCGTCAGTCCCCTGGACGTCTGCCCGGATTAGCCCTGTCATACACAAAGCCCAAAGCCACGGGGCCTGTTCCGATATGGGATATCGGCATCAATCTGTTTCTCCACATCATGCCCTTTACGCAACAGAGACAGTTAACCGTTTCAATGTCAGTTATCACACAATGTTATTTAACTGTGTAATTCCAATAATGGTTGTCATGCAAAGATTCCACCGTCTCCACAGCAGTGGTACCTCAGGGTCACCATGACGGGCACGGGCAGGACGGTTGGCATGGCAGCCCTGTCAGTGTGATCACTGGTTATGGCAAAAAGGTGCTGTAGCACGTCAACTTCATTCAGTCAGAGGAATTCTCCTTCACTGCTGAGTGTGAGAACATGGGGAAGAGACAGCAGGGCTCCGCAGTGACATCAGGCCAGGTCTTAATGCTGCCTGTCAAGCTCTCGCTCCCTGACTGACAGACCGAGGAGTGTTGTGAGTGCGGTGGGAGCTTCTTCCCGTCTGACTGAGGCTTGGAGCAACAGCACAACCAGAAAAGACGGTTTGACGAGTGGGCAGCCAGGTCGAAAGAGCACTCTGTCTGAAACGTACTTTAGGTTTTTAAAACCCGCATTCATCACAGATTTACTTTTCTACTTTATCTGTATTCTGCTAGCCACCATCACTCTGCAGCCCACCAGCTGAGCTCCAGGGACTGAATCAGGGCAGCCTCACGGACAGCGTGCGTAGGCTGGCTGCCGGTGCGAGGTCAAACAGGGGGATTTCACAGAAAGGTGGGGTCAACCCGGCTGACTGACACCCTGCCCGAGCCAATTATGCGTCGGTGGGCCACAATCAGCTTGAGAAAGGCCAGGATTCTCCAAATATACTGGCTTCATCCTCCTGAGAGGGGGAAAGCAAGATAGCCCATAGTAATGTGGCAGAGACAGGAGAGTAATTACACGGATGTGGAGATAATTAAATGAGCATTATATGATGCTTGAAATTGGAAATTCAACTCCTCCAAAGCAGGTGTAAAACTACATTTAGGCAATGTCAGGCACAACCATTCACTTGATATGTGATGTAAGGGCGTGTGTCTTGGGGGATGGTCTTTTGCGGTCATGCTTCGAAATGTCTGTGGGTGCATCCCAATACTCGAAAAATGCATCCTTTTCTCCACTGATCTGCTCCCCCATACTTCCAGATAGGAGGAGGCAAGTGGAGGAAAGGAGGATTTTTTGAGAATATTGGGACAAACCCTGTGTATTTCTATTCATTCACAACATTTCCGGAATATTTTTTGTTCTCTGTGCATCTCGCAGAGTACAACCGGCCTCCGATTAACTGAGGACAAGAACAAAAAGATTAGAAATGATCAAAATGAAGTTGATGAAGATAAGGTTAACCTAAAAATAAGGATGAAGGAAATTCATAGGAAAACCAGCTGAATACATTAGAAGAATATATGATCGTTCAGTTGATCGTCAATTGATTTTTGAAGTGAATGAAGGGAATAAGTCACCTTTCCCGTCAAACAGATTCATAAAAGCCTTTTTGATGATGATTAGGTGCCCATACCGCTCAACATCTGGGCCACACCGCTGTTCTCCTTAATAAATCGCAGGCTCTGCTGACTGTGTGCTGTTGTCCTCATATAAATCTTGTAAATAGATTTCTGGTGCATTTCAGCGCTTTCTCTCACCAAGAGGAAAAAGGAGCCGGTCCAGTAATTGGATTGGCGATAGAAACCTTCCACTTTTCCTTACGTTTCACATTGGTGTGCAGGCTGCTATATATCAAGCCCCTTTCCTCTTATTTTGGAGGTAGGGGTTTGTTCTATGACCCCTCTGGTCAGAAAGGCACCTCTCTACCTTTGCCTCCTCTTCCCTCTGCTGTACTTAACACTGAAGCAATGCCTGGGAGGTTACAGAAGTCCCTACGCTGCATTCTGTTGGCTATTAATTCACCTGCCTTTTTGTCTTTCTAAACAATCCATATACTAGAACTTTCCATGTCACCACTTGCCATTGTGGTGTACATACACACACGTATGCTCACTCACACACACACACACACACACACACACACACACACACGCACAAGTGCACACACAAACACAGTCTCTCTCAAATCCAAAAACAAGCTCACATATTATCTCTCACACATCTAAACACACAAACGTGAGTCCATACACACATTCTTTCTCACTCATGCACAAACACACACAGCCAGTACACATGTGCTAATGTGGGACAGCTATTACAACATATCCCTCCCAACTGTCTGTCTCTTTTAACAGCATTGCATTGACACCATGACTGATGTGTCAGATAGAAATATACGGCACAGTAAGATAAGTTAATTATGAACAAGCACATGTGCTTCCTAACTGTCAATCAACAAAGTGTTTATGAATTCTGAAAAACTAATTTAGCCGTTACATCCAAACATTTTGAGACACAATTAATCTAGCAGTCAGGCAAAATCAATTTTAAAGCATATCAATTCTATTTGTCACCCCTGCATGATTATAAATGATCACACTTGCCCGCTGGAAATATGACCTTATGACAAACAGGACTTGACTGGTGGTGAGGTGGTTAACGTTATTTGAAAATATTAAATATTACCTTCCTGTTTAAAACTGTATTAACCTGACATGATAATTGAATTTTGTACTTTTCATTTCATGCAGTATGACATCAAATAGTTATCATTTTTAATGAAAACAGTGTTCCCTCAAGGGCACTGATTGTCTTCATGCAACACTGTCTACTATTATATTCTATTCTGTTTTTGTTATAGGAGATGTGTACTCAGCAGCCATGAGCCTAGCAGATATAACAGTTTCAGGAGATGTCAATGGGCATATAAATGTCACTGCCTGGAGATTGATTAAGAGTTTGATTAGGTCCCTTGGCTGTGGATCTTTTGTGATTAGCTGAGCAAGTTAATTTTACGTCTGGTTGTACTGCATATGGGCCTGGTCTGGAACCTACTTTAGGCCTATGTAGCGATCTTGGACTCCACAAATTTGTGATGATTCATGTTATCCCAGCATTATTTGACAATGTTCCAAAGAGCATCTTGTGATGTTACTGAATGCCTGGCTTTGTCTGACAATTTATGTTTTGACGGCTGACAAGTGTCCCCATAAATGTCCAATGGGGTTGAGGTCAGGTGATTATGGATTGTGCAGCACTCCTTTCTATTCTTTGGTCTTCAAGTAGTTCTTGCAAAGCTTTGAAGTAACTTTAATTTGTTTAAAATGTTTCAAAATCTTAAAACTTTCAGTTTATTTCCAGGATTATATGAAAGAAAATCCCAGATTTGTGTCTCAGATTTTGGACCCCAAAGTATGTCAGTTAATGAAAGTCTTAATTTTAAATGTTAAGGAATGCCACACTTGATTCCTTTCCGTGAGTGAGTATACCAATAATTGTACTCATGCCACAATTCCTCCTGTACTAATAACATTTTATATCAATGACAGTTTCCCGTTCCATGCAAGGTCTTAAGTGCACCTTGTTCTTTCCACTTTGGTTTATCTGAGCTGTGGGACTCAAGAGGCTTGGGCAGAAACTCAATTGTAATAATGTAAAAGCTCTTTGTTTCAGGATCGACTGCAGGAGGAGGACCCAAATTAACATACCTGAGAGTAAGACATGCTTTGGAGAGGATGCATTTTCCAAATACAACCATCTGTGGTGTTTTGGCCTTCTTTCAGGACTGGTTGGAGACCAAGGCCACAACATCATACAATCATCATCTGCAATCAGCTGTTGCTAAGCAAACGAGAACCTCCTCTCTCTTCGCACAGATCCATTAAATCCCCTTTCATTGTATCAACCTGCCCTATACAGGAGGAAGAATGCATGTAACGCTTTCAAACAAAGGATTGATTACATTGATAAAATCTTTGAGCATGTTCCATTCAATCTATATTTTACAGGGAAGGTGCAAAGAGTATCATCACTTACCTCAGAGAGAAAGAGAAAGGCATATAGTGAAATGAAATAATATTTTAGAGTGTTGATAGATGTCAATAACCCCAGAAATTATGACAACATTGAGTGGTCTGATTGAACCACCCACAAGATTGTGAGCTATTTGTGGTTACACCACGGTGACCTTACAAAAATGTTGTAAATCTCTCTCTCACACCAGAACACCTAACAGAGCAGCCCCCATACACAGCTCCAAGACAAAGGGACACATCCCAAGTTATCCACCACATCCCACACCACATAACTCCTACTCCAGACGATTTTCTCAGGGCCAATACAAATATAAAAACTCTCCACGTAACCATTCCCCTTCTGTCTCAACTCAGTGCGGTCTGCAGAGTCTTTTTGCTCTGTGATGTCTACCACACAGGAATATATTCGGTACCATTGCAAACAAAACCAAATACTTTTATTTCACAACAGCATCAACATCAGCTGTCACTGACGAATAATCTCAAGGGAACTTCAGTCTGGTAGACCCAGAATGCTACAGCTCCCCAAAGGTTTAGTGCAGTTCTAATCCATCATGAGCACACTGCAGCCTGCGCTGGCATGTTTTCATGCCTCTTTGAGGATCTGGATGCTGTAATCTAAGAGAAGGAACGAGAGCAGATAAACCCCCCTACAACCCCCTCCTGTCCAATGCTCAACGCCAGCGCTCGGCCAGGACTGTGATAAGAGAAGTCATGAACGCTGGTCCCCCATTATGGACATCATGAGCAAAACGAACATGAAGGTTGAAAGAAAGAAAAAGGTAGAGATGGAGAGATGGAGAGTGACGGATCATTCCTGAAATCAGACGGCGAAGGTGAGTAGAACTTTGATGGCTGGAGAAAGAAATTGGCATCAGAAAGCTGAAGGGGTGGTCTGTAAACTTCAGTCCCTAATCCTCATTTAAACTCCAAGTGTCCTGTCACTATGCATCAACACTAAACTCCCCAACGGGGAGTATACGATTTTCTGAAAAAGCTGCCAGCTGTAACATCGTTATCGCCCATTTGAGACCGTTCTGTTCTGTGCCAGACTGTCACTTCATCTGACAAAGAGCGCAATGTCCCTCAGTTAAGCAGGAGTGGAGAATACACAGCATGACCTTCAAAGTCATTTTTATATTTACTTTTTTATATATATATATACATATCTGAGATACATATTTAGATTTCGATTATTGGGTTGGAGCAGGAGGCTGTTGCTGCGATGTAATAAATCAAACTGCAAATCACATTATCCTCCACATAAAAACTGTAGGCCCCATTTAATAAGCAATGTGTAAATAATGTTTTATGTCCTAATTAATTGAGTATCTGGGAGCCCAGTGGATCATGCATCATTCCCGAGCTCTCACTAGGAACATGATGAATTTCAAAGTGCACGATCCATTCATTATATGGTGATGAAATGTCCTGTATTTCTCAGAGGGATTTGTTTTATGCATTGCACTTGCTTCCAATTTGAACTCAGATGAAGCCGCACTGGCCTCTCTGGCTTTGAACAACAGTGCTTGTGGCCACAGGAACATTCTGGAAGATGCCTGCACTCTATGTGGGTTAAGAGAACAGGAGTTAAGATAAGCAAACAGGGATCAAACTGGGAAACAGCAGTGCTTCAGCCTACAGAAGTGATCATTCACAAGAAATATAATTACCCTTCATCTTAAGCTGGTAAACAGGCACATGGGTAAGTGACATAGTCCATATTTTGTGACATTCCTTGCCATCATTTATGGGGGTTGGTGAGTGCCAAAATTACTACACAATGCACCTTTTAGGTGCCATGTATGTTCACAAATGCACACGTGCAGACGAACCCCCTCACCCACACGATGATAACATGCTAAGGCTGTCGAATGCGCATGAGCAGTGAGACTGCTATGGCCTCCTGCCAAGAGGCATCTTCATCTTTAACTATGATCATCAATGAGAAGGCCTGAGAGCAGATGAACAAAGAGATGCATCTGTGGAGACAGAGCACATGAGAGAGAGCTGAAAGAAAACTGGCTTCATTCCTCATTTACCCTCCTGGGTCAGAAACACGTTCAGCTCCTCGGGACAGAACCAGCAATATCAACAGTCACAGCTCAGATGAAAAATACATTGGTTTCCAGCATCACATACAGTATCCTACAAGCCACACCCTAGAAATCCTCCAGACCCCATAGATCATCTTTATACTATATGTACCGTACATTCCCATTCTGGCTACAGTGGCACTGTATGAACAGTCCCAGGGAGTTTCCATATACTTTCACACATTAATATCACAGCTCACACTCTAACGACAAACCGTCTGAACATCCTGATGAAGGCTTGTTATGCTGTAGCAACGCTCGAGGTAGAAGGCCGTAAGCACACGCAGTTGATTAAGTACTGGGCTGAGAAACACTTCTTTCATTGAAAATTCAGGTAAAGCCCCCGCACCGACCTGCTCCATAACACCTTCTGTTGTGACATTGCCTTGATCTGAGTGGTTCTTTGTACTACACACATCTAGAAAACAAAGGCAACTATTTGTGTCTGCTGGAGATTTCATTCATTTGTGATACTGACCACAGCCGCCTGGCTACTGGAGCCCACAGCACTGATTCCCTCCACCTCCTGTGGTTCTTTAATGTCGCTCTTCACCATCTGAGTGGAAATCCAGCAGCGATTATTAAAGGCTTTCAGTGGCCTGTCCCGGACATTTAGATAATTCTGCATGTGCCAAATGCCAAACCCGGCTATCGCAACGCTCCAGATGTTGAAATGCATGTGGTTCCTGCTCACTGCATAATTGCAGACAGCCATCTCTTTGTTTATTTCATTTCAGTTGTATTTCTACAGCCCAGGAACACAAAAAGTGACACGCTGAACATTCATTTCAGAAAATAAATTCTGTATGACAATGCCGCTGATATTGAAACTAACTTATGACCAAAATTTGAGGTACAGTACATTGATTTCAGGCCAGCATCCATCATAATCAATCACTGCGCTCAAGCCTGTCCTTCCTGTAAAGCCTGCTACTTCAAGGTAAGGTGTCACACTCCAGTGTTGACACCTTCACATTTATTGCCTGTTCTCACCCCCACGTGGCCGCAGGTAAGCATGTACTGTATGCCCGATGCTACATTTCACACCTAGCTGCCAATCACGGCACTGAAGCAGAAAATGTGGTCGAGTTTGCTGAAGGGGGGGGGGAATGATCAGTGCCATAAGAATCTGAATGTGAGAGCAGCACGATCCCAGGATTACGCCCTGAACGTTTTCAGGCAAATCAATAAGTGCAGATTCTGTTCTGAGCTTCCTTTCCACTTCCTTACATTCTGAGCACTGTAATTACAGACAGATGCACATTAAAAGCAGCGGTTACTGCGGATAGCCATGTGTGCAGGATGTGCCATTCCCATAACTCCACTTAATGAATGGTATTTGCAGGTTTTTTGAATGGCAGGATTAATAAGTGCACAGGAGAGGAGCTGAGGAGACACGCCAAGAAAAAAAGAATTGACTGTGGAGCCCTGCTGGAGAATAAATGCGATACAGTATACAGTATAACAAACAGCACTGTGAAGGTTCAATGCACACGCAGATGCACGCATACCCTCACACACACACTCACACACACACACACACACACACACACTACATTTACATTCAGGCATCTGGAAGCAATTGTTTCAGAGAGTGTGTGTGTGTGTGTGTGTGTGTGTGCGTGTGTGTGTTCACGTGCATCCCCCGGAACCAAAAGAAAAAGCCGCGACATGGAGGGGTTTATGACCGGGAACTGGGGAACTGTTCCAAACAAAATAAATAAACCTGCAGTGGAAGCATTCACTAATAAGGCCAAAAAATTAATGAGATAAAAATGTAAAGAGACAGACACACAAGTCTACTCTTTCAGAGCTATCTTCCGCAGTGATTTGTGCCCTACATATTCCCCCCATTTTTAGCATCTCATTGTTTTCTGAGTGCGTCAGCATACAATGTGATTTTGTAAAATATGCATTCAGCCTGAGGCAGTCATAAACAGTGAAATCTTCAGCTGCTTCTGGCAACCAGAGCCATTCACAATGTAAATCCAGACACTGGGTATTCTACAATATGCGCTTTTCAATTTGCCAAGATTCATTGCAAATTGACAATACTTTGTCCAAAACAAAACAAAAAAAATGTAATTGTAATTGAGTAACTAGGCATGCACCTGTTTAAGGGTTTCCTAAAGCGGGCGGTTCCTTTGTCTGTGCACACAGAGAGCAGTATGACAGCTGTCAGGGGCCTCATCCTGCAGAACACCAGCTCAGTGATGCGGAGCCTGGTTTAGTCTCGGAAAGTCCTGAACATAAATCTCAATTCAATTTTTGCTCAATTTTCTTCAGGATTGTTTTGGGGGACACCAGCATTTGCGTTCCAATACAACATGACGATATTGGGGAGTCACCATTTGATGTTTTCCCAAAGTTACAGGGGGGCGAGGGGCGTCCTTGAGGTGATGTGTACGTCCATGGTCTTGACCATACCCGACTACAGCCAGCAGTCCCTACAGGGCATAGCTGGAAGAGGCTTGGCGCAGGATTCGGTCAGAACCGTCTCCCCCCTCTCACAGAGCGCCAGCGGCCCCTTTGGGGCCCCCTCAGCGCCCACACCAGCCGCACACGCCTGGCGTTCCTGCGGCACGACGGCCACGCATCACCTGGCAGCGGGCCCTCGGGACGAGAGCGGGCGGCTCGTCTGTGCCCGAATTAAGGGACCGTGCTGCAGCAGAGAGATAGGCTGGGGAACATTACGAGTCCTTCCAGACCGGGAGAACAGAGCAAGGCTGCCCAGATAAAGAAGCTTCAGTGAGAAAACAAATCCCCTCTGCACTGTATCAGGAGATACAGTTTTAATATCCAACACGCTTCCCGAGTGTTACAAACTGCATGTCTTACAAAGGGAGATTTTTTTTAACAGACTGCGTTGAAAGTAACACGACATGTGTTGTCCTTAACTAGACAAGGAGGTGTGCTAAAAAAAAAACCTACACTTTATGTGTTGCTTTTAACACGTCTGCTCAGAGAGTATACAAAGCAAAAAAAAGCAAGATAATGCTCAACTTTTTTTAGGACGGGGCAAAATTTTATATTCACATAATATAATCGGTATTGTTCTGCATCTATATTGTATATCAATACTTTGATTAGAAATTCAGCAGTAAGGCAAATTTGTCCGCAGAGTTAACCAAGCGTAGCGGTCCCCTGGGTGATGTGATCTTATCCGGATCCAGAGCAGCAGCTGTGACAGGCTGGCCAACAGACGCAGTCTTGGGCCCCCGGGGGCCACGCCGCGCTCACACAGTGAAAGTCATTTTGAGTCCGAGGCTCATTTCAGCATCATGCAGTGAAGCCGTGGGGGTGTCAGAGTGTCGTCTTCAGGTGTAGCTGCAACAGCATAACAGCAGCCATTACCTGCCACTCCACCACTTAACCCTGCAATCTTTCAGCTTTCTCCAGATGCCCAATCCATTCTGCTAGTTTAAGTAATCTCACAGTGCCAACACAAGCCATTACCTGCCACTCCACCACTTAACCCTGTAAACTTTCAGCTTTCTCAAGATGCCCAATCCATTCTGCTAGTTTAAGTAACCACACAGTGCCAACACAAGCCATTACCTGCCACTCCACCACTTAACCCTGCAATCTTTCAGCTTTCTCCAGATGCCCAATCCATTCTGCTAGTTTAAGTAACCACACAGTGCCAGCCAGGGAATAATATTCCTCCAGACTAATTGCTCCTCTTTAGTCTGAGATCAGACAGCCATCCACAGAGGATAATACTGCCCCGTTCAGCCCCGCCCTGTCCCACACGTCTTTCATGGGGACAACAGCACGGGGCAACCTCAGGGGACTATGCCCACCTGCCACCAGTGCTCTGGGACACTACACAGTCTGTACCTTGCTGCACTTTCCTGCATATCTCTTGAACCCCCTTCACTGTAAACAAACCTGTATAATTATCATGTGTGAGTGTGTGTGTCTGTGTGTGTGTGTGTGTGTGTGTGATACTAAGTCATAATATAGTAGTGCAGCATACTGCCCAAGTGGTTCTTGCTCTGAGCCATAGTGAAGCATTACAGAATATAGCTCCTAGAACTCTCACACTGATTCACAATACAACAGCACAGAACACTACTCCTGCACCTTTTCATCTGAGAAAAATCTGAAATGCATAAGAGCAACTTAATGTAATTCAACTGGCCAGCTGCTTAATTACAGACATCCTCTTTGTTTCAGTGTATCCATCAAAACCATGCACAGGATCAACAACAACACAAATACAGTAGATCAAACAAAAACGTGTTAAGTATGCTTACACGGCATACACACACACACACACACACACACACACAAATACACAACACACACACACATGTGCACACACAGTTTAGTCAAATGTAACCTTTAAATATGGTGACTGCAGTGAATCAGAATAGTTCTCTATTGAAATTCAGCAAACATGTACCTTGAGTCAATCTTTCATAATATTCCATGGTAAATATTTGAGAAGAATTTCTGGAGAGTTGGCACTTTTTTTTCATGGGATGAGTGGAGAGGATATGACCGTGGGAGGGTGGGAAATGTACCAGTAAACACAATCTGTCTGCGGAAAAAAGTCTGTAGCCATGCAGTTTTACAGGATATCCTTTTCATAAAATAATTGCACTGTTTTTGCTGGATTGTACAATACAGTGTGTGTCTTTCAGGAATTCAGTCCACATCGCACACTCTGGAGTAACAAAACCCCCCCCAAAAAAACAGAAAGAGCCTTTTATTTTTCACCCTTGTCATTACTTTCTCATTTAAGTAGGGACATTTTTCAGACCCATGCTCGGTTTGATTTTTTGTTTTTTGGGGTGGGGTTGAGGAGGATTTTTGTGATTGAAATGATAAATTGGGCACAAAACAATGCCAGCTCTATGTCCTTGCTATGCAGAATTCATTAGAGACACGGGTTGTTGCTGTGCATTGTTTACGACGCTACTTCCCCATTAAATGAAAGACTGATCAGTCATACACTCCCTAAACCAATGGCCTGTATTAAAGATCTACAATGTAATGGCCTTTTTATGATGAGTATTAAATCTTTCTGTGTGCCAAACATTCCAAGACTGAGGGCCATCGCGTTGCCTAGCGACTGCTGATGAAGAGCAACGTCTTTAGCCATTCTCTGTATGGATGCCGTTCTACATTTTTCCCCCCCCCCAACATTGGCTTTTCCTCTGGGACTAAACTGAGCCCTGAGTGTAACTGGCTGTTTCGGGGGACGCAGCGCTGTGGCTGTTGGGCTGAGATGGCGGTTAGCGAGGGTACTCACCTGACACCATCTGCACATAGCCAGCCAGGACACACGCCCTCCGCTCACAGGCTCCGCTGGGGAGGAAGATTGTGATGAAGGCCAGCATGGAGCTGAGAGCCAGGAGCACGCAGCCGCCACAGCAAAGGACCACACTGGCCTGCAACACACACACACACCAACAGGGGTCAGAAGCTGACGAGAGAGAGAGGCCTCACCAGGGCACCGGTCAATATAAACACTGATCCGACTTTGGCAAGCTGTGACAGACGCAGGAGAGGCAGTCCTGGGTTTTCTTGCACCTGAAAACAAGCCCAAAAGGATATGTCCAAGGTGACACTTCAAGAATGTACTGCAAGTTGTGAAGGAGTTCGGGCATTCAAGGAGAATGTTCAATGTGCCTGATCTAATCCATCATTTTGATTTTCCGCAGTGTATGTGGATGATAATGCAAGATAATAACGATAAGCCACTTCCATTAGAGAAAGCCTCCCAGAACTCTGGCTCTGAAGACATCACCAGGTTGATAAGATTTTGACAGTGCAATTTGCAGTATGTTTAAAAGCTGCCCCCAAAAAGGATATTTCTTAGGCAGGTTACATCTCACTATTTTCATCTCCTGTCATTGGAAACAGAGCTGAAAAGCAATGAAAAGTATTTTTCAGACACCAGAATGTGCAACACAGAACCCATGAATTCAGGGTTTTTTCTGTTAACTACAGCCCTTCAGATTCCGGAGACAAAAAGAGCTGACTGTCCTCAACTTACCGTTAGCATGAGGGATTGCCTGTTGCCTCAAATTGCGCAGCTAACAAAGAACAAGCTCACTGATTTAAAGTCTGCGTTCAACCTTGTCAGCCGTGTTCAATCAGTCCACTTTACAGGGTACGGTCCTGCAAGCACCATAAGTGCGAGCGTTTCACCTCTCTATCAAAACTTGTGGTGCAGAAAGGAGGAAAAAGCAGTACAATGGAAAAGCCTTACAAAGCTGCACGCTGCCCGTCTATTTTAATTAGGCCTACAGCCAGGCTTCTGCCTTCCTGCCAACTAAACCAAGGCTCGACACTGTCTTTTTAAGCCATTTATTTCTCTGTAATAGCCTTTCGCAGTCATGCCAATCTGCACATTTGGACAGCACCCCTTTTTTTAACCATGTGATTGCGTTCTGCTGTCTTTTTGGTTTGGTGTCTCATCAGCAGAAAATATGCCCCCCCCCAAAAAAAAGAAAAAGAAAAAAGCAGTCCAGCGGTAATCCAGGAACAATTTATCTTAGAATTCATTGTTTATAACAGGGTTACTCACAATGTATTCCATAATTACTGGAAGACCCAAAACATTGCTCCAAACTAAGTCCGACGGTAAAGGTTGGTTTGGAATCCTCATGTTGTTTTCCTGATTATTACTCAATAATTACAAATAATATGATGTTCAGTGCTGATTATAATGTCAATGCATAGATTGCATCTAGATGTATGAATCACATGTTCCTAATAGTTCAACTGGAGGCGAACGCTAAATTGTTAGAAAAAAATCAGCCTACTAAATTTATAGAGGAACTTAAAATCAAAAGACTGATCTCCAAGTAATATTACCTACCACAGAAATAATATATCTGCCCTGTTAACATAATAATTAAGATATTAAGAAACAAAAAAAATTGCGTCATTAACTCTCATTAATAGGCACACAGATATTAATTGCAGGGCACCTGGACAGGCTGAGGCTCAGTAACTCAAACAGATACACACCGCTGGGGCTAAGAACAGCACGGTGGGCTCACACAGACACCACACACATGGGCCAGCGATGTCTCTTCCCCACTCTCTGGAAGCCATCCACACCTCCACTGCCGTGCATCTGTCTACCTGTCAGGGATATTAAACGGCATCTGTCTCTCCCGCTGTGTGTGTGTGTTTCTGTTTGCGTTTGTGTATGTGTGTGTGTGTGTGTGTGTGTGTGTGTGTGTGTGTGTGTGTGTGTGTGTGTGTGTGTGTGTGTGTGTGTGTGTGTGTACGTAGGCGCATGTGTGTACATCTGTGGGGTGGGTTCTGTGGACCTTTCCGGTCTGTGTACAGATAAAATGGCAGCAGTATTCTGTGCCAAACAGCACCATATGTCCCCAGAGGAAGCCCGGGGGGGGGGGGATTCACAAGGCCAACGTGCAGGCCCAGGACTCCAGGTCACCAACACTGTCAAAGCCATTCCCTCCCAAACCGCTCCCTGGGCACCAAGAGAGGCCTGATGCCGCTCGCAGCACGCCCTAAAAAACCTCTCCTCCCGCCTGCTCAACATGTCTAACACAGAAAAACACTGCACTTCAAAGCATCCCTGTGGCAGCGCGTGTGCGAACACAGACTGACTGGGAAACATTCGTTAAAAATCACTATTTAATTACTCTAGAGAAATCAGGTCCGTGCATTAGCATTCAGACGGTCTCAGTTCTCATAACTTCACAGCGATGCATTTCTCTCCCGAGATGGTGATGAAAACTTGCAGATCCCATTGCAGGTACTTTCATTTAAAGATCGTTAAGAACACAACATTTTCAGACACGTACAGCCTGTGACACACTGTACGTAGAACTGTACAACACTCACAATATTCAACAAGTACAGAGTAGATATTGGCTCACTTTATACTTTCGGCACTCTCCACAAATGGAATATAACTTAAAAGGTAATAGGGTGTTTAATAAATGCATGACTTCCCCACAGTGCACATGTCATAATTCATAGGCAGCAGTTGGATTTCACTCAATATTCAACAAGACACTTTCCGCCTTTTGGAGTTGGAAATATATAGGGCTTGATCTACTTCCCCGTTTGAAGAAGAACTACACATTGCAGGTGTAAAAACGGGCTGAGAAACAGCTCTGTCATTATATGGACAGATCTGGTTTCATATTACGCATTCAAATCAAAACCATCGATTTCCACAGTGACAAGGGAGCACGGTCTGTTGGGATTTGAATGCTAATGAGGAAGGAATGTACAGAGGCACCCTTGACTGATTTCTCACAAGGGCCAACTGTCCATCGAGCAAATATTCTACTCCTTTTTTGTCCTCCCTTTAAAACCTTTGGATCTGAGTCTATCCTCCCAGAAACTGGTTCCCTCTCTTCTCCTCTCTTCTGCTCCTCACTGAACCCTGAGAGATGACATCAAATCACGAAGTGGATCCGTTACAGAAGAACCCAACCACAGGACCATAAGAGACCTCCACTGGGGTTCAAAGGGTTAATTCAAGGCAAACATATCCTGCACCGTATCTCATTTTATTCATGTAGGAAGAACTTTCAATACACACAAAGCAAACACAAAAAAGATGATTCCATCCGTCTTTGCATTCTGAAACATTTGAAAAAAACCCATGTGCTGCCTGCCGATAGTCTCTGAGCGCCCTAACATCCCGTCAGCCGCAGCCCAGGGGCTTGGATATTACAGCTATGCCTGTACAGCCAGGAGACCCGAACACGGCGAGCTATCCACCAGCAATGACTCGGACAGCCACCATCAATTGTGCTCCTACATTGCATTCTATCAAAGTGCTGTTAGGTTAACCTCGTGCCATCAGATAAAGGTGAGATGTGCGATTTAAAGGTTGTAACATAAACTGGCAGATCTGGTCCCTCTGCAGGATCACGGCTGACCACCACTAGTCTAGCTGGAAATACACCACAGGTAGTCATGAAGTATTTCAGTTGCTCGAGTGAAATATTTATTGCTAGGATGAGCGGTCTATGGAATGAATAAGAATAAACTTTCAATGTTGTATCACCAATACATCTATTTAGCCTCCGGTGGTAATGGGAATGCTATGGCAATGCTTTGGGCACATTACAGCTGGGGTGAAAAGCCAAGTGGAAAATTACAACAAGTTTAAAGACTAGCGAGCGAAAAGACAAATCAAAGTGAAGAAAGTTAATTTCAGTAGGCAGGTCAGGAGACCTTGATACAGTGAGGCCTCCATTGAGGTTGCATTGTGGTGGGAAGCAGGAAGCATGTGGGCAGGAGCAGGAGTGGTCTGTGAGCAGAGACTGGGAAACAGCCAGACAAAGACAGCTTCAATTTAAGTTTATTGAATAAATCGATTATATTAGCCAAACCAGCAAACTAACAATGCACATCCAAACAGAACAATGAAGTATGGAACTGACATCACATCACTAATGCCTATTTTTTGTATTTCTCGATTTTATCATCAATTCTTATCAATATTTATACACAGATAGACACACACATGCATACACACACACTGACCTTCTAACCAAATTGCCGGGAATGGAATGCATTTTTACTTTTGAATGACAAATATTGTATGTCATTGGCTACAGCAACATAAATCTATATGGCTCGTTGAAATAAGTGTATGCATCATATTGCTTTGGGTATTACAGGAAATCTATTGAATACTGTGCCTTTTAAAGTAATGGCTCCTTTGGGATCCTGGTCTTTTGTCTCCTGAACCATAATGCATCTGATCTGCATCGCCTTAATTGGAATTCGAAGATAAAACAGATCTCATCCATCAATGTATTAGACAAAGACTGCCACAGCAAACACATGGCTCCTGGGGTCTGTACAGTGGGCTTAATATGCCAAAATTGAGCAAATTATTATGCGGAGTGCATTTCAGGTTAAAAATAAATGTAACACACACGTCTCTAGTGCTGCCAAGTAGTTTTTGATTTATATGCACAATGCACAATTAAAGTATGCTTTGCGGCTATGCACACATAAATAACCCAATTTATAAATAAATACTTGGGAGCCTTGGTCTGAAATACAGGTTTCTTTTTTTCCCTCCAATATATTTCGGTCCTGGACCACAACCTGTGCTTGTGACCTGCTTGGGGTTATCATTTGTTCACTTCAGATACCAATTTTTTTAAATAGAAAAATTTACAAATTTGCCTTGCACAAATGAGTCACAAAGAAGGAGCAGGCCACCTCCCACTTTATGACACCGTTCGACAAAAATTCCCCAACAATGACTGTGACCAATGTTACCGTAATGCCAAGGATAGACTAAGCACGTGAGACTTTATATTAGGGGCTGGATGTCTCTTTTCGTACATTTTTTTAGTTACTCAGTTACGAAATCAATTGGTAATTACAAATGAAAAAGTATGTTAATTGAGCAAAAAAGGTTCTGATATCAGTATGCCCCTGTATCGTTTTTGCCTGTCAGTAGTTAATGGTGTGCTTTGTAGCCAACTTGTATAATAATAGTAGCTAGTGATATCGGCTGAACTAGTCCAAACCTTTCTGGAACTTCAAAGGAAACTTGAACTTGACTCAACAAGCTTACCTCTTGACCCAGTTAGTCATGCCATCTGAATATCCTTGCAGATAATGTCAGTTCCACACATAGTTAGGCAATGCATGTATCCGTAACAGTATGCAATGTCGCATAGCTATAGTAAAATAAACATACAGAGTACTTTAATTTATTCTACCACCAGTCATGTCAGCAAATGAAAAAGCAAGTGTGTCGTACCGCGTTAATATGTAGCCTAGAATGTTTTTGAAACCCCACTAGGAAACCGTAGGCTAAATGAAACGTCTAAAACAAGGCTACTTGCTGCTCAAAAAATAAAACCCCCAATTATTTTCAAAACACTCCATGGATTTGATCTTGCAATACACCATGCTGCTTATAAATGCAACAACGACAAACTAAATATTTTCCTTGAACTCAAGTGTTCTCCAGCCAATTTTAGACGTTAAATCATTCAGTGGGGTATTCAAAGCAACTTGCAATATATACAATATATACGCCGCCTCATTGATAACAAAAACAATCACGTTAGAATGTAATTGCGATTTTAGTTTGTGCTCGGCTAAATAACAATCGGCTTACATCTTATCAACTACCACATGGAGCTTGAAACAGGAAAGCTGTTATGCTCTTCCTCTTGCCGTTTGATTTTTCACGCAAGGGACGAGATAGAGGGGAAACAGAAACATAACGATAAAATTGTGCATTTGACATTATTAATTTTTACCTGCCAAGAGACGGAGGGAATTTCAGCAAATTTCCCGAGCCCTGCAAACGAGTAACAGCTGTACATATGATCCATAGACTCCGAGCAGTGCCACAGTAGCCCAAAGCTCACTGTGGCTTCATTTCGTAGGGGGTCCTTCACAATCCATGCCGGAGTGGCAAAACTGTAGCTGCAGATCGCCACGAGAGCCGAGGAAAGGAGCACCCAAAAGCAACCGATGCAGCTGAACATCCTCGAAGACCAGTTCAGTGAGCGCAACAAGAAATCAGTCAAAACCTTGGGTTTATGTCGCCTTGCTGTCCATCAGGTAAAACATGATAAGTTAATTCCCACTCGGACCAAGGAAGAGACAAATGATGTCCGAAAATATAACATCTGTGTTCACAGTACCACGGTGAAAAAGTTGCGCGCGACTGCTGTGATCCTCTGTTTTAAATTACAGTACACATGTTACGGTCAAGGACTTGCGGCAGTATTTTGTCACACCCAAATGAATACACCCAGAGAACAACCTGCCTCCACATCTGTCATTCCGCAGCTGCGCGCTAGATATCAAAGTACAGATACATGTCAATTCATCGTGCTCATTGTGCGTGAAAGTTAAATCCAGAATTAAGTGACAGCTATCGAATCACTCCATCAGGCGCTGACAGAGTGTTCGCTGTGTTTGAACGCAAGAGCAGTGAGCAAATCTGCTGTAATTAAGGAGCAGGTGTTGTCTTGCGTTTCTTGCGGCACACCAAGTGGGCGTTTCTCTGTTCGGGGTTTAAATGTCTTTAAACTGAAAGTATAGTTTCGCCAAATTCATTATTGGATTTTTAAGATAAAAGAAAAACAGTTGCGGTAATAAAGCTTAACAATGTTTTTGTATTGTTGTCTATGTGTGCTGTCGTGGTTTTGCAGCGTTAAATCGAATTCAACAGAAATATAAAAATTAGGCAACATGACAAGTGTCATCAACATGAAGGAAATGTGTTTGTGTGTTAATTTTATTATGCAATTAAAATATGTTGATGTTCATTCTTAAAAACTTGCTATAGCCAATGAATATAGAGATCTGCATGCAAAAAATGTTAATCAAACAGAGGCAGAATGAATTCATGCATGAATTAATAGAAATCAATCAACATGTAATGTTGCCATACTCTATTTGACAGACCACTCAATTACTCCATTATCCAGCAACATTTATCCCACAGCGCCCTCTCTTGGGCTGGTTTGGACATTGCCACGAATAGACTTGACAATCTTTTGGCCACGACAAGTATACTTTCAAGTCCGCAGGCACCATTTACGCAAAGCACTATTTTATTGTCATCATTTATACAACATTTTCCCACAGACACTATTGAAAACTTAACTGCAAATGTACAAAGTGATATTGATTACTGTAGTCATGAATATATATTTAAGTCTATTCTGAACAAATGTGAATTAGAAATGGTACAAAGGCTCTTATGACATTCAATAGATACACGATTGATCAATGAACAGGCATACTTAAACATATTTATATACTGTACAGTACACACAGTACAAATGCAGATTGTGGTTGAAGGTTAGAGAATACCGGATTCAGCAGTACTCAAGCCTATCCACATAAATAAATAGGTAAAATTAGTATTTTATACACATACAAATGATGCTGTTCCCGCATCTGTCCTTGTCTAACATTTGAACAGAGCCAGTGACAGTGCAATATCACGGAGTGTGTGCATATCTTCATTCATATGCACAGACATAAAGATACACAGTTGAGCAAATCACATTTCTAAAGTATGTAAATGGAATTTCTCCAATCAATAACCCTGAAGCAATAATGGGATACGATACAAAGGCTATATTAAAACAGCTTCTGGGAGGCTCCAGTCCTTAGTTCATGCTGACGTTCATAAGCAAAAAAATAGTTTCTACCACTTGTCACATGCGCTGACAACAACAAGAATTTGGGACAGCCATGTGAACTACAACCAATAACGACCAGAACCCCCACCGCCAATCCCCTGTGCCCCCCAGATATCTGACTTTCAAAAAGAACCTGACCCCCTCATAATCTGATTTGTATAATAATCTCCCAATAATACACAGGCACACAGGCACACATGCATACACACACACACACACAAACGTGGATGACATGGTCAAGTGCTTGACTTTCCTTTGGAGCGAGAGGGAACCAGACCACAGCCGGACCATTATCTTCTCTCCCATGGTGGAGGTGAGAAAAGGGTATCGTAGCAGACCAGCAGCAGGGTCGAGTGCAGCCGAGCGCGGGGCGGTTTGGGGGCGCGGACGAGGGGCCGAAGTGAGCGACAGGCCTGGACAGACTCATTCAGCTTTTCCCCCCTGATGGGTTTAGATTGACACTCTCGACACCCACAGACACACACAGCCACACACAGCTCAGGACTAGGTAAAGCACACAGAGAGTAGAGTTTCTTGCTTCTTCAGTTGAGACTCCGCTCTTTCTCTCTCGCTGAAGCAGCCCCACGCCGGGCAGTGTGAGCGGAGGCAGGCGCTGCAGAAGCCACAGCCCAGGCTATCCGTCGGAGGAGAAGTAGAGGGTGCTGCGTTTGAGCTCGGAGAAGGACACAGAGGGACACTGCAGGAAGTACAGAAGAACCTGGACCTACCAGGACACAGAGACAAAGACCTGTCATCCAGCAACCTCCACAACCACGAACAGGACATCACCGTATAGAACTCACAACTGCAAAAGCAACTTTTTTACTATTATTTAATCAGACCGGGTCCAGACGTGACCCGTCTTAACGTGATGGGAGAAGAAGTCTGGATTTAATCCACATCTTCTTGTAACTTTGACTGACAATTCAATGGAAGTATTCCTTTTTCTTCTCAACATACGCTCTTAGATAGTTCTGCAATTGGCAAAAATAAATATAATTTTTCAACAGTTGAAATGTACGTTTTTAAAGTTAACTCGTACAGACAAAATGGTGACTGAGTCGAGGCAGGTCTCACTAGACGTGGATTGTCATAGTACTGTACCACAATCCCACCAAAAACCCGTTCCCCCCTGCCAGGTGCAAATCCCTCCCCCACCGGACCCTCTCCACGCTGCCCTGTCCTGCGGGGCCCACCTGTGCCATGACGTCATGCGACCACAGGTCAGAGAGCAGGGCGATGTGGCCCTTTCTGCTCTCCTCCGAGGGCCTCAGCAGGGTGGGGCCGAAGATGGTCGCCAGATTCAGCAGGGACATCTTGTTCACTGACTCCATTTCTGCCACCCTGCGGGGAAAGGGACACCGGTGTGAAACAGGGGCTCCAAAATAACCCACACAGTCTTCTGAAGCCTAGGTTTTAACCCTCCTATTATGCTTGGGGTCAGTTCGACCCCATTCAGCGTCTGACATCTCTTAAAAAACAGTTAACGCTTTTTTTATATTGATACTGTATGATTTTTTATAATTTTACAATTTCTTGGATTTAAATAGTCAAAATGCAATACACATTATGCTATGTAAAGTCCTGTCCCAAACATGGCATACAAATGTGTTGTGCAGTGTTATTTTGACCCACTGTAACTGAATAAAATATACAAGCATTTAATTTATTTTCTCAGATTTCTTTGTGAATGATTCTGGTGGCACTCAGCACTCTCATACAGTGTCAATTTTCATTGTAAATCTGGCTCTAAAATGAGATGTTTATCACAGATGTTTCACATTTATGGACAAAAGGTTAGTAATTTGGGAGACAATAAGAAGGTATCGCAGTATGTATCAACATCAATTTGACGCCAAATGTAAAACCGGTCATAAACTCTTAACATAAAGGGTGGTTAAAGCACTGAAAAATTATTAATTTTGAGCAACATAGTGTAATTATCTTTATTTGTGACACAATCCTGTGAGTAGTGTCATCCCAATCTGCAATCATTACTGTAATGTTACCAATTTGCAATCATCACTGGTTGGTGTCTTGCAAAACGTAAAACTGTAAAAAAAACAAAAAAAAAACAAAAGTAACTGTGGTAAGAATCTTTGAATAATATATCTTCCTCTTTCCTTGTTTTGATGGGCTGCATATTGTCTGGGGTATGTCATGCATTCCTTCAGAATTGTTCAAATATTCAGTTCATTTATTAGAAGGAATGTCATTCGTCAGGGAGACCAGTAGGTGCCACTATTTCACAAAACAACTTTTATTTCCCATAAAATGTACTGTGATCCACAACCCAACACAATACATAAAATGCTGTATTGTACTTCTGTTCCTCTGCAGTTGTTCAGTGTTAGTTTGGTTTACATAAAAATGTGATACCATTGATATAGTTGTTCAGGAAATGCTGTATAAACCCACTTATTTACCTTAATATTTTCTCTATATATTTCAGGTTTCTGTCATTTTTTAAGAGCTGCATTTGGCCAGGCGGCACGGATGGTGCAGTGGGTAGCACTGCCGCCTCACAGCAAGGAGGTCCTGGGTTCGAATCCCCGTCGGCTGGGGCCTCTCTGTGTGGAGTTTGCATGTTCTCCCCGTGTCTGCGTGGGTTTCCTCCGGGTACTCCGGTTTCCTCCCACAGTTCAAAGACATGCATGTTAGGCTGATTGGAGAGTCTAAATTGCCCGTAGGTATGAGTGTGTGAGTGAATGGTGTGTGTGCCCTGTGATGGACTGGCGACCCGTCCAGGGTGTATTCCTGCCTTTCGCCCAATGTATGCTGGGATAGGCTCCAGCCCCCCTGCGACCCTGTTCAGGATAAGCGGGTTCAGATAATGGATGGATGGATGGATGCATTTGGCCAATTGGGCATACTTTTGGGATGGTAAAATATTTGGGCATAATGTTCCTCATTTTAACTGCTCTCCAGTGGAACCAACATTTATAAATAATCCTGTACAGAAAAAAAAACTCTAAAACTGACGCTTAAATATTCAGATATTTGTGAATGGTGCTGTTCTGTTGGTTATACGGGAATTTCCGATGAATGCCTCTTCAGTCTTCATGCCACTGCTTTGCAAGCCATTGAGTGTGAGTCTTTCATGTATTTAGTTTCTACAGTTATTTTAAAATCTATGCCCATTTTTAATCATACACCCCTCGACTGAAAACAGTAGCCCATTTGTTTGTGAATTAAATGGACAATACAAAAAAGGGTTTTATCACTGAAACTTGCTGCAACAAGTTGTGTCCTGTAGCAGCAACCAGGCTTTTATCATCTGTCTCTGTGAAAGAAGTCTAATTTGAAATCCAGTTAAGAACCAAGAATCGGGCATCACACTGAGCTTCCCAGAGCAACAGACAGTTTACAGTAATGGCTTTTCCATCCTCTCTTTCATATCGTCCAGCAGATGGCGCCAAAGCGTATCATGTGCCACACAGGGGGGAGGATACTTTACGCCGTACAACAGCCTGTCTGATGCCATGTCTGGAAACAGACGCTGGCCAGATCTGTGTGACTGAGGACTTCCTGTGTGTCTCTGGTGCTGATCATGACAGATTCCCGCATCCTGGTCTGGAAGGGCAGTTGTCTTGATGGGAAGTCTGCGCTTGTGAACGGGGAGCTCTGGAAAGCATCAGCAGGCACAGCTGACGAGCCTCCGTTCCAGCAGGATTGGATGGATTTCTGCTTTTCTTTCGGATGTGTGTCTGATGGGGAAAGCAGGTCGGAGCGACACTGGTCTGAGGGGATTTTACTGCTCATGTCATTACATCAGAGGAGGGTCTGGGTTCTGATTTGGAAATTTGGGAGTCCTGTTGTAGTAGTGAAGAGTAAAACAAACCACTGCATGCAGTTTGGATGGTCACAAGGTCCACAGCGTGAATGTGAGAGGACAGAGACAAACACACAAAATATAAACGCGCACATAGCTATCAACAAGGAGGTCGCCGTGGATCAACCTATAAAAAAAGGCTAATCTGGTGCTTCTCAGAAACATTTTGACGTTGCTGCATCTTCATCAGAGTCAAACAATTATCTGATGAAGACACGGCAGCGTTGAAACGTGTCAGCTTTGCACCATTAAAGGGCTTACTTTGCATCCGAGTGCTCCAGACTATTTCCCCTTTGATTCACACACACACACAACTTTACACAGTCTGTTTAAGACAGTGGCTCCCAACCCTGTTCCTGGTCATCTACCACTCTATCTATCTATTCATTTCAACCTGAATTTGGCACAACCCAATTCCATCAATGTGCTTTGTTTGGGCTAAAACCGACAGGATGGTAGATCTCCAGGGACAGGGCTGGGAAGCACAGTTTTATGAATATCTGAATGTGATTATAATGAGGGTCACATTTCCCTGTCCTCAGCGCATACCTCCTGAGGTGCTCCAGCAGAGTGAGGAAGGTGATGAGGTTAGGATCTGGCAGTGAAAACAGCAGATGCATCATACAGCTCTCCTTGGCGGCAGGGTCAGACAGTGCTGTGGAGAGGAAGGAGGAGTCCCAGTAGGCAACATACAGACATACAGACAGACAGACAGACCTCTCTGCATCTCCCTCATCTCTACCAGCTCATCACTCTCCTACAACATCTGGAGAACTATGCACGCCACCCCACTACAAACTCCTCCACTAAGGTTATAGCCTTAAAATACTGCAATCATACACACAGTAGAATGGGCAGTCACAGATACACACTGTGTATTTCATATTAAATGAAGTGCCCTCTGTCAGGGTAAAATGTAATCTATCACGGCTAATCGGACAATCAACATTCTGCTCTACAGAAATTCTTCCATTTGTCTCCATCGATGTACTATATGTAATATTAAAATGTATGACTAATATTTATACTGATACTAGTAGTGTGCATGAAGATGTAGTTTCCCCGATTGATTCTGGGTTGTGAGCTTGGAGAGCTGGAGAGTTTGGAGTGTTTTTGGAGAATGACATTAAATGGAAAATGCTGTTGGTGTGCATTGCCATTGCATGGAAGGGCTGAGCTCTTCCAGTGAGCGCTGCCATACCTATTCCCTCCAGGAAGGGCAGGTACAGCCGGTCTGTGAGCAGGGCCTCCGGGAGCTCACGAAAGTACAGCTTCAGAGTTCCCGCAATGGCGTGGATGTCCGTGCCTCTCAGCTTCACTGGGAAGTCTTTGGAGCTGTCTGCGGAGACAACGCACCTGTCTTATGCTCTCTCATATGGAGCCTCGCAGCTCAACTCAGGGACTTGCTCTATTTGCATTACAGAGGTAGCTTTGAAATTCATGAGTTTGCTGCATCTGTCTCGCTCATATAAGGATGGGGAGACACAGCTCCACTAGTCCCACCAGGCTCAGGGTGGTTTAAAGTTAGCTAGCTTAAAGCTAACCATCTCCCTCCTCCCAAAGCCAGATGCTCTCAGCTATGAGATATGCCTGCCCTCCAGTTATCTACCTCCTGCAGTACTGGGTGAACTGTAGGGTGTGAGAGAGTCAGTGGTTTGTGTACACACTTCAACTGCGATGCCCTGCATTGGGGAGACAATGATGACTCAAGAGGCTCAATCTGATTCACACTAGAGGAGCACTTGGTGCTTGGTCCTGGAGTTGTTGGAGATGGTGCCTTTGGAAATCACTTTGGATGAAATTGTCTCCCAAATGAATGAATGTACGGTTTCTTACTTGTGTTGAATGTAGCTCTCAGGGTCTGGATATCTGTGGCT
Organism: Conger conger; assembly: GCF_963514075.1. Lineage (NCBI taxonomy): Eukaryota > Metazoa > Chordata > Actinopteri > Anguilliformes > Congridae > Conger > Conger conger. The sequence goes on from NC_083772.1 coordinate 12,459,370, forward strand.
ATGCCTGAGATCCTGTAGATGCCCACCTCCTCGATCCCCCTCTTCTCCACCTCCTCAATGCACTGACGGATGACAAAGGGTACCTTGGAGCACTCTCGCCTGCGAAGTGGCAAAACATCATAAACAACATGGCAGACACCATTAACCTCCATTGCAACACTGTAACCGACACGATGCACACCGTTAAACTCCATTACAGCACTATAGCCAACATGGCACATACCATTAAACTCCATTACAACAGTAGTTGTTCAAGAGAATTGGCAGCATTCTAGAGAATTGATGGACCCTGTGGTTTGGGAACAAATCTGGGGCCCCGTGGTTCAGGATCAAATCTGGACTGTGCCAAATCTTAACCGTGGTTACCATACCGACACAAAATTGCGAAACACCCCTGCTGGTGATTGAGTACGGACAAGTTTGCTTGTTGAGCTGTAAATTAAATGTCTCCTTCGACTCATGTCTGTGCAAACTGCGGTGTAATAAAAAGCAGCAGTTCACATCACATGCTTCAGAGGAGGACACATGCTCATCTGAACTCTCCTGGGCAACAAAGTTTGCGATGAGCGTTGCAGCATGAACAGGATTGGCTTCAGTAACCAGTGATTTTAGCCGGAGAATTCACCAGATCTTACTTTGTGACCACACTGATTTTTACACCAAACACGCCACTCTGTTTCTTTGAAGGGGTTCTCTTCAAGGTCAAGTCCCGACCGGTAAACTTCATTGAGAACTCAACTTTGATCTGAAGGAGAGAGAGTAACACAATAATCAGCGGTTTTTAAGTGTGTATTCCTTTATGAATTTACTTTTCAGTATATTCATGTCAGGATATAAATTCAAGGCCTGGGAAAGTTTACAAGCAGGCCCACTGTGTATGATAGAGTATGGCTCTTACCCCATTCATTTCGATTACATCCATCTGCCAGTTCTTGGACTGTACTGTTTCTGGACCCAGCTGTTATGAAAGGGAAACAGAAACAGAACTTCATGTCAACTCTCACTTTTTAACCTTTGTTATGGATGTTTTCTTAACAGTGTGAGACAATACAGTAGGTACACCATCTCTTCAGGTAATGCGAGCTCATTCAGACTGACTGCTCCAATGTGAGGCATGAGCTCTTTTCTCTCTCTCCTCATCAGAGACATCACCATGCTCCCAGGATCAGGTAAAAAATGGCAAGCAGCTTAATTAGGACAGATATTTGAATACATGATCTTGTTGAGTAATGTTACATTAAGTAGCTGTGCGTCTTCCTTCGAGCACCTGTGCAAACATTTCTCTTTTAAACATCTTTTCTGCTCTCGCCAGCCTCCGAATCCCTTTCATCCATGGCCAGCACAACAGGAGCACGTTACAGTTTCCACTCGTAACTGGGTTATTCCTGGAGCCAATGCGCGGAAGACCCAGTTTTCCCATGTCTGACGGAAATTCCCAGACAACTTGGTCTATATTTAACCCCCCGGGGGAATTTCAGGTTAAGGCATATTCATTTTGCCTTCCTTATTAAATTCCCGGGGTCCTGAAGTCTGCTTACATTGGCCGCCTTCTGCGCTGAGAGAGCCAGGCATCGTGCTCAGCTGACCCAGAGGTTCTGTGTGATTTATGGCAGTGTATGCGCTCTGCTGTATGCTGCCAGGCTGAAAGTCTTGCTCCTCTCAGTATCCATCCGGCAAACTACACACTAAACAGTTCTGCGCTCTACTGGATCTGCGCAGATGGATGTGATTGTGGTTGGGTACATCAGCCAGGATTTCGCATGCAACAGCCTGGAGTGAACGGGCAAACAGTGGCTGCTATTTACAGCAACAGAAAGAAGACGCAAACATTGACAACAATATCATATTGACAGGAAATATAACAGAAATGTAAAACTGAAGCCTAACCCTGCACTTGAAGCCAGCCTGCATACATATAAATACACAAAGTAAACAAAACCCAAACCTTAGACAGAGTAATAAAAAAGTAAACAAATGTAAATGTATTCTTAATATAAACCTGCATATAGGGAGACCATGGGGGGCAGTCCATAGAGAGACTGACTCTCAGACCGTACACAAATCTCACTGTACAGCCTTGGGTTCTGTTTCCTGCTGTAGCAATTTACAGTTAGTCATCTAACAGACAGTTTAAGCCAAAACGACTTACAGGACGCATTCCGCCCCGAGATCCCATCTCTATCAGTTACCCCCTCTGCATTCCTCCTGTCTGAGCAAAATGTAAAAAATAAATAAACTGCATCAGCATTGCACTCATGGGCAACAAGCGAATGTTTAGTAAGTCGCTGGAAATCATCTTTCTAATTTATGTGGTTAACTACCCTTCCCTGTAGTTAATGGGCTGGAAACAAAATGCGATGAACCATAGCCCTGCAGGATTACGGGAAACCAAGCGTGGTGGAGTCTACCCTCTTTGCTCTGAAGGCTCATGCCTATGTCACAGTAGATCCAGCCAGGATGAACTGAACCCGGCTGCTGAATCATGCGTGATTAAAAGAAATGATAACATAACATATGATAATGTATGCTCCTCTAATCTATATTAAATTCAGAAAACAAGGAGAGGTCCAATAGATAACAGAAGTGGTCAATGATGAATGGATTACTGTTCTGTAAATCAAGATAAGTAAAACTATGTCATATCAAAAGAGTGCTGTTTCTCTTGGTTACTTAGGACCTGGAGAGCAGAGAATAACAGAGAGAGGTGAAATGAACTGAAAACACTTCAGAGGCGTTTCAGTACCAAAAGCTTTTGGTGATGTTTTAGAATACAGATTTTTCAACAGCAATAAAATAATTTAATCCCTGAATATATGAAAGTTTTCTATGCTATTGCTGTATAATACAGTATCAGAATTTAACAAAATTGAACTTCATTTTTTTATATAGTATGTACGGAAAGCGTTATTTTCTTATACAGAAGGCTTCATAGAACAATGTTACCCAATGTTCTATTGCCATTGACCACTCCTGTACATCATCACCACCATTATTCCCATAATAAAATCTATTAAACCAACCCTTTACCGTTCCAGACAAAACTGGAGACCCAATGAGTTTTTAAAATGTTCTTGCAGTGAAATCCCAAGGTTCTTCTGAGTATTATCAGATAAAAATGCAAGAAAAGGACGCATCAAAACCCGAATGCAAAACTAACTTCCCCAGCTCCTTTGTTCTGTATCCCCCCAGTAAGTCATCTTTTATTAACATTCTCAGGAGAGTTCTTTGTTTGCATAGCAGTAGGCTTACGCTACAGTACGCAGTGCATAGGGAACCCCCAAGGCTTTCAGTGAAACACCACATGCTCAGCATGACCATGGAGTTATGTGGGAACAAGAAAAGGGGCATCTCTGAGTGTAGCCAGAGACAAGCAGGTTATGTACATCCCTGTCTCTATACTATGCCCACGAGAAGACCACCCTGCCGTCTTCTTCAAATCAACAAGCTGTATGCCTCCAAATATCCACTGTATTTGCATGAATTTTTAAATAATAAATGCATCTTGTGCTTCTGTGCACGATATTCAAAGGCAACTTCTTGACACAGAGATTGTCTATGCATGGCAAAAGATAGGGGAGACAGGCTGTTCTTGTATTCTTATGTACTTAGCTTTGATCTTGATAAGATCATCTTGATATTTTATGTAATAACTGGCAATTATGTTGTAGTGTGTTAAGAGACAAATCATAGCTGCTTTATAAATAACCAGTCACCCTGAACACAGTCTTCTAAGATCATTTTCAGTGGCTCTGCAGTGAGAAGCTTATGTTAAAAAAAAAATAGAATATATAGTGAAAACATATGTGGTATGGGCAGCAGCCTCTAGCTTTCTGTGGGAAAGAAGCTGCTTTGATTTAATGTCATTATTCCAGGATCTGTAGGATCTCTTTCGGGAAGGGTCGCTGCACGGACTTTGAAACGCACTTCAAATGGAGCGCGGGGTTTGATGGAGTAACTCTACACTAGTGGGGTAAGGGTAGACTGCAGCCGCCACTCGTGCGGCCAGAGGGCTTTGCCAGCGGGGGAGCGGGGGAGCTCAATGAGGCCCAGATGAGGCGGCGCTGGGGCGGGGGAGCCCCACGCTGAGCCGGGGTAGTGATCCGGGCCAATGCAAACAAAGCAGCCGGGATCGTAGCCTAAAGCGTCCACATCCTCTGCACAGACAGGGGTTTGAGACTGCCCACATGCGCAAGTTACACAGCTTCGACTGTCAGTAGTGAGGAGATAAGAGGGGCACTGGGGAATGCGGGGAGACGTGATGCTTTGTGCCAGGACAAACATTTAATTCGGACAAGGACCAAGCGAAACTTCTCGGAGGATGAAAAACATCTCTACTAACACTGGTATCAAGCACGGACACCGAAAGGCAATGAGCCCCTTGGTTTCAGCATGATGTGTGGTAGGGAAGCTCTATGGGAGATATGGATTAGGTTCCAATAGTACGTTCCCATCCTGTACACAAGAGCGAGATCCCGGCAGGACTCTTCCTCAAGGAAAGCAGCATGTCTCAGGGTGCAGTTATCCACCTTGAAATACCCGAAACTAAATTAGGTTTGACAGGCACACTGAACTGGATGTTATCCTGCTTGGTGGGGGTGCAGCGGAGGTAGCATCCCTCCTGGCACAGCTTGTATCTGTTAGGGAAATTGGTTTCAGGACAGACCTGGCACATCTCCGGGCTCTATAGAGCTTATCTCAAGCGCATTCTGGACAGGGCTCCACTCACTTTAAGCTGATTAAGACATTTGCTGTGCAGATACATGCATATAGACATATTAATGAGACTTTGGCGCTACGACCAAGTTTGTACTTTACAGCAAATATCGTAACTTTGGGAATGTTGATCTTATTGACGTGCTTATTGTTGCAGACTGTCGCTTAGTGATGCTTGCTGTGTTATCCTCATAGGACGCTAGAGGCATGGCTGCAGGACCAAACCTGCAAACACATCAATCACATTAATGCATATGCCATTGTGCTGGACAGAGTACTGCACTGCATGTATGCATGTAAAGGCGTCAGTTTCATATGTGATTGTGCAAGGTGGTGTAATATAATTTATTATGTAATACGTTACAGTTATATAACTCAGAGTTATGTATCTTCTGAAGAGAGAATTGCACACTAAATGAATCGACTTCGGAAAGCTCTGCTAGAATAGAGGTCCAGTGGTCTCGATGTACTGGACATCAATGTGCCCCTTGGACATTCCGCAAAAGGAAAACATTTTTTAAGAACTTTCATATCCTGTGCTAATCTGCAGAACACCAACATGGAGGAATCACTAATACAATGCCTACAAGCCATCTCACTATCCCATGAGCATACTACACTACTGCCTGTCCATCCCATTTATAACAGGCTGAATTCAGTCTTTTACTGTACGCAGACCAGCAAGCCGTTGGTGAAATGGATTGGCCATGCAGTGAACTGGGTCTGTGGTAGCAGTTAAATCAGTGCTGTTACTTAGCTGGGTCAGTGAGATCTGTCTGCTGTTCCCTAGACAGGCTTATCTGCTCCCCCTCATCACACTGCCCACACACTAAAGGGGATTAATGTTTGTACTGTACTGATCTGACCTGTGACCTCTGGCCTATGCCCTTTCTACTTCCCCGAGGTATGTCTGAGGGAGGATTCTGCCTTTTTTCTTCAACAATTCAAGTTCCTGGAACTACGCAGAAAGAGGCCAGTGTTAATTCAGCTCCAACAGAGTTTATATGAGTCCTATAAGGGCCACATGTACTCTGTAAGAGTTCAATTAACACTGAACATTCTACTGTGTATTACTTGGAAAGATGTAACAATGATGCTCCATGTTTCTCAGCGAACAGTTCAGAAATGTAGCAGTGCCATAAGTACCAGTGCATTAGGTTGTACACACACACACACACACACACACACACACACCAAAGAAGTAATCGGCATAAAGTGGTTTTGAAATTTGGACAGCATTAAAAGCTTCACCTGCAAACCGAGCACTTGTCAGCCTACGGTAACAAAAATACTTCTACTAAAACGTTCTGCTTCTGTAAGTTCAGGCTAATATTAAACAGTTCTGTTTTATGCAGATTTATGGTACAGTTCCAGAAGAATCCAGGTGAACCACCACCTTTGCTGCAGATCTAGATGTAATGCCTTTTCTTAGCAGAAGAGAAACTCTAGCACCATGGTATCTATGAAAGTGGGGACAAAGTGGAGATAAAAAGAAAAGCTTAATCCAGGCCCTGGGAATCAGTGTAATCACCATCAGTGGGCATTATAAAATTAACAACAGCTAAACAATTCCAAACAGTCATGAAATTTTCTGGCAATATTTTAAACGCACTCAAGGACTGTGCGCAGCTATAGACCAGTAAAAGACAGAGTGTTTTTGAGTGATTCCTTGTCTTGTCTGGCCCCAGTTTCACATAGTAAGGTTCCAGCCTTCATCAGCTTCCAAACACAAGAGAGCAGAGATCACACCTCCAATGACTATCACACAGAGATCGAGTGTCAGCCAGCCATTTTCACAGCATAGCACTGACAGATGGCTCCTGTTAATCTAGGAGAGAGACAGTGAGAGAAGGAGAGAAAAGGAGAGAGACAGACAGAAGAGAATGAGAAGTAGACAGCGAGTAGAGAGAAAGAAAGGGGAGGGGAGAAAGAGGGATTGGGAAAATAGAGAGGGGTAGAGAGAAGAAGAGAGATGTGTTTCAGGCACAGTTGTTGTAGGTGCGACCCATTAGACTGTGTGGGTGAGTGAGTGGGTGAGTGAGTGGGCTGAAACCTTTTGTCGGAGGATCTTGCTGCGTACACGGCCCCATAGCTTGGCTCCGGTGTTGGGGGGTCTCTTGATGGGGGCCCGCTCTTCCACCGGGCTCCCTGTGCCACAGTGCTCCAGACCCTCGCACACAGAGTCCAGCTCGCTCTCCGACACCGTGTCCGTCATTCCTCCGTGGGGGCCTACACGTCCAGACAGGGCCGAACCGGGGGAGACTGCCGGTGGACCTCCGTAGGGGTTGAGGTTGAGAAGAACGGAGGAGGGTTAAAAAAATCTAATAAATCCTCAAGTCCAATCCAACGGAAAATGCGCACAATGCCCAAATTCCTCAACAGCTGGCAAAGACGAGTCGAAAGAGGTTGTGAAAAGTGAATGGTTCTGAAAGACTCACTTCTTAAGGCTGATAAAACAGGAAGAAATGAAACAAAACAGCAGAGTCTGAGGTAGGAAGAGTGATATATTCCTCTACAAAATGAGCTGAAGCATTGGCACAGTTCTCTCCCTTTGAAAGTTTGGGCATCGCACTCTGATTCCTGTATTCAGTGTTACTTCCAGGCAGCTGCCAGCATCTCTGTGTCTAAACACTAAAACAGGGAACCAAGAGGAAGAGAGAGGAAAGAGAGAGAGAGATGAGGGAGGAGTGAGGGCGCTGCTATCATCACCCTCCAGTACCGTGAGTTTCCAGTTTTAAACAGTGAGAGAGAGAGAGGGAGGGAGAGAGAAAGGGAGGGAGAGATGAAGGGAAGAGGCAGAAAAAGAGTCCTCCCCAGTGTAGACAGATCCTATTCTGTCCGTCAGAGCTCACAGGTCTGCTGTCAGCCGCCTGACTGCCAGGACTGCTGCACACCTGAGGAAGAGAGCACAGCGCTCGTTACAGGAGGGAGTACAGGGGGGCGGCTCAGGGGCGCTGATGTCATTGTGTTCCAAACAACTGAGCAAACATTAACCCTTTTTGCTCCAGGCAGAACCACCACTCGGGAGAACCTCTGCGTGTGTTCTGCCTGCGATATCACAGCTGGTTGATACAGTGAGCTATTCGGACACTGCTAACTTAAGAAATGTTAGTGGCATATTCATTTATGAGTTATTCTGCATGCTTGCAATGTAATTCAACTCTTCAAACAGACTTGCAATCTAAATTGAATTGAATTCTACCACATGTATATTGTATACACACAATACAATTCTCAGTAGTCAAAGCCAGTTCATTAGACATTACTATTTCTACTATTTAATATATATGTGAGCTGTCTCACATTGTCAACATGCCACCTACAATGTGCTTGACAGATAAATCCACCCAATCACAGGGATGTGCTTTGCTACTCAACCACTGGTACGCCATTTCTGATGAATCATCATAATCTCTTGCAGGTGTTCCTCCAAACAGAGTCTAAGAATCAAGACAACTGACATAATGCTGGCTAAAACCTTTTAGAACCAATCCGATGGCAACTTCTCTTTCCAGATGAATACAGCTGATACTCCCATTATAGCAGGGCTGTTTAGCAGCCCTAAACTGTGGAAGTGGATTAAAGGGGACTGTACTCATTTTTGGGACCATTTGTGTTCCCCTTGCTGGCTATACAACGAAAGCTTTTCTGAAAGCATGCAGATTAGGTATTTAGGTATTTATTAGACTTAATATGTCTTCTGCTGCTGTAGCCTATCCACTCAGAGGTTTGACGTGTTGTGTGTTCAGAGATGATCTTCTGCATACCACTGTTGTAATGTGTGGTTATTTGTGTTACTGTCACCTTCCTGTCAGCTTCGACCAACCAGGCTCTAACCTCTCTCATCAACAAAGTGTTTCCGTCCGCAGAACTGCCGCTCACCAAATGTTTTTTTTTGTAGCATTCTGAATAAACTCTGTTCTGTGTGAAAATCCCAGGAGATCACCAGTTGCAGAAATACTCAGACCAGCCTGTCTGGCACTAACAATCATGCCACGATCGAAATCACTGAGATCACTTTTTTTCTCCATTCTGATGGTTTATGTGAACATTAACTGAAGCTACTGACCCGTATCTACATTATTATATGCATTACACTGCTGCCACATGATTGGCTGATTAGATAATTGCACGAATAAGTAGGTGTGCTCAGTGAGTGTATGATGTCCCATCGACCGCCAGGTCAGCGGTTCACAAACTTTACAAGCCAACACCCCGCATAATTATGGACAATATTTGCTCTGAGCCACACCTTCGTCTGGCCTAATACTGTATATGTTCACTACTATACTGTAGTAACACTATTTACCAGCGTTAGCTATAACTATTTAACAAGTGTAAGTGGGTGGGGTTGTTTCACTTGTGACAGATTTCATAGCTTGTCTCAAGGGCATGTCTTGGCAGCCACAGCTCTGGAGGAGTTAAAAGATAATGACAATCTTACAGTAGAGTGAAGAATAATCTGAAGGACTGTATGGTTCAGCTCTGCTCAGAGGAGCTTCAGTGACAGTGCAGAGAAGAAAGGAGCCATGACACGAATAGCACTCTTACTGTGGGAGCACTAGGTAAACAGAAGAAGCCAAGCGCAAATGTCAACTAAAAAAAAAAAGTTATTCCCCTAGCAACTGTTGCCATGAGAGAAAAGTTACAGCAGGAGAATGGAAAGCATGTAAGTAGGGCACACAGAAGCTCCTTTTATATGGAAATATAATCTAGTAATCAGTCAGCACAAAATTGCAATAAATAAAGGACCAAATTACTTTAACTTTGAACTGTAACATCATTTAGAAGCAAAGCAATAGGGCACTACACGTAATTGCAGTTCCCTGGTTTAAGTGCTTCTTTTGGACATCTCAGTGGGAAGCCATCAATGCTTGCTTTTTGGGCACATGTCCCTCGTGCAGATAGAAACATCGGCTTTACAAAGCTGCATAGCATGCAATGTTCCTCTGGTCACACAATATGAACATGAGAACATACAGTTTATCAGCCAGGACCAGCTCTGAGACAATGTCTTCTGCTCAAGGGCGTATGTTGAGAAAGAAGACTATCAGGATGAGCCTCTTTTCTTTGCAGACTCCTGAGGGTATCTATGTTCCCTTGAGCTCCCGGTAGGATCAATGCCTGCAGATTCCACCCCTCCACCCACCTCCATGCCCACCTCACTGCCACACTGAGCTCCATGTCACCTCCCCCTCTTTCCAATTTCCCTACAGTAGCATACAGGTGATGAAACCTTACTGCTATAAGCAGGACCAAATCCAGGACCCAAAAATGACCAGGCTTAATTACCTTTTTTAGTAGTTTCATTACTTAACAGTGTGCATTTTGTTCAGTTATGAAGTGCAAAGGATGGACCAACTGATGACTTTAGGTCAGACTAAAATATTGCACCATTTGCAATAGTCATTTATGAATCTTAAATATAGTAAAATAACCGGCAGAGTACCAATTTTAGGCTAATCTGGGGATAGATGACAATGATTATTTTACCCAGATAGCGTATTTATGCTTCTAAAGTCACAGCAACTGAACCAAACAGTTTATCAAATGAACAATATTCCCATTTCCATTGCAAACTGAGATGAATCAGTCATTCCTCGCTACTGTCAGAGGTGTCACACTGTACAGCAGCTCAAATGACCATCTTCACATGATAATGTGTCCTTTCCAGTTCTTACACAGTACTATGGGGTACTCTAATAGAACTGCTCCGTGAGTAGAGTAGCCTAAGATTCTTTCGGATGGAGCTAAGCTGAATTTGAGCTTGTGTGTGCGTGTGTGTGTGTGTGTGTGTGTGTGTGTGTGTGTGAACGAGTATTAGCGCATGTATGAGAATGTGTATGTGTATATTTGTGTGTGTGCGTGTGGGTGAACAAGTATTAGCGCATGTGTGAGAATCTTTGTGTGTGTATGTTTGTGTGTGTGTGTGTGCGTGTGTGTGTGTGTGTGTGATTTTACATGTGTGTGTGTGAACAAGTATTAGCACATGTGTGAGAATTTGTATGTGTGTGTGTGTGTGCTCCCTCTCCTGCAGCATGACCCAGAAATGCAGGATAAAACAGGACTTTCCCATGACCGTATCACCCTCCCGGGCATAGAGCTGCTCCCCAGAGGAACAGCCTCCAGAACTGTGCCAGCATCAGTATCAGCCAGGCCTTCCATTTTAACAGAGAACCGAATGTTATCATCGAGATGGACTTAACACAGAGCTGCTTTTAAAAGTCCAAAGTCTTCTCATTGTTTCTTACAATAAATGCTGGGTATTGTCTAGAAAAGCAGTACTTTTCTCTGGGCTAATGATTCTGAAGTGATTGGCAATATAATCATACAATGCAAAGAAGAGGTGGCCTCAGTTTCCCTGAAAGCATCTCTACAAAAGCAGGTGGATATAAAAGCATGCTTGGAGTTAAGATAGAGAGAAAATACACAAAAGCCAGCTCCAGTATCCCAGTGGGGTTGGCACATTAAAGGAAATATGCTCAAAGTCAAATATTTCTTCTTCAAAAAAAGAAACTTTCATTTGAGAAACGTGTGTTGTCTGGGGTGAAAACTGATCTCCAGTGATCCAGAGCATTTAAATAATTTTATTCAGTTCCTTCTTTCCTTTGTTCCCTTGAATGGGGAAGGGGGAGGGGGGTGTTACTTCCACATTCTTTTCTCATCCTGGAGACCCAATATAATTTCTTAACATCAAACCAATAACCAATATAATACCAAACCACTGTAACACTAAACCAATATAACACCAATCCAATAACCAATAGAATACCAAGCCACTGTAACACCAAACCAATATAACACCAATCCAATAACCAATATAATACCAAACCGCTGTAACACCAAACCAATATAACACCAATCCAATAACCAATATAATACCAAACCACTGTAACACCAAACCAATATAACATCAATCCAATAACCAACATAATACCAAACCAATATAACACCAAACCATTAACCAATATAATACCAAACCAATAACCAATATAATACCAAACCACTGTAACACCAAACCAATAACCGACATAATACCAAACCACTGTAACACCAAATCAATAACCAATATAACACCAAACCAATAACGAATATAATAACAAACCAATATAACACCAAAACAATAATGAATATAATACTAAACCAATATAACACCAAACCAATAACCAATATAATACCAAACCACTGTAACAGTAAACCAATATAACACCAAACCAATATAATACCAAACCATCCATCCATCCATCCATCCATTATCTTAACCCGCTTATCCTGAACAGGGTCGCAGGGGGACTGGAGCCTGTCCCAGCATACATTGGGTGAATACACCCTGGACAGGTCGCCAGTCCATCGCAGGGCACACATACCATTCACTCACACACTCATACACTCATACCTACGGGCAATTTAGACTCTCCAATCAGCCCAACCTGCATGTCTTTGGACTGTGGGAGGAAACCGGAGTACCCGTAGGAAACCCACACAGACACGGGGAGAACATGCAAGCTCTGCACAGAGAGGCCCCGGCCGACGAGGATTCAAACCCAGGACCTCCTTGCTGTGAGGCGGCAGTGCTACCCACTGCACCATCCGTGCCGCCATAATACCAGACCAATAACCAATATAATACCAAACCACTGTAGCAGCAAACCAATGTAACTTGAAACCTATGTCCCACCAAGCCAATGTAACAGCAAACCAATATAACATTAAACCATGTTGTAGCATCACATTGCTGAGAATATGTGGCACAGCCTTGTTGATTAAAATGGCAAAAACAGCCCTCTCAGCTGTAGCATACAGATTCATTCGCCCAAGTGTAAAAGCACAAACTGATTTATTACAGTCTGCAGCTTCCTATCAGACCTCCATTTATAGGGACCATAAACATCATCCCAAACTGGGTGACAAACATATGCTGCATTGAAAATATCCTGCACTTCTCCCAAAGCTGCAGTGCATTTTGCAGCATCTACTGTATTTCTGGTGAGTATATTTGATGGACAGTAGCAAAGTCTCTCAGTTGTGGTACTTTCAGTGGAGCTTCAACGGAACTGAAAACTAAAGGACACAAGTCTTTTACACGATGACAGAAAATGGTGTAAAAGGGTAAAAGGAGAGAAGCTATGAACGGGACAGGCATTCTTCTCACACTCATATACAGGAATGTTGATAATGTCTAAACCTTTTGAATTTTGCATCTGAAAAAATAGTTAGATAAAACATGACTGTGGAAAGTCTTTGTGCCTGAAAAACTTGGCAAGAGGAGTTTTAGCTTAAGTAGGTTTGTGTGCCCAAAAACTTAAATCTCGGGAGGTTGGTGAAATATATTTGGCCGTACTTTAATAGGAGCTGCCAGCCCCTCAGAAGCAATTTATTTTGGGATAAGAACTAAAGCCGGATCCAAGAAGGTGATCTATTTAACAGCCTTTGATGGCTGTCACTCACAAGCAACTTCCTCCACAACCTCCGGTGGCAGCTAGGACTTCAGTAGTGGGCAGATCTATCAGAGTTCCTCACAGAGCATCTGAAGACCATGTTTGGAACAGACTGAGGGCCTTCATGTAATGACTTCAAGCCTGTTCCAAGGCCTACAGCAATGTTCTAAGGGTAGCAAAGACACTGTCCCAGAATGCCAATATTCTGCTAAGTAGGACAGTGAGAAGACTGTCTAATTGGCCTCATTTGCAGGCAGAGTGATCTGATTAGGCTGATCTAGGCTGGTGGAACTGCCCACCCCCCTAAATCAATGACAATAACAGGTCCTGGAAAAACAAAATGCAGAGGCTCAATGCTCAGTCCAGCCTGTGGAACACCGTGTTCATGAAAACATGGAATTAGAATATGGAAATTAGCGACAGCTCAAAAGCACTGGGTTAAAAAGTTTGTGTTTTGAATTTTAAAGGGGCCCACTGCTGCATTTCATGTTGCGCCCCTGCATTCTATAAATGAATCCTACAATGCCATATCAATAGGTGAAGGAGGAATACATTGGCTGTAATATGAAAATGTTTGCAGAAAATAATTAAAGCTTTATTGTGGCCAGGTTTTAAAATGTAGAATGTAGATGTGCTCTTATTTTGGTCTCTATGGGGTGTTATTTCAGTTTGAGAAGCCTTCAGGACCATGGAGAGTTGCAGTCCAAATGAACTACAGGTTGATTGTTTATCAGAGCAGGTGTCACTCATTGCTTTCATTAGTCCTGTCAATAATGGGAAGACACGTAAAAACATGCAGCTTCTGTGCATGGTGCTCCTCGTTGTTTTTCAATTATATTGTCACATTTCTAGCTTTTTGGTCAAATTGGCTGAATTATGAATGACATTTGATTTTTTCCCCCCTCTAAAATAATTTAAACTGTGTATTGGCAAGGTGAACTTATTTCTGAAAAGAAATAACCATGATTGTGTTTCCCGGGATTTGGTGTTTGGTGCCATTTGGTCAACCTGCATGAAGAAGTTTGCTATTATTTTTCTGATTAAGTAATGTCATGGTTTTTTTCTCCTTTTTTCCCACAGCTGTATTTTTTCACACCACAAACTACAGCTGAGCTCATATAGAGTAGACTCAGAGGAGGATGTTTCATATGCAGCTGTAACCTGCAGTCTACAGGCACTCAATCAATTAGCAGGGTTGCTTCCTTCATACTAAGTGCTTATTTTGAAGGTTCATATTAAATTCAATGGCAACAAGGCTATAATGTGGTCTGTGGGATTCCTTTCAATGTCAAGAAATCACTAAAAAATGCATCTTAGTTTAAGAATCTGGCAAATATACTGTATGTATTGAACCACTGATCTAGTAGATAGCGGTGGTCAAATGAAAGTTATGTTTTCATGAAAATGAATAATGTCACCACAGCAGTACAATTAGTGATAGTCATAGTTTGTTTAAACAATCTGAACCCAGATATTTTCTTTATTTTGTTCTCAGCTGGTTATTCCCAATTGCATTTCAAGCCCTGTCTCATCACTGCAGTGTGCATCATTATGTAAAATGGCTAGAGTACTCGGTTTATAGCTGAGAGGTTGCAAAGTGAATTTCCAAGTGGGAAGCTATTATACCTCAAGGTCCTTTACCTTTATTCTGTAAAACTATTTTTTATTTGCCTATATACTCCACAATTTGAGATTTGCCATTGAAATAATCACAATGAGAAAGTGCCCATTGTCAGATTTTAATTACCTTAGCAATTACAGCAGCGTTTATACATAGTCACCCCATTTCAGGGCACCATAATCTTCGGGACACAGTAATGTTATATAAATGAAAGTTGTCATGTTTGGTATTTTGTTCCATATCCTTTGCATGCCATGTATGTGACCTATCAGCATACTAAAACTCTTTGCATTTGAATTCATCTCTATGGGGATTTGGGGGTGGGACTAGATATAGCGATAAATTACACTGCTACAGTATGGAACACATTTCAGATTTATGAATCAATTTCCCAAATGACTGGTGTACCCCATCGCCATATTCTCTCTTGGTGCTTTACTGCCACCTAGTGGCACCTCTGGACATCTCATCCTACAAATAGTTTAATTTGGAATTACATTTCAAATGATTTGTCGGACGGTGCTGTTACAGAGTGGAATAAAAATGTTAATTGCATTGGGGAGTGGGCAAACCACACCATAAAGAATATGGACCTATGTGTCTGAAATAAAGTTAAATAAAAATGTGACATTGGTTCAGGCGGTAAGAGGAGTCGCCAGGCAGTCTGAGGGTTGCCGGTTCGATCCCGCCCTGGGTGTGTTGAAGTGTCCCTGAGCAAGACTCCTAACCCCCAAATGCAGGTAATCACCGTTGATGTGTGAGTGTGTGTATAAATGGGTGAATGAGAAGCATCAGTTGTACAGTGCTTTGGATAAAGGCGCTATATAAATTCCAACCATTTACCATTTAATGTGCCACTCAAAAACGGGGCGAGGAATGACCTCTGAGACTGATAAGTGCAAGCCACCCTCAGAATCTGTGGTGCAACCTTTCAAAAGGGCTGACACTGTCTGTGGTTTTGGTCCCAAGTGGAACAATCCTGCTCTTCTTTGGCCAACTGGAGAACTTTCCATATTTTATTTACAATAAGTCATTCAACAGTTGTATGTCACTTGTTGTTCAGTATTTTTTCAAGGTCTTTACTTATTAAGCAATACAAGCTTAGTTTAACCATAAACACAATAATTATTATTAGTATCCTGTACAATAGGAACCATGAAATAACTTTTGAGAACATACAGTTACCCTTTTCCGTAGATTCTTTCCCCTTTTCCAACTTATTTTCCACGTTTTGTACCCTTTGCCGCGGCCTGGAGCATGGGGCGGGGTTACACTTGGGAAACATGTAACCCCGCCCCACAAGCTTTGTCATTGGCTGAAATAACGTCAGAACTCTTTTGACGCAGACGCAGACTGTGTTTAGTCCCAAGAGCGCAGCCTTTGAAACGGAAACTGTCAGTTGTTAGCTAGCCTAGCTAGCTTTAGCTAAGTTAAGACTATGGCAGCCAACTTTGGAACAAAGTTGAGCCAGGGCGTTTGTGTGCACTAACGATGCATGCCATTTTTTAAATAGTTTCTCATAATGGTGAGTTCGCAAGCTAACTACTTTGGAGGTTAATCAGTGTGTGGCTGCTAGTGAACGTAGTATAACGTATCTAGCTAACAGTTAGCCAACGGTAGCT
Organism: Conger conger; assembly: GCF_963514075.1. NCBI lineage: Eukaryota > Metazoa > Chordata > Actinopteri > Anguilliformes > Congridae > Conger > Conger conger. The sequence continues at coordinate 12,475,764 of NC_083772.1, forward strand.
AGCTTGCTATCTAGTTACAACATGGCTACTTAGCTCTTATCAGTCTTGAATCCAAAAAGTCTGTTTCTTAGCCAAGTACAATATCTGATATAGCGTCTTGTTTCACCTTTACCTTGTTAACGTTAACTTAATGGATAGTTAGCTAGCTAGGTGTCTAACTCTGCAGAGTGTGCTAAGCAACAGTATACACAAACATGCGTATTGTTTGTCCGTGCTTTTTTTTTTCTAACGTCGACCTCCATTTTTAGTGTTTTGTAGTTAGTTAAAATGTGTTTTGCTTCTAGTTGTAGACTTGGAGACGGAAATATGTCAATTGTGACCGTTCAACTGGGGCAGTGCGGTAACCAAGTCGGCCAGGAGCTGTTCGATGTCATCAGCAACGACACTCACGATGCGCAGCGATATAAACCCAGTGCCCTTGGAAAAGCATACCATGTCTGCAGTCAGGAAAGGTTTCTCCACGAGTCCATAACGGGAGGTACAGTTTCATAAGTTACACTAGATGGCTGAGTAAAAAAAAAAAAAAAAAACTGCATCCAGCCTTAAAATTGATTTACTTTCATTTTAAGAGCAGCCGTTTAAAATATATTTATAGGAACATTAGTCAAAAGATGCAGAGAGATACGGGGTAAGGGCATACTATGTTAACTAATAACTTAACAGGAAATTAACTGCATTGTAATTCATTCCAATGTTAAATTGTTGATTGTTCTGTATCCAACACAAAATGCACAGGCCCTAAGTATTAATCACTGATGTACTGGATGTGCTCTCTGCACAGAGCTGTCTGCCCGAGCTGTCCTCATTGACATGGAGCCCAAGGTGATCACTCAGACCATGGCAACAGCTGCTAAGTCTGGCAGATGGAAGTATGGAGATCAGTCATTCTTCTGTCAGAAACAGGGCTCTGGAAACAACTGGGCAAATGGGTAAGGAATGACATCACCTAGCTGTGTTTCCATGCCCCACTTTCCACACGAAAGGGACTAATTTCACTGGTTAAAAAAGTCATGCTATTCCAGCTAATGGCATCTTCCACACCATTCCTCAAAGGCTTCCCCAGAGAACACCCCATCTGGAAAAAAAAATGCATTCTACAATGTTGATATGGAAACAAGGTAGCACACATGGTTGTTATGAATTCCTTGTCACGGATGGGGGCTGCATCAGTGAATGGCATTTATATAGCGCCTTTATCCAAAGCGCTGTACAACTGACGCTCATTCACCCATTTATACACACACACACACACACACACAAACAGCGATTGGCTGTCGTCAGAAGCATTGGGCGTTAGGTGTCTTGCTCAGGGACATGTCGACACCCAGGGTGGGATTGAACCGGCATCCCTCCGGCTGCCAGACGACTGCTCTTACCGCCTGACCCAATGTTGTCGCTCCCTGTCGTTCATATGGAATGTGCTATGCACTGTGGCTCTGAGGCCATGTGGTATGCTGAGGCGTATGCTGAGGCGTATGCTGAGGCGTATGCTGAGGCGTATGCTGAGCGTATGCTGAGGCGTATGCTGAGGCGTATGCTGAGGCGTATGCTGCTGCTGCTGCTGCTGCTAGGTTCTGTGTCCACGGGCCACGTCACGAGGAGGCGGTGGGGGAGCTGGTGCGCAGGGAGGTGGAGCGCTGCGACCGGCTGGCGGGAATCCTCACCCTGATGAGTGTGGCGGGGGGTACGGGCTCTGGAGTGGGCACCTACATCACCCAGTGCCTCCGAGACGCGTACCCGCACTCCTTCCTCCTCAACCAGCTGACCTGGCCCTACGGCACCGGGGAGGTGAGGGACCCAGCGCTCGGAGAGCCCACCGTGTTTCCCTCGGCATGGTGCCTGCATGGCATCTCATACTTTCATTCAGTCATAGAAAGTATGTTACAGTTTCACCATTCAGTATTACATTGTCACCAGACAAGGAATTGAGAAAATTCCATACATGTTGGATGGAGAGATATAGGAGAGAACCAATCCCCTGCTTATGCAGACTCCGAATGAATCTGGACCCTTGATAGAATTTATTTTTGCTATATTATAACAGCAAAGTAATTCAGTGTTTTTAATTGAACATTTAAACATCAAGCCCTAGCTTGCTTTAGTCATTTATGCAGTGAAGTTGGCATTACTGCTATGGCAAACTGTACTTCTGTTTTTGATCCTTACGTCTCCCCCTGCAGGTGATCGTGCAGAACTACAACTCGGTCCTCACGCTGTCGCACCTGTACCAGTGCTCCGATGCCATCCTGGTCCACGAGAACGACACCGTGCACAGAATCTGCGCCCAGCTCATGAACATCAAACACATCTCCTTCAGCGACGTCAACAAGGTCATCGCCCACCAGCTGGGCAGTGTGCTGCAGCCTGCCCACACAGCACACACACACAGCCAGTACAGCAGGAACCCTATGGGTGAGCACAGCTACTGTGTGTGTGTACGAACGAACAGCAGGACTGTGTGCACCAAACTAAAATATACAGTGCCCCCATAATGTGGACAGAGACCCATCTTTCATTTATTTGCCTCTATACTCCACAATTTGAGATAAAAATAATAATAATACGGCTTGTGGTTAAAAACATTATTGAGGGCACCGTAGAGATCGGGCAGTCTGGTGTGCCATCTTAAGTTCAGAATCTGTGTTAAAGCTGTGTGCGTGCGTATGCGTATGCATGCCAGTCTGGAGTCACCCTGAGCACAGATTCCATTTTAAACCTGTACTCTGTGCATGTGTGTGTGTTTAGGGGAACTGATGACATGGCTTGTGTGCCCCCCTGAGCACAGATTCCATGTTAAACCTGTACTCTGTGTGCATGTGTGTGCGTGTGCATGTGTGTGTGTGCGCGTGCGTGCTCGTGTGTGTGTGCGCGTGCGTGTGTGTGTGCGTGCGTGTGTGCGTGCGTGTGTGCGTGTGTGTGTGTGTGCGTGCGTGCGTGCGTGCGTGCGTGTGTGCGTTTGCATGTGTGTGTTTAGGAGAGCTGATGGCCGGGCTGGTGTGCCACCCTGAGTACAGGCTGCTGAGTGTGTGCAGCGTCCCGCAGATGCCCAGCTCCTCTCTGGCCTACAGCACCTTCACCTGGCCTGGCCTACTCAAACCCCTGCGCCAGATGCTCATCACCAGCGCTAAGATGGAGGAAGGCCAGTGTCACATGCTCACCGCCGCCCACTGTTAAATTCAGCTGCTGTTCTGTAGACCTTAGCTGCTGTTCTGTAGACCTTAGCTACTGCTCAGTAGAGCTTAGCTACTGTTCTGTAGAGCTCAGCTACTGTTCTGTAGAGCTCAGCTACTGTTCTGTAGAGCTCAGCTCCTGTTCTGTAGAGCTCAGCTACTGTTCTGTAGAGCTCAGCTACTGTTCTGTAGAGCTCAGCTCCTGTTCTGTAGAGCTCAGCTACTGTTCTGTAGTGCTCAGCTACTGTTCTGTAGAGCTCAGCTACTGTTCTGTAGAGCTTAGCTACTGTTCTGTAGAGCTCAGCTCCTGTTCTGTAGCGCTTAGCTACTGTTCTGTAGCGCTCTGCTACTGTTCTGTAGAGCTCAGCTCCTGTTCTGTAGAGCTCAGCTCCTGTTCTGTAGCGCTCTGCTACTGTTGTTCTGTAGCGCTCTCCTACTGTTGTTCTGTAGCACTCTGCCTGTTTACAGACTCATGCTGTTCATCACCCCATCTGCTTTATCAGAGAATCGAAAGCCTGTAGTTAATTTATCTGTTGGTCAGGCATGGATTTGTGTGATGAGTCTAGCTTGTGCTGGGGGATATTTCAGGACATAAACCAGGATTACTGCGCTTCAGTCCATGAATGGGTTCCGGGTTTTACTCAGTGCAGTTATCCTGCTAACTCAGTAATCCTGCTTTGTGAGACAGGACCCTGCTCATGTTAAAGTGGCGGTGTGCCCCCTGCAGGCATCGACTGGCAGGTGCGTGCACCCCCTGTGGGACAGGGGGCAGCACAGAAACTCAGTGGCTTCAACACCTCCCTGGCCAACCTCCTTATACTGCGAGGCAAGGATGTCTCCAGTGCCAACGCATGTAAGCAGCCCTGTTCCTGCTGGCCTCATCCCGGGGTTTTCACCAGCACAGCACTGCTGCTTTTAATTAATACACCTCTTTCTGTTCCCAAGTGGATGCTTACTTCTGTATATTTTGGGATGCAGGTGGCTTTCTCGACCCGGCGCTGTATTGCCCCTGGTTGCCAGCAGGGGGAGCCTTTAGCACCTGGAGATCACAGCTTCCCTTCAACAGATATGAGAAGTCAGCTACTCTGGTCAGCAACAGCCAGTCTCTGCTGAGGCCCCTGGACCACATGGTGGGAAAGGCCTGGAACATGTTTGCGTCCAGGTGAGAGTTCAGTAAGGCAGTGCATGTATGACGGAGTCAATGAGCTTTTTGGGGAAAAAATCTGATCATTCAGTCAGTTGTGTTTTGTTTAAAAGTTAAAAAAATAGCAGAAAAAAGTCAGCATTCTATAATTCATGCTACTTCTCTCAAATGCAGTACATATGTACTTTTCTGCACTACAAATCAATTAAAAAAACATTGCACACACCTGAAAGCGCATATCTGTGTTAAACCTCAGTTAAGCTGAACTATAATCCCCACTGTAATAAGCAGTATACAGTACTGTGGCATATGACTGGTTGGCTTGGTCCAGATTCCATACATTACATTACATTACATTAATGGCATTTAATGTAATGTACAATTTCAACTGCTACCAGTACAACAAAGATAAGGACCAGGGCCAATTTGAATTATTATTATTATTATTATTATTATTATTATTTTAAACAAACAAACAAACAAACAAACAAGCACAAAAGTATGACCAAACCCCTTAACTAGCCAAACACTGCTTACCTAGCCGAACTAAAAATACTGATACACAAAGTAAATCACAGAAAGACAACATTAAGGTTCACAGGGAGGTAGGGAGGGACGGGGAGAGGTGCTGCTTGAAGAGGTGCGTCTTCAGTTTGCGCTTGAAGGTGGGAAGAGATTCTACAGTTCTGACCTCAACGGGGAGTTCATTCCACCACCGTGGAGCCAGAACAGACAGTAGTCGTGAGCGTGAGGTGGAAGTTCGGAGAGGGGGAGGTGCCAAGCGGCCTGTGGAGGCTGAACGAAGAGGTCTGGCAGGGGTGTAGGGTCTGATGATTTTTTGTAGGTAAGCTGGGGAAGACCCCTTAACTGCTGGGAAGGCTAGCACCAATGTTTTGAATTTGATGCGAGCCATGACAGGTAGCCAGTGGAGGGAAGTAAGCGGGGGGGTGACCTGAGTATTTGGGAAGGTTGAAGACTAGACGAGCTGTTGCATTCTGGCTAAAAACAAATATTCAATCACTTGACAGGTATGCAACTAGTTTCAGTGATTAACACAGTGATAAAAACAAACTAGCTCAAGCCCTAACCTCTGCTGTGTAAAATAGCAATTACAATTATACTTCACCACGTCTAGTAGACGGCCTGCAGCGATACCAGCACACCTGGTTAAAATTATTCACTTACTGACTAACGATAACTTTCCCGAGTCTAATATACTCCGCGTCGCTTTGAGCACACCTATTTGAATTGCCTACAATCGCTTACAAGGAATATCAAATCAAGGCTAATCTACTGACAAATTCCAGTGCTATTTATAACAAACGTTCAATGACTTGACAGGTATGCAACCAGTTTCAGTGATTAACACAGCCATAAAAACAAACTAGCTCAAGCCCTATTCAAAATAGCTGTTCAAAATAGCAATTACAATTCTACTTTACCACGTCGTAGTGGACGGCCCACAGCGATACCAGCACACCTGGTTAAAATTATGCCATACCAGGCCATGTAACAGGATGAGTGATCCAGCAACCCCAGTTTACTGCTCTTGGTTTAAAATGTATAGCAGGTGATTCATCATGGGGAAATGCATGTCTTTGTGGTGTAATTGCATGGGGTGATAATTGAAAACAGGATAATAGTATTAAAAAAATACATTTCGCCTTGGAGTAACTCGTATTAGCAGTGTCTCCTCAGGTTCGTTCTGACCATTTCCGAAAGTGTTGTTTCTGGGAGGAAAGTTCTTACTGGAACAATATGTGCATTGGACACTTGTTGGGGTAGATCAGGTCATCTTGCGTAAGTGTATGAAAGACTGTGTTTTGTGGGCCTGTTCCACACCGGCTCGATCCAGCTCAGCCAACTCAAACCTGTCCACCCTTCTCCTCCCGTTCCACATTTATGAATTTGGCCCCTGTTGATCTGCTCTGCTGTACACCTTGACCCGCTCGAGTTGGGTTTGGTTTTGTCGGAGCGAGGATATTTTATGAGGGGCCTACACGCACATTTACTGCAGCAGTTTATCTTATCTCGCTGCTGTTAATTCCAACAAAATGGTGGCACCTTGAGACTGTAATCCAAGCCTTGCGCTATGTGCTGTGTCATCAGTCCTGAGCACGTTGTGTGTATCACTTTCCTTCTCTCACAGCGGACTCCTGGGTTTAACTCAGAGTCCTGCATCCTCACCAGGGCTCCACACTGACGGCTGTATGGTGTGGTCACTCGAGCTGTGTGCTTTTGGTTTTGCAGGGCATACGTTCATCAGTACACCAAGTTTGGAATCACAGAGGAGGATTTCCTGGACAGCTTCACCTGCCTGGAGCAGGTCATATCCAGCTACAAACACCTGTGATCAGAACACCTGGAGCAGGTCACATCCAGCTACAAACACCTGTGATCAGAACACCTGGAGCAGGTCACATCCAGCTACAAACACCTGTGATCAGAACACCTGGAGCAGGTCACATCCAGCTACAAACACCTGTGATCAGAACACCTGGAGGAGGTCTTATCCAAATAGACACCTGTGATGAGAACATCTGGAGTTGGTCATCACCAGATAGACACCTGTAATCAGAACATCAGAAGGAGGCCATATCCAGATACAAACACATGTAATCAGAGCATCTAGAAACGGATAATTACTTGATGTAACTGCAGACTGAGCTGAATCTCTCACACTGAGCTGGATAATGGCAGTGTCACTGTACAGACTGCAGACTAAAGCTGAATCTCTCACACTGAGCTGGATAATGGCAGTGTCACTGTACAGACTGCAGACTAAAGCTGAATCTCTCACACTGAGCTGGATAATGGCAGTGTCACTGTACAGACTGCAGACTGAGCTGAATCTCTCACACTGAGCTGGATAATGGCAGTGTCACTGTACAGACTGCAGACTGAGCTGAATCTCTCACACTGAGCTGGATAATGGCAGTGTCACTGTGCAGACTGCAGACTGAGCTGAATCTCTCACACTGAGCTGGATAATGGCAGTGTCACTGTACAGACTGCAGACTGAGCTGAATCTCTCACACTGAGCTGGATAATGGCAGTGTCACTGTACAGACTGCAGACTGAGCTGAATCTCTCACACTGAGCTGGATAATGGCAGTGTCACTGTGCAGACTGCAGACTGAGCTGAATCTCTCACACTGAGCTGGATAATGGCAGTGTCACTGTACAGACTGCAGACTGAGCTGAATCTCTCACACTGAGCTGGATAATGGCAGTGTCACTGTGCAGACTGCAGACTGAGCTGGATAATGGCAGTGTCACTGTACAGACTGGAGCTGAGCTGGATAATGGCAGTGTCACTGTACAGACTGCAGACTGAGCTGGATAATGGCAGTGTCACTGTACAGACTGCAGACTGAGCTGGATAATGGCAGTGTCACTGTATAGACTGCAGACTGAGCTGAATCTCTCACACTGAGCTGGATAATGGCAGTGTCACTGTACAGACTGCAGACTGAGCTGGATAATGGCAGTGTCACTGTACAGACTGCAGACTGAGCTGGATAATGGCAGTGTCACTGTACAGACTGGAGCTGAGCTGTCACTGAGCTCTGCTCTGTGGCTCGGCGTAAACCAGAGGTGTAAATCACAGCTGGGATTTTCTCCCCCTGACACACTGGCTGCTGTCTGCAGACCGGGCTTTCCGTTTCCACACTGTCCTTCACTGTGTATCCGTGACGCAAATCAAGATGTCATAACCCTGTTTATATTTTCCACATTCATGCATTTGGCAGACTTAATATTTATATATTTGTGTGCGCTTATTCAATGCGTTTTGTAAAGATGATTTGTTGAAGTGTTTTGTTAAAATGTTTGATAAATTATTGCAAACTAAGATTTTATAATAACATGATAGAAATGTGGAAATTGTGTACTAAAGCTCTTGAATGAGTCTGTCTCTTCTAGTCAGTTTCAGTGCGTGTTATGGTTGGAAAGGGGAGTAGGGACAGCTGACAAATGTGAATGGGCTCAGATCAGTCAAAGATGGTGTCCAGATGGAGAAGCGTGATTTCACTTCCTTTTCTTTAGGGCGGTAGAAGTGGTGGACTCGGTCCCCCACCCCTATCCACACTAGCTGTCCTGTGGTATTTTTGTGGACTTACTGTATACGTTTAAAATCTGGTTTGTGTGTTAAGTGATTCACTTATTTGAACCAATCAGTGTCTTTTTTTTTTGGAGAGAAAGCCTTTTGATTGGTGATTGACAGTATACAGTACAGTAGCTCCCTCATTATTCACTATTCAGTCGCGTCTTTGCTTACAGAGCTGATAATAAATTCATTCAGCCTGTCTCCGATTCCACTCCATTACTCACGAGTCTAAAAACGACGCCGCTCTTCTGAGAAACAGGGTAGCAGTGAGAGAGCGCCAGCGCGAGCTGCTCTTCCCAGCAAGGCGGCTCGCGGCTCGCTGATGACACATCTCGCCGTGACCGAGTTTTTTCCAGTACGGGTGAGAACGCGGGTCTGCAGCGGGAGAGGAGGGGAGTCTGGTAAAACAGTCATAAGAACCCTTTCCATCAATGTCATCCCACCCTGACCGCCAGACACAACACAGAAACGGCCCGCGAGGCAGAGAACCGCTGCTCTTCGCATTACCAGCCGCTTTGATGATGTCACCCCCGTCTTTGCGGCTGGGGTTGGTACTCCCCTGCACACTTCTCTGGTAGTCCACAGATGATGCAACTTCTTCAACTTTTTTTTTTAATTGTCTTTTTTTTTTTTTTTTTTTTTCCTTTCTCCCTCCTGACCTCAACACTGTACTATGGTTTCCTCTTCAATTAGGCCAAGTGGCAATATCCTTGACCAATAGTTTACATTACATTACTTTCGTTCAACAGAGGCCGTTATCCTGAGCAAGCTACAAGTAAAGAGAACATAAGTACATCCACCAGGGTGGCAGGCCGGGTGAATAACATTCCCAGACCAGCCTGCAATATCTGTGCAAGCTACGGTTTATAAACCTAGGACCGTAATACGTACTATACCATTCACATAATGGTATAGTACATGGGTCCTTTGACCATGTCTGGGTTGTGACCTAGTACAGGTGAACAGCAGTGTCAGCATAGGAAACCAGGCCTTTGAGAAAGTAGGTTACTGTGTTCTTACCCTGTCCTGTGGTGACAGGATGCCACTGTTTGTGACGGGACAAGTGTTTTCTGCAGCGACCTCATGTTTTTGACAAAATGTTTTTTGTGGTTTTACCGCCAAATGTTTGCTTGTGCTCTTCTGGTGAAGACGATGCTAAACGGTCCTCTGGGCCTGGGAAGAGGGATTTGCTTAGCTCTACCTCTGAGCTACCAGCAAGTGAACCAGCCATGGAAGAAAAGAAAGCAACCCGTGCTCATTTTTCCACCTTTTTATGCTGGTATAACTTTTCCTGCTGGGTGATATATAGTGTGAGAGGGAAGGGGTGTACCAGGGAGGTTGGGATCACAAAGTCATTATTTATGGAAAAAACTGTATTTTTTGTAAAATTACAGGCCTCCACACTATTGCACAAAGGTGTGAACTCTGCTGACTGAAGACTCGCTTTTCAAGCTTCTGTAAAGACGGCGAAATTAGACGGCTGAATTATTTGAATGTGTGTAAAATTATAAAGGGCAAATTAAATCATTTCCAGTAGAATCTAAAAGATTAAAGATTTAGACTCAATATAATGTACAGCCCTAGGGGTTTCCCCTGAATAATAACTTCCATTTTATCTGCATTTTTCTGCTGTAAAATGTTTTAAAATCATCAGCCCTGGCTGTTAAACTGTGTGCAGTCTGGGAAATAGGCATGCGTGTAAATCCTGGATCATCTTCAAAGTGTGTTCCATCACTTCCAGAATTCCCACACCACCTGTAGTTCCTCCTGTGCGGTTCACTGATTTCTGAAGAGTAGTTTTGTCTAAGAGATTGAGTAATGGGCTCTCGCAAGAGGACGTTATTTATCGTTTCCGGTTTCCACGGTGCCACGATCGACTGCGTCTTCGCCTAAACTGATCTCCGTTGGTACTGGCCGAATGAGTACAAGAGTGATAACAACGCCATGTGCACACTGGATTAGTAGTGGAGAGTGGTAAAGCCTTCTAGCTGCTGCCTGCCAAATAGGTGCAAACTGGCCAATCGCACACAATGAGGTCATTTTAAAAACAAGGCAAATCCCCACCTTGTAATTTCAGTGAAATGCTCAATTTTCTGGAACAAAAGGTTTTGTATACTGGCTTTACTGGGGTTTTGGCAAGTGTGCTCTCAGCTACTTTACAATACAGTATGTCCATTCATCTAGGAAAAACCTACCAGATTAATCTGCAGATGCTGGCAGTGTGCCTCACGTGACTTCTTGTTCCTTGTAAAGACCCAAAGCCGTGTCTGCTCATTGGAGTAGGAGTGTACCTCCATCGCGTTGACTTTGGAACAGCACCGCCAATGTCAAAATAGTTGATTAGTGTTTTAACCTTGCCAATTGGCAAGTTTTTATGATTACAATTGTTTCCATTTGCCTGGATACACATGTAGCTGTTTTGTTGTATTGGCTCCAAAATATATTATGGAAACACTGATGGAAATGTAGCTATAGGCTATTGAATGTATATTCTGGGGATTTCCAAGACTTGTGTACATATTGCTGTTTTACTCAATTTATCAACCTCTCCTCGTCAGATTCTGCACTGGTGATGCATATGGAAATGTGCTTCTGGTTTCTCGATGTGGATTACACTGATGGGCAGAATATTTGCAGATAACAAAATGACCTTCAAACCATCCCTACGAATGATTTCTTGAAACCATTTTTCAAAACACTTGAACACTATAGACTCGTCTCATAGCCTTCATCCTGGAAACGAGCCCATATCTCTTTATTGATCTATTTGTAATGTTTAAGTGACCTTTACAGTCCTATCTCTTCAGCGATCTATTCGTAATGTTAAACTGATCGTTACAGTCAAATCCCTTCAGCGATCTATTCGTAATGTTTAACTGATCGTTACAGTCATATCCTTTCAGCTATCTCTTTGTAATGTTTAAGTGACCTTTACATTCATATCTCTTCAGCGATCTATTCGTAATGTTTCTGAGCTTTACAGTCCTATCACTTCAGTGATCTATTCTTAATGTTTAAGTGATCTTTACAGTCATGATAAAGGTACCCAAAGCTCTAAACCTACAACCCCACAGTTGTACACACTACAACTGTCTGACAGCCTTCACCTATTCTGTGGCCAGGTTCACACAAAAACACCAGCACAGATGCAAACAAAAGTTTACTGCACCTTGCTTCCGAGTCCACGTGTGTATCCGTGTGGTCGCAATGCAAGAAATGAAACAAAGACACCGCAGATATTGAGTAACTGTTTATTCTGGGGAAGATGTATGCAAATGCGTTTAGGAGGTACAACAAAAATTTGCACATTCAAACACAAACGCTCTCTCACACACACATGCACGCGCACGCACGTGCCTGCACACACGCACAGGAACAGATTAGGAGGGGCACAGAGGGGATCTTTGCTGTAGAACAGAATGTGCCGAGAGCTGCCAAGACAAACACTCCCCAAACTAACCAACTCAAAAACAAAGAAAAAAACAGACCATACCGTATTCATCCACAATTTTCACAACTCCAAAACGTTTCCCCATCTTTGCTGTCCAGAAAATATAAAGCATATTTCTTCAAAGGTTGTGTCACTCATGCAGGATTTTACAGTCAGAAAGCCATGCCAAGAGTCACTTGATATGTATTACAAGTGGAAAATCCAAAAAGGGGGAAGAAAAAAAAAAAAAAAACATGAAGTAGAGACAGAACAGAAAGTACACAATGTGTTAGAAAGGAGAACACATGCGCTTGCAGTGTTCACCTCAACAACCACAGACCAGCAGAGATGGGGAATTAGGCTAAGCTAAGAATGTGACTGGTGTGTTCCACAGAAGTGCTGAAGAGGCCTGAAAGGGAAGCCAATTCAGGTATTCTCTAGAATCGCACTGATGAACGCACGCACACACACGCACGCACGCACACACACACACACACACACACGCACGCACACAATCAGTGGTACACTACATCCACAGTTAATAAAAAAAAAACTGTTCCGCTTGAACTCCAGCCTTCAGAATATTACCCAAAAAGAAAGAAGCACAAACAGCCGAGACGCTGAAATGGGAACTTTGTGTGACATTTTAATTTAAAAATGAGAAGCTTGTAGGATGAAGGAGCCCAGAATGTCAGGCAGCCTACAGACTGTTGTCGCCATGCAACTTAACAGCCAACACCAGTCTGATAAGCTACCGGACAGGACGGGAGAGTGAGTCAAATCTGTATATGCCGTGGTCAGACCATGGTCATGCTGCAAGTAACAGTGGGTTGATTTCTCTCTCGCGCGCGCACACACACATACACACATACACACACGTCAAAAGTAAGCAAAATCCTTGCCCAGCCACACAGCTTGAATCAATGGAGTGTTCCCCTCTTGGTATGAGAACACTAGTACAGGCTCTTTGAGAGGGTTCATTTAAGGTCACAGGCCCAATTTAACCAGTCCCTTGCTTTGATTTCCACAATAATAACACACATTAGCTTCATTACCTTAAGGATCCCTTCACAAGCAGTTAAGATTAAACTAATCTCGGATCATAAAACTGTCATGCTCCAACAAGCAGACAGTAGTGATGACATCACGTGGTGCAGCCACTCCTAAAGACTAAAGGCACAAGCTTGGAAATTCAGTGCAGAGAACAGGCCCCAAATGCAAGCCTTCATTTCACCAAATTGCATAATTACAGTTTTGGCAGTGAGCAGGCAAAGACGGGAAAGCACCAAACTTTACACTTACCTTGCTAATGCAATGGGAAAGAAAGCACTATATATCCATGCTGCCTGTTAAAAGTCAGTTATGTGCATCGCTGAACTGCAAGGACCCAAGAATCTAGAGATACGACTGCCAGTTAAGCCACTGAAAATTCAACGGATATTCAAAAAAGTATTTTGAGTCTTGAATTCCTGAAAGTTACTATATATATTTGTTAATGTTATTACAGCTTGTAAAAAAAAACAAAAAACTGACAAATCCAGACAGGGACTGATCCAGGCAATTTTATAAATTCTGACCAAAGTTCAGTTGAAATTTACAGGTTAAAAATGACATTAATATAGCAGCACTGTATGTACAACTACAAATGAGTGAATAAAGTTTATCTTTTTTTTTTCCTTTTTTTTTTGGTTCAAAATTATGTGTTATATCACTGATCAAACATCTGAACCGAACGGTCATGAACAAAAGTATTTACAGGATGTGCAAACTGTATAAATACCGTGTCTGCCCGATTTTCTATTGCTATCCTGTTGAGACTGACCGAAGAACAGAATGACAGACACACATAAATGGAATTAATCGAAAACAGAATTTAAGCCCTGAAAATCAAAAGGTCATGAGCCGCACCAGAACAATACGCCACCTATCCAAATCAGCCAAACTCATCTCTACAGTTGCACATCGCAATCAAGTAAAATAAATCAAGTTTGCCGGTTAAGAGCTGTGTTCACTTCAATGGAAGCAGCACTCACTATGTTGCATAAGCCCTTGCAACAACAAGTACCCGTGCCAGCAACCAGCTTTCACACTGCTGCTGATGAACTGCTTAATGACTAGAATATCATTCACATCAGTACTACAGCAGATCTCAAGTAACGCACACCCAATGGCAACCCAAAAAGACGGAACATAAATACACCCAGACGTCAAATATTACCAGATTCGCAACTTCAGTTTCTTGAAAAAGGAAAAAAAGGGAGTTGGAAGAGTCAGTTTTGTGGTTGGGTTGTGAGTGAGAGCAGGAGGCAACGGGCTGCGAGAGGGGGAATGTCACTGCGTCTTCTCCTCGGCGCTCTTCTGCTGCTGGGTCCTCTTGGCATAGCTCTGTGCCATGGAGTTTATGATGGAGCAAACAAAATAGCACACCATGATGATCACCACTTTCTCAAACACCCAGGACAGCCAGTTTTCCCCCTGTTGAGAGAGAGAGAGGGAGGGAGAGGGAGAGAGGGAGAGAGAGAGAGGAGACGTTTAGTCACTAAAACCTCTGGAACACAGATAGATCAAAGAGGATCATTCCAGCCTTCATGTAAAAAAAAAAAAAAAAAGCTCTGGTGCACAGACACCTGATACAGTTTCTGAGCTGCGATACATTTAATATTATAAAAGCTATTCTGTGTGACACTGGAACGTTTTATTCCATAAAGTTAAAGAGCTCTTCGTTCTCTTCTCTCTCTTAACTGCCAGGGCTTTTGCGTTACTGGCTTTTTTTTTTCCTTCTGGCAACGGACTTTAAAAAAAATCTTCTTTCGCGACCCTCTCCGTAATAAGGATAATAAAAAAGCGAGTGAAATATAAAGCAGAGGGAAGACGGACGGTACGAGACGCGTGAGGTCACCGAGGCGGCGCTCCCTTTGTTCCAGCCTGCGATGGATTAGCACGCCGCGGCGCGCCGTTAGAGGGCTACGCGCGAGACAGGAAGTCTCCCGTCAGAGGCGCGCGGCGCTGCGTGACTGTGCGAATCGAGCGGCCGCCCCTCCCCTCCCGGGCCTCTCTGTCCCCGCAGTGGGTTCAGCGAGTTCACTACCAGCTCCACAATGCGTTCCACATTCAGCCCAGCTCAGCCAACACTTCCTCCGCCAGAACCCTCTCTCACTGCGCCTCAGTACAAAAACCCGCCGCACTGCCTCCGATACCGAAACGCTGTCGTAACGAGGGTGAAACAGTTATGATAATATAATATACTTAATAATAATATCTGGGCCTTCACAGAGCTTTCCTGATAAATAATTAGCTGTACATATCTCTTTTTTTAACAATTGTTGTCTCGACTGTTCTGCTTTAGTATGAATGCTACATTCTCAGTGTTTTTGTTCCATTTCAAAAGATACAAAGTGGAACAACAATAATGAATATGAACTGAAACATATCCAACTACATGTACAGCTACATGCACATTACATGCTGGAACATACCGTAACCATTCTGTTTATCTGGTGACAATGCACTATATGAACTCCCTAGAACTTCAAAAAAATTTTCTTGTCACACAAAAGCATGAATACACACGTTCTATGATGAAATAAGTTGAAATGATCATTAAATGAGTCAGCATTTTTTCATGCAGAACATGTGTTTGAGGAGGAGAGGCAAGGAGAGAAGGTGAGGAGAGGAGAGAGACAGGAGGAGGGCAGAGGAGAGAAGGGCTGTGTGCTTACCGCTGGTGTTGCCTCTCCGGCTCGGTGGTGCAGTTTTGCGCGCTGAGCCTCCAAGTAATCGCGGAAAGGCTTCTGGAGAGAGGCACCCACTCTGGGCACGGCACTGACATCCGCCCGGTCCCGGAGAGGAAGAGGAAGAGGGGGAGGAAGAGAGAGAAACACAAACACACACACACACACAGCAAAGTTACATCGGAGCTGCTTACCGGTGGAGGCCCAGGCCGGAAATAAAGAACTGTGCCCTGAGCCCGTCTGCTACAGCGTGTCAGTGAACACACCCACACTCCACACTACCATGGAAACCAAGGGCTGTGCCGTGCATCAGCTAATCCTGACCGACAGGAGGAGGAGGGGGAAAAAAAAAAATTAAAAATGAACAAAAAATAAATAAATAAAAATGAGGTAAAATAAAGAGTTGTGCGCTGGATGCGGTCCCAGCCAGTCCCTGAGTGAGGAGCAGACTTGAGGCAGGCTGAGCTCAGCGAGTTCAGAGCGCTCTGTCCCCGTAGTGCAGCCAGAGAGAAATGAATGAATCTGCACAGCTCTCACATTTATCATCGGTGGTTCCTGCAAGAACTGGTTTCGGCCAATTAATGAGGAAGTGAGTTGTGCCTGTGTCATCTCACTGCATTTTAAAAGAGGTGGCCCCGCCCATTTTACCAGGAGAGAAAAGAACAGAAAAATGAGGCGTGTTTAAAAAAGACAGCCCATATTAGGAAATACTTTAACTGTTAACAGCCCCCCCCCCCCCACCACAAACTCCCAAGGAAGCAGGGTGGGGAGGGGAAGGGGGGGGGGGGGTTGTATTGTCTTATCCTCTGTCCTATCCCTCCGAGTCAGAAGTTCAGAATTAATCACAACAACAGAAATCAAATGAAACGCTAAGGACACAACCACCTTCCCAGAATTACTGTATCGTTGCCATATTGGCTCCATATTTTCATTATTAAAAGGCTTCTTCAGATATCATAACAGACAATACAGTATGTGGTATACTTCTGGGCAGAGAGTAAGTCTGAACAAGCAGTGCAATGCTAAAGACTGTAGGTATGGCTTTAATCATATGTCCTCATAGGCATGTCCACGGTAAGTTCTGCCTAATCATTCACCAGCTTCAGCACAAAGGCAGCCCTGAACGGAGGTGACCTCAACCACAGCCAGGCCTGGGAGCTCAGAGCCAGGCCTGGGAGCCCATGGCGACACACCACTGGATGTCAGGGTGATCAGAGAGGGGGGGGGGTACAAATGTGTGGCCCATACATTCAGACACTGAGCTCACAACGCAGGGGATATAATCACCTGAGGTTTCTGCAATGAAGCATCATCAACTCATGCCCCCCACGCTGACCAGCTCACGGTCTGGAAATGTGATCGCCGCTCCATCAGGGATATGGAGTAGCCTTCATAAAGTCGGTCCCTACAGTGCTACTCCTCTCGATTCAGACCAGTGAGAACACTGCCACGTGCACGGTCTCAGCACACAATTCACCAGTGACCCTTATTTTCATTTTAAACTCTTCACTTTTTACATTGTTGCCTCGTCGCTGTAGTTGTTGTTTTTGTACCTGCGTTTATTTCACTTAATCTTTGAGATATTTATTATTTTATGTCTTTTTATTAAGTTTTTAAATGCTGCTAATTTACATGTTCAGAAAACTGCTGGGCAAATACAATGCACAGTATTATTATCATCATTAAAGCGGCACTAAAATCTGAAAAGCTGTTTTCATAAGACAGAAGAAAGAGTCCACAGAAGCCACAGGGGACAGGAGCTTCTCCGACGTCAGGTTCAAAAACGAGTCTCCTCCTGATGAGCAAGAACAAGTCTCACCACGACACTGATGACCGACGATAGCAAAAGGGGAAAAAATGTTAAATGAGCTGGACATGATTTTAAACGTGGCTGAGTAAATGCAACAGAAAAGCAATTATTTGAAATCTGAAAACATATTTTCTCAAAGTAATTAACTGAGGATTAGGCAGAGATGACCAGGACCACCGTCAGCGGGGGTCGACCGGGTATGCCTTCGCTGTTACCGGAGGAGGGGGCACAATGTTCTGTGAGCTTGTGGTAAATATTATTGTCCAGGGCACGGAAAAAATAAAATAACGCAACTCTTTCCCAGGCCCGGGAATTTCACTCAGCAGCCCTTCAGACTAGAAACTGTATCAGTGAATTTACATCGATTCTCTTGTTTTATATAAAATATCACATCAACTCCCCCCGTGGCAAAGCAAACCTTTCCACAAAGTACATTTTCTAAAAATGAAAGTACGTTATTGGCAGTATCTGCCTTTCCAAGTTTGAGTAAGAGGTGATTCATTCAGACAGACTGAACAAACTTGCAACTGAAGCCGTCCGTGTATCCGTGTCTTCAGACAACCGTAAGAGAAACATTTAAGAACCGCCTAATTTACAATAATAATTTTGGTGCACAGACCCATACACAGTATAATGTATATATTATAACCGGCATATTGTAGACTGTAATGCTAAAGTATACAACCTAAATGATACAATGTAATATGATATACAATGAACTTTCAAATGTATTTTCACTTGGAATGCCAGCTTTCTTGCTGCCCATAAATTTCCTACATTCTGTGAAATATAAGAATCATGAAAGTATCCGAATAGAATATCTATTTTCAGGTATTTGAAGTAATGCATGTATACGACATAAAAATGTGCACAATATTACCTTATCGTGTGACATGAGAATTTCCTTCAAGGCTTCAGTACGTAGAATCCTGAAGAGCAGAATGGCGTCTCACTAATCTCAGATATTGTGTGACCTTCCTCAAATAATCTCCAGGCTAAAGATGAAGGCCCCCGCGGCACAGGAAACACTGCGCGGAATCCCCGTGATCTCAGGCCCGTGATTGGCCCAGGCCCCGGCACTTTCCCGCACTACAGCGCGCTAATTCCCACCTGGCGGGTCTTCCTGCCAACACTCATCACGAGGCCTCCGCGGCTAACGTTTAGCAACTTCCCATAATTGTCAATGGCTGGAAACGCATTGTTCCTGGTGGCATTATTAGTCCTACACGCCAAACGGTCATAAAGCTGCGGCCATTACTCATTTGTTTTGTGTCTTGCTTTTTTTTTTTTTTTTTCTGTGTTGCAAAACACTGTCTGACCGACAGACTGAGTGACAGACTGAATCTGGACCGTGTACTGAGGTCTGGGAGAACGGTCACCATCACTGTTCCGTGTTTCCCTCAGTCATCGAAAAGGAACGCATAGTGAAGTAACAATATATCATTACGTTTTTTTGGGGCAATACAAACACCAGCATTTCATGAAAACATAAAAATTCTGACTTTTACTTAAATGTAATATAAGAAAATACGTTTCTGAACCTTGACCCTTAATTAAAAAAAAAAAAGTGTACTGCAGTCCCCCCCCCCTTTTCAGTAAACCCCACGAAAAGTGTTAGCCAATCAGGGAGTCATTGGGAAGGATGAATGGTTTAGTGCCACTTTGTCCCATCTCAGTGGCACTCCATCACACACACTGGCGGGGGTGAGAAAGCGGGAGAGCTGATGTACAGGAAATGCAGCCATGAGCTCACTGAGCCACGGCATCAGCGGCCTGACCTCACCGCTGTCCGCCGACCCCAACACGCGCGTTGGGCGCACACTTCCGCACCGGCGGGCACGTCCTCCGGCCTGCAGCAGCGCACACAAGCCGGCCCCGATATTATTCACAGACGGGGTTACGGAGGGCCCTTACCGAGGACAGGAAGGTAACCGAGTCGCTGTTGCCTAGTCACGTTTCCTCAAAACAGCTCAAGGTTGAGGCTGGTCTTTTGCTGGATATGTGGAATGAAATCCAGTCAGCCATGACTACAAGTTTCAGTGCGCACTCACCGTTTCCCCGTCTGTGTGTACTCTGCGGCCGAGTCCTCCGTACAACACAATCGAGTTATTATGAAACTAAAGTAACAACCCTGAAACCTCCATGAAATGGTCAGAAACAGCTGGAAAAGTTGTGCATGTGTGGGGGGAGGGGTGGGGGGGGGGGGGGTGTTAAAGTTCCTATTCGAGGTAGAAAATCGTGATGTAATTACGAACACAAACTGTACGTGGTCTGGAAAGAATATCTGATTTTGAACATTCAAAAAAAGTACTACTACGTAAAAATGTTATATTCCTTAAATATATGTGGGCCTACACCAACAGTGAAGCAAAAGACAGAAGCAGGAAAAGGCAGTTATGATGTTCAAACACCTTTTCAAACAGAAGTACTGCTCGCTTGTTTTTAAATGGAACCAATCAGACGGCCTTCCTCTGGAAACCACCGACCCTCAGCTGGGGGCCCCTCCTTCAGCCGAAAAGGAAACGGAGCTGAGGGCCTGAGAGGGTTAAACTGCGCTGCAACCACCAGAAGTCAGAACTGAAATTAGCTTTCTTTTCGCACTGCTGATAAAGAGATTCTCACAAAAGTCATCAGCTCATTTCCTCAAGACCAAATTCCACACAACATATGTCAGCGAGAAGGCCCTGCTTTCATCTCCTCTGCAAAAGCCCCACAACGTCTGAAACCTCAGGCCCCAGCCCCATGTACCCATCCTTAATCAAACCAGCCCACACTGTAAAACCCTCACCACCAAGGAGGCCGCAGCCTCGCCTGCTGAACCAGGACAGGGCCCACTCGGACACAGCACTACACAGACAGAAATTAAAAATAAAAATTGTGCCGAAGTTCAACGGATTGAGGGGAAACTTGATACACTTCTGGTCTTTTTCTAGCTCATGAAGAGAACAGACCATTCAGTTATGTCTGTGACAGCAGTCTGAGGGGGAGAGATTTAAGTGCCTTAAATGACTCGACCCCCCCCCACCCCCCCACCCCCCAACTCCCCCATCATACCATATAATGAGTCATATCTAAATGCACAGAAGATCACGCTCAAAAATGCACTTCATACAGAGACCACGGGAGACATTATCCCACAGCAGTGCATTTTTACAATCATTAAAAATGCATCAGAAATCTGTTAAACACTGTGGTTTTTCAACCCATAGACCATCATATATTGCCTTGCTCACAATGCGCAGGATCCCCTTAAAACCTACAGATCACAGAGCAGTTACCAAAGTGTAACACTTGGCCTTGGCTGTTAACCTATCGTGTAAAACTTTAAAATTTAGGGAATTTGTGCAATAAGGGGTCCGATTTCCCCCAGCGTGATGACAAACTTTCAACTCAAACACCCCTCAGGACTCAACTGTTTTTTGAAACTGACAAAGACCAGGAAGACTTATGTCAACACACCATGCAAACTCCCCACATCAGCAACCACTCGCCCCATTTAACTGCACCGGAACATTAATGATCACAAATCTGTTAATTAATTTACAATGATGAGAAAAAGGAAACGCTAAGAATACATGAATTTTTACCGAAAGATGACAACACGCTTCCCGCATAAGGTGGATCGATAAGAACCAAGTACCAAGTGTCAGAACATTCTTATCCAGTCATTACTCACTACAAGGCTAATTTTACTTGGTGAGCAATCCTATGAGATCACCATAGGAAACGATCAGCCTGGTTCCCATACATTAGGCCACTTTCTCCTCGATCAGATGATTCTCAGAAGCTCCTTGGAGCACTGATGACAAAACTCTTTACCAAAGAATACGACAACATTGTCTTTTTTAAACCGTCTCTGGATTACAAGGCGGGCCTGATCTTTTAAAGGATGTTTGCATGTGCGGATAACCGACTTAATAGAGGTCTGGAACACGACGTGATAAGCCAAGAATCTAAAGACCTGAAACTGGTTTCAAATGCAAACTAATACTCTTAACTAATACATATCTGACTGCTTCCCGAAATTTTACCGGTTACATTTTGGATTTCATTAGAAAGTAATTTTTTTTATTTACAAAAAATACTAATGAAATGAAGTAAGATTCACGCTGTGACATTTTCCCTCCACGCTGCTGCGTGTGGACGCCAGGCGTGGCTCTGATTCATCGACGCGGCTGATGAATGAGTGTAGCGCCGAGCTGGTTTCGGGTTGAATGAGAGCGGAGAGAAAGTTCATTCTGAAACCCCCGGTGGAAGGGCTCCCTTTGATGAAGTGGCGGGGCGGGTGGCAGAGCGCGGTGCGGGACACTCCCCGCGGCAGGTGTGTAAACGAGGCTTCCTGCCTCAGCGATTCATATTTCCACGCGCTCGCCGCAGAAACCCGCCCCCCCCCCCCCGCGCAAACAGCCCCTTCGCACAAGACCGGCGTCACGTCCTCCGAGCACGCGGCCTCGTTAGCAGCGAGGGGTTAGCGAACGAGGGGGTTAGACATATCAGCACGTCCAAATAAACTCTACGACTTGGGTCTGTTGCAAAACACTCGCTAAAGGACTGATTCTCAGTACAGTGGGACTGACATCAGCCTGTGCCAGGGAGGGAGGGATGAGTCCATGACTTATCAGCATCCCTCCTCCAGGATGAATGTTCACCATACACATCGATGTTTCCATCATCATTTCAGGTGGGGCCGTTCACTGTGTCCATGCATTCAAGAGAACTTGGGGGGGATGATTTTGCATTGCTTGAGAACAGAGTGAATTTGAATCACAAAAAAACGATTTTTAGGTACATAATTGTGAATAAACGCTATAAAACGACCCTGCTCGTAGACATAGTCTCATACATAACATCGCTGTACAGGCTGTAGTTGGTTTTCTTGCTTTAAGCCACAACCTCTTGCCGTGATACTGTACCTGCCACTGCAAAGCTGGCAGTTCATCAGAAACTTAAACTTTCATCTTTCATCACACAAAAAAACAGTCTGGGCCAACTGAAAAGATACTAACTGAATTACATCCAAAAATAACATCAGAAGCTTTGGAGCTACCCTCAATGGCAATTCCTGAGCTACAAACCGAACAGGAATCATTTCTTGATATGAATGCTAATCCTATCTTAGATATATTTGCAGAATGAACAGGTGTGCTAATTAAAATAAAGTTTACCCATGCGCAGCCAATTTCCTTTACTGGACTATATTTAATGCAAGTGTTACCCTTGAGTACTTCATATATTTTGGTTATATAATGAACAAACAACTGGGCTTTCAAATAAAACAAATGTATGACCTCTGTAATGATTCAAATATTGCATATGTATTGATCCAAGCACAAATGCACCATAATGCTACAAAAATGAATAAAAAAAATAAAATAAAATAAAATAATTAAAAAAAAGATTTAGCTGGAACTAATTATTAGACAGTCAATGTGCACATCACTCCACTGAAGTACCATTATTTTGAGCATTTATCTTTGCGAAAATGAAATCATCATCAACCATCCGTCTTCGAGTGTCCTCACACCCTTCAGCACGCTTCAGTGCAAAAGTGCCAAACGGAAACAACACACACAAAAAAGGAAGTGTACGTGTCTGATGGCCCCTTTCACCAACTCTTTCAGGACTGCCAAGAGCCTACCACAGCCTTTTCTTCTCTTTCTCTTTTAAACCGTCCTCACACAGAAGGTGGAGTGACCCAGAGGTGGTGTTACTCACCCGATCAGGGACACCATCTGCTCCACGATGTGCCTGCTGAAAGTTATGATCACGAACAGTTTCTGTGGGAAGAGGAAGGGGGGGGGGGGGGGGGGGGTGAGTGCAAGATTAGGGTCGCAAACATAGACAGGATGTAAACAGATAACCATCCATTTTCCTACACGCCGCCATTACTAATACACCATCATCTCTCTTGTCCTGATGGAGGCTGTCTGATGGGTGATGAGGCAGGCTCGAGTCTCCACTGGGGGTAAACACAGACTGAGCACCATGACACATGTCTGCCAGCTAATCATGGCAGGAAATTAAACAGCTCTGGGGGGCTGGGAGGGGTGTTTTTCATGCACAAGGCCTAAAGCACAAAGGCTCAGTTCCTTTGGCCCCACAGGGGTGGGTAAACGTGCATGAGATCACGGGCCGGCGGTACAACTGCACAACGCATCACTTCTAAAGAACCTACAGTGGTAAGACACACACGGACAGACACCCACGCACAAAGACACAGACAGACACAGACACAAACACAGAGACACACACACACACACACACACACACACAGACAGACACAAACACACAGAGACACACACACACACACACACACACAAACACAGAGACACACACACACACAGACAGACACAAACACACACACACACACACAGACACACAGAGAGACACACACACACAGACAGACACACACACACACACACACACACACACACACACACAGAGAGACACACACAGAGAGACACACACAGAGAGACACACACAGAGACACACAGAGACACACACACACACACACACACACAGAGACAAACACACACAGAGACACACACACACACACACAGACACACACAGAGACACACAGAGACACACAGAGACACACACACACACAGAGACACAGAGACACACAGAGACACACACAGAGACACACACAAACACACACAAACACACACAGAGACACACAGACACACACAGACACACACAGACACACACAGACACACACAGACACACATAGACACACACAGACACACAGAGACACACACACACACAGACACAGACACAGAGACACACACAGAGACACACACACAGAGACACACACACAGAGACACACACACACAGAGACACACACACAGAGACACACAGACACAGGCACAGACACACAGAGACACAGAGACACAGAGACACACACAGACACACACAGAGACACACACAAAGACACACACAAAGACACACACAAAGACACACACAAAGACACACACAAAGACAAAGACACACTCTGCCTGTCTACAACCTGATGAGTCAGAGCTCTTGACTTGGCAAAAGGAAACGTAAGAGCCAATCAGAGACAGAATCTGTTAAACAACTCATCAACCTTTCATCTCACATTCTGTCCCCTTCCTGGAACAAAATGAAGAGAGAATAAGCTATAGCTTCAAACAAAAGACTACAGCTAAACATGAAAGGGCCGATGTCTTCGTCATTTCACAGACACAACTCTTTACCTGAGAGGGTCTTTTTTTAGATTCTTTAGCACCACTGCATGTGTAAATTGTATACACACAGCTGTGGCAAAGACTATAAGATAGACTTTATTGAACCCTGTGGGGTCATTTGTCCTTTGCATTTGACCCATCCTAGTTGCTTAGGAGCAGTGGGCAGTGCAGCACCCAGGCACCAACTCCAGTTCTGAGCCCAGTGCCTTGGTCAAGGGCAGTGGCAGGAGTATATCGAACCTGATACACGTCTTTCCGCGTGGGAGGAAACCAGAGGACCCAAAGAAAACCCACGCAAATCCTCATTTCTGCTAAAGCTAGGCAGCTAAATGCACAAGAAAAAACAGACAATAGGATATGAATAGTGAACGAAAGGCCTCATTCTGTACATAAAATGGGACAAGCTATCATATGACAAAAGATACAAAGTGCTTTAGATGAGTCATACTTCTTAAATACCAAAAATATGCCAAATGTAGAGTTTCTTGAGACTGAACTTTAAATGATTTTTTGCGTTAAGTTAACATTAAAATCAGTACTGAGCCACTCAGCTTAAAAATAATAATAATACAAAAAAAAAGGACCTGTCTCTGAGCTCCATGTAGCCCTGTGCCCCTAACGGTCTGGAGGCCAGAGGCTCATTACATTACTGGCATTTGGCAGATGCCCTTATCCAGAGAAATGCACAAGAAAGTACATAGCCATAACCAGGAACAAGTGTGCTTAAAGACCCTAGAGGGAAGTACAATTTAAAGTGCTAAGAGTGCAACAAAGATAAGGACTAGGGCCTATTTGAAGAGAGCACAGGTCAGCTGTGCAACCTACAAAGGAGGACTGGAACAGGCTGGTTGCAGGTACATGGGCAGTTAACCAGATGGGTCACTCTCCCACACAGGCCAACACTATAGCTGTGGATCTCCTGGCCAATCAACAGTGGCATGGTCAGGTCTGTGATTCTGGACCAGAGGACATGACACTTAAGTGGGGACCGCCTGCTTTACGGACCAATCAGAAGGCCAAAGCCTCAGCCACCATACTGGTGTCAAGCGCGCCGGATGAAGGTACAACAATTCACAAATTCATTTTATTTAAAAGGCGTTAGTAAACTAAACTAGCTTTTCGGCTGTACCTGGATGTGCATCTTGATGACGGCTTTTCCAATGAGGGTTGCGCCAAAAAAGGTCCAAAATGGCACCAGAAAGTGTCCGCATGTGATCCCAGCCAGATCAAACAGGGGGTTGGGAATCTGAAAGAGATATTATCACAGCATTTACATCACTTGCTTACCTATGCACAAAGTCAGGGTAGTTAATTAATCAACTTAAATGATTAAAATGACTAAAATAAGTAAATTACAGCATTTGTACTAGAATCTGGAATGTACACTGTTGTTCTGTTGGATGTTTCAATGCCATTTTCACTTCAGGCCCAAGGCTTACAAAACATTTATCATGCTTGAAAACTGCTTTTTAATACTGTTCTAACAAGAAGGTCTCGTAGCTTTTGAAACAGCGTTTGAAAACATATCTTTTTAACCTGGCTTTTAACTGTAATTAGTAATGCCTTTTGTTTTAACCATTTTTATTTGTATTGTGTTATTGTTTTTATGCTTTATCATTTATTTTATTATATAATCTGTCAACTGTGTCCTGCATTTTTTATTTTCTTTTATTTTTCGGTCTTAATGTCAAAGCACTCTGAGCTGCTGCCATTACATGAAAAGTGCATTATAAATAAAGTTTATTATTATTATTATTATTATTATTATTATTATTATTACTATTATTATTATTATTAGCAATAGGCAATAGTAACAAATCAGTGGCTAGTACACCAATGATAAATACATTGATTAAATACAGAATAAATACAGAATTAACACAGATTATAATCATTGTAATTTTATAGATTTTAACTCAGCTTATAAAATTCAACCATGATACACAAGCATAATTTCTTACACCAAAAATAAAGACTTACAGAGGCACAGGCTAGAATTCCAAAGAATCCCACTTTCTGCACCATGTTTTGTACAGCGAGTTTTGCTCTGGTGGCAAAGTCCTGGAGAAAATAAGAAAAATGATTTAATGAATTCAACTAATTATGAAAATGTATGGAAAAAAAAATATATAGTTCAGAGATTATAATTTAAAAAAAAAGATTTATTTTTTATTTTTTATAATGCACGCAGACACTTAGTCTTAGGAAAGTATTCTTTTTTTAATTCTGAAAGAATTCTGCATTTTTCCATTATGCAATTTAAATAAAATTATACCTCCCCTAGATGTACAATAAGAGACAATGATACAAAGCATTGTAAATCGCATTGAACAGAAAAAAAACGTTCTAAGATGCATTTAAGAAATCAAAATATATTCATGAAGATTTTTATAAGTATTTAGACTACCAATCTTCAACAAAAAACTATCTAACTAAAAAGAAAGGCTATTTAAAATAGTCCGAACGTTTTTATAATGATAAAAAATATATTTCTACATACAAATCATATTAAATGTAAATATGTTCACATATACATTTATGTAATGGATATACATGAATATACACAAGAGGAATGAACCGATACATTTTTGGATTGCAAGCAGAAGCACTAAAACAAAAAAGATGCAGGAAAGTAGACAGGTTATAGTCTTTAAAAAAAATGTTTATACTTGAATGTTAAACTACTAACAATAGAGTACACTTACAAAAATGACAAAAGGTAGGTCTATACATATGAAAATGCTTAAAAAGAACAGAAGTCTCTCACACACACACACACACACACACACACACACACACACACACACACACACACACTTCAATTTCACAATACAAAAATAACACACCCTGGAATGAGATTGCGTGAAACATTACTCTCACATTACTAAATATCCAAAACCTGCTCTGACACACTGACCACGTACATCATCATTAAAATATGAGTTTCTTCATACTCTCTTCATTTTTTACTTGCTTCATATTCAGTCTGCGTCATTTTGAGTTCCTGTGATTTCCTGTGTTTCAAATTGATTTCTAAATCGATCTATGAACAAAGGAACTTAAATGGCAACTTCAGATTCGAGTTCAAAATACAGAGCCGCTGCATAATACACTATAGCGCATTCTATTCAGAAAATAAATCAATTTAGTCAACATCATCAATGGTTCTTCACAATAAAGCATGCACAGTCAAATTCCATTCATACTTAAGAAACTAAACATAAATATTATTCTAATCATCATTATAACTGTATTCTACTGAGGCCATTCCAGCTATTCGGACCCCTTCAAATTAACACCCTTCAAGCCTCTCTATAAATACGCTCCAACATGTTCTCTCATACAACTACACCTCTGCAGGGCGGACACGGAGAGCTGTCACCAAGTATGAATAATGTTACTATGAATAATATTACTAAACATTACAGGTAAGACTCTCAGGAAGCTCAAGTGATAATTATGGTGCAATCAGTGACGCTTGTAGCTTGTAGCTCAACAACAGGAAAGGGCTCACAGAACATCTCTATATTTTTCCTTTTATTATTCGCATAAATAAATATAGGAATTAACTTCATATTCCTACCTTTTGAAAGAGTATATAGTATATACATATAGTATATAGTATATACTATATATATAGTATATAGTATATACAGTATTTTTCCAAATGAACCGTTTTGTACTTTAAAAAAAATAACAGGATTAAAATAATTAAAACAACACGAGGAGAGATGTCATAGTATCAGGACACAAGTTTTCAATTCATAAATCTGCAAATAAAATAAAATAAAAAATAAAAAATAAAATAAAAAATAAAATCCTCAGGTCAAGCAACTAAGCTGAGACAATATTAAAATGATTGATTCATATTGTTTTTAAAAGCACAGTATATATCGGTTTGGGGCCTTTCCGTTGTTTAGGGTGTAAAATATTTCAAGCCCTCCTTAAACAGGCTGAATATACTGTAAGAATATTCTTAACCGAGATCACAGTGGCTGCAATACCCTTTGTTCTCAAAATTATCACTCGGCAATACCCTCTGATAAGAGAGTGGTGTGGGCATTCATGCCAGATATGCTCAAACGAGCAACTCCTGCGAGAATGGGCTTTTTTAATAACGCAAGGCGCTAACAGGAGACGTTTGAGAGGCGATGAACGAGGGACTCGCTGGCACAGAGTCAACACTCTGCCATCTGCTGGAGCGCAGTCCGAGAGGCTCAGAGAAGGGAAGAAACTGTCCCAACTGCCGGTGATCTGGGACACTGGAGGAATGTGTGGTTCTCTGAAGGAAACCCATTGATTCGCTTTTCAACAATGGTAGGGATATCACAGTGACTGCAGGGGGGGAGTGGAGTAAAACATTTAATGGGAAAAGAAGACTAAATTAACGGTCACTGTGGTGACTATTTAAAGCGACAATAAGACGCATCGGATATTCAACCCCGACTGTGCCAAAACCCTCTTCAACCAGACAGATTCAGTTTTAGCCAAGAGCCAAAACCATGCCAGAGGAAAAAGTAAAATAAGCCATTTAAAAACTTCAATAGGAGACTCATTGGGAGAAATATGACACATAACATGAAGATAAACAAGCCATCCAAAATCATCGCTTTCCTGATAGCTGATATTATTTGAAGATTAAGAGAAAAATGATTTCCTCAATGATTTTTTTCAAATTCATTAAATTGAAATTTTTTTAAATGAATTCAAAATTAAAAACTAGAGAACCCTTCTCTCTGAAACATGAATGCAGCGCCAACCAGGTGAGAACTGGGCACAGCACGCAGGGTGAAAAACTGAAGTGAAACTTCCAGAACAGGCCACTTCCAACTGCCACTTTTTTTTTTTTTGAGCCAACTTTTACAAGGGATAAAGGTATATGACATTTCCTTGATGTAAGTACTGCATGGTGTTGCATCAAACGACTAGCTTACTTTGTGCATAGGGGAAATGAATAAGTTAAAACAACAGCTTTGATTAAGTAGGGGAAAAAAATGCTTGTGCAGTGCATTATGTAGGATTATCAGCAAAGGGAAAGCCCACATGCTCCTTCTCTTAGAAAGAAATGAAAAACAACAAAAAATGTGCTGATGGCCTCAAATGTCCCGTGTGTAACTGCATGCAGATTTCAGATCTTTTTCAACAACAGAATGGCAAAATATTCTGCCTCCTGGTGCAATTTTATCAGCTGGTCCAGCCCAGAAAATGTAAGTATAATTACATTAAAATATATGCATAATTTTTCCACATCGACAAAGTCTTTAACAAGCTCTGATTAAAGGGAAGGTGGTTTCACTCTGACTCACTCCTTTTCAGACAGTTTACTGGAAATAACAGGAGGGGGGGTGTTTCACAGAAGTCACATGACCAGCATGGGCAAACCACAGCTCAGCGCGGGACCAGCAAACTGGTACACAAGGGTCGAGCACACGCCCCACGCAGATGGTTCTTATTCCGGTCACAGGACAAATGATCCGGGGATTTGGTATCCAAGCAGCCACTGCCTGTTACCCCTTTCCAAACAGGACATCTGATTCCACCCTGCAGCCTCTTCCCCCACCTCCATATCCCTGCTCACTCTCAGATTCACACAGCAGCACATCCGAGTGCATGGCTGAAGGACTCACTCACAGTCCGGCTCACAATTTGGCAAAAATAAATCAAGAAATTCCCTACAATTTTTGCCACAAACTAATAATGGCGTCACTTGGTGATGTAAAAAAAAAATTATAAATAAAAATAAACATTGATGTAAATGTTGCTCTTGTTCTCCGTTATACATTGAATTAATAATGTCAATGATATTTTATAGAGAGTAAATAAAGCCTAAATGTGGGTACTATCATAGACAAGAAGAGAGCGAAGCCCTGTGTTTGAAAGTGGACAGATATTTCTCAAAGGTTACGGGACGAGTTTGGCAGAAGCCTGTGCTGTTGTCTTCCTGAGGATGTTCTTTGTGTGCCAGCGCTGCACATTCCAGCGCACGGAGCCAGATGTGCCTATAGGGCTGAGACTAATGGGACAATCAGCACGCTCAGCGACAAAATCAGTGTGCTATACGGCACAATCAGCGCACTATACGACACAATCAGAGCGCTATACGACACAATCAGCGCGCTATACGACACAGTCTGTGTGCTATACGACACAATCAGCGTGTTATACGACACAATCAGCGTGTTATACGACACAATCAGCGTGTTATACGACACAATCAGCGTGTTATACGACACAATCAGAGCGCGATACAACACAATCAGCGTGTTATACGACACAATCAGCGTGTTATACGACACAATCAGCGTGTTATACGACACAATCAGAGCGCGATACGACACGATCAGCGTGATATACGACACGATCAGCGTGTTATACGACACGATCAGCGTGTTATACGACACGATCAGCGTGTTATACGACACAATCAGAGCGCTATACGACACAATCAGAGCGCTATACGACACAATCAGCGTGATATACGACACAATCAGCGTGATATACGACACAATCAACGTGATATACGACACAATCAGTGTGTTATACGACACAATCAGCGTGTTATACGACACAATCAGCGTGCTATACGACACAATCAGCGTGCTATACGACACAATCAGCGTGCTATACGACACAATCAGCGTGCTATACGACACAATCAGCGTGTTATACGACACAATCAGCGTGATATACGACACAATCAGCGTGCTATACGACACAATCAGAGTGTTATACGACACAATCAGAGCGCGATACAACACGATCAGCGTGATATACGACACAATCAGCGTGCTATACGACACAATCAGCGTGTTATACGACACAATCAGCGTGTTATACGACACAATCAGCGTGTTATACGACACAATCAGCGTGTTATACGACACAATCAGCGTGTTATACGACACAATCAGAGCGCTAAACGACACGATCAGCGCGCTAAGTGACACGATGGCCCGTGGCCATGACAAAATGACACGTGGTGAAAAGGTATTTAAATACCATTTCATTTCAAAGAAACTAATTTCAATTTAATTTAAACGTAATGACTGTCATTATGTAATTCGAACACCAACGGCAAAGACAGCGTGATCACTAGCCAGAATTACTTGTATTTAATTTGTGGAGTAACATGGTCTGATTGTGAAAGACACTCGTGCAGACAGTTACCTGCATTATGTAGGCAGAGCAGATGACACAGGTTCCAGTATTAAATAATGGATAAGGGAACAGGTCACTCTGGCCTGTTACTTAATAAATGCAGACTCCATCCTTGCTTCCTTTCCATAACCTACAATGAGATTCCCACTCAAACTAGGTTGCTTCAGGTCTACAATTTTGCATTTGTCACATGCAATACAGTACTGGGCAAAAGTCTTCGGCACCGGTATAACATTCAGTACAGATGAGATTCTTTCAAAAATAATTCAATGAAAGGTCCTGAATAAACGTACTATACATTTTACATTACAGTTTAGTAATTTGGCAGAATAGTTAAAAACTGAATCAAATCAACATTAAAGCGTTAAAACTGCATCACTTCTCTGAGATAGCCAACGCTGTCCTGCAGTTCCATAAGACAGTCAGCAGGGAGGTTGTTCCAAGCATGTTGGAGAACTTGCCACAGTTCTTCTGCAGACTTTGGTTGGCTCCTTGCTTCTGATCTCAGCCAGCCTTGATCAAGTTTTTATGTACAAAGTAGTCAATTGCTTACAGTAATTAATTAAATTAATTAAATACAAAAATGTCTCTGTAAAATTAAATCTTTTGGAAAATGAATATTTGGAAATCTCAAATGTGTTCTTTTACACTAACACACAAAAATAAAAAAATATATAATAAAGTCAAGGATGCCTAAGACCGCTGCACAGTACTGTAAATCTATCAAAGATAAACAACGAGCTGGACCACATACATTTTTTTGGGATGAAAGTCCCCTCCGCGGTATCGCATTCATGCCTAGCTACGTGGCTCGGAGCAACTTTACTATCAACTACAAAACAAAGAACTACCCCAAATCACCTGTAGCCTCATACCCAAATACTCCTCATCTCACCATTCCCGTACCATCCGCTCCACCACTGACCTTCAGACTCCCGTACCACACTTCAACATCATTACACTAAAGTTCAATCCCCCTATCCCTCAGAATCACATCACCGCCCTCATCCTACAAACACATATACAAACAGCATCTGATGACAAATCAGTCTTGCCCCCATTGACCCCTACTGTGAACCAGATTTCAACCTTATTGTCCATTTTCTTTTTACTTGTTCTTTCTGTGCTTTCAATCAACGTCTATAGATGGCAGTTCCCCCAGTGGCACCTGCTTACCCCTAATCAAAACTCTTTTTTTTATCTTCTGTCTTTTTATTTTTCTTTTCTCTATATCTTGTGCTTAGCTGCAGGATAGGAAACCCACAGAAAATAATTTCTTAAACTGAGTTGGGAATAGGTTTATAAGTGTTTTGTGTACTCTTGTTCATGTCGCTTTTAAACTTTTTTTTTTTTTCCCCCCTGGACTAATAAATAAAATGAAGATGAAAGGAAGTAAAAAGATATTGGGTAAAATGTGGCTGAAAGCCTGACCTGACGACAAGGCCAGTGCAGACCGACATTAAAGGAAGACACATTCCTAAAGCAGCACACCGCAGTGCCTCTCCAGAGATCTGAGGGGAAGAGAGAGCATCCGCTTCCTGCCTACGCGCTCATATCCTTCAAACTTTACAGAAAATTAATAAGTGAAGACAAGAACATAAGGGTAGATGGAGCACCTGGACAGAGCCCACACTGAAGAAAAAATCCAGGAATAGAGTAGTAAAAGGAAAATACATTTCCATGGACAATGATAATGATAATGACAATGCAAGGTCAATGACAACATCGGGTTCTAGAAATACAATTTGTATACATGCATGTTTGTGGCATGTATATAAAATTCTGTAAGAGAACAGAATCATCTCCTTTTATGTGTATGTGTGTGTATGTGTGTGTGTGTGTGTGTGTGTGTGCGCGTGTGTCACATAGATGCAAGCTGGGCACATCGACGAACCACGTCAAAGGGATGGCAGGAAATGCTTATTTAAAAAGCACAATGAAGCGAGTACTGCCTGTTGAAGAACTACAGCCAGCCAGGGGAACTACAGACTGCTGAGCACGGAGGAGTCTGTTCTCTTATCTGACCTCACACTTGCATCACTGCAGTGTGATTTGAGTCAGGGTGCTGGCTGTGGGCAGGGTGGGAGGGCAGTGACACATGACACAGGGCAGAGGCGGCCTCCGCCGAGTCTTGTGAGGCGTGTGCCCTTTTCCACACATCCTCCCAGAGGCAATGGGGTTAAGTCAGCAGGTGGAGGTGACACACCCAACCCAAAACACCCTCAGACACACAACCCAAAACACTCCCAACACAAAACACCCTCAGACACACAACCCAAAACACCCTCAGACACACAACCCAAAACACCTTCAGACACACAACACAAAACACCCTCAGACACACAACCCAAATCACCCTCAGACACACAACCCAAAACACCCTCAGACACACAACCCAAAACACCCTCAGACACACAACCCAAAACACCCACAGACACACAACATCCACACAAGGGAGAGTGTGTAAAAACAGAGGGAACAGGAAAGCCAGCTCATGGGAAAGAGAGAAGGGGGAGACAGGGGTGTATGTCACCCACCTGTGCGTTCTCTGCCTGTTCCAGCATCTCCTCAAATTCCTCATAGTCTTCATCATCAGGATCTGCCCCCGACAACCTCGCTGCCCGGGCCATGAAGTATGGAGGCAGCTCCCCAATGGCAGTGCCTGCACCCTATACACACAGACACACACAGACACACATACACACATACACACACAGACATATACACACACACATACACACACAGACATATACACACACACAGAGACAGAGACACACACACACACACACACACACACACAGACACACAGACACACAGACACACACACACACAGAGACACACAGAGACACACACTAGCATTAACCAAGGGTACTCATGTATTAATATTTTTATAGCTAATAATCATAAACAAGGAAACAAGCCTAAAGTCATATCCGCATAATAACAGTTTGTTTTGGTTTTTAATTGAAACCCATAAATGAGGAATATTAATTACTACCAGCGAGCTAGTCAGTATACAGTAGATTAATATACAGATTCAGTAGAACATGAAGCTTATGGTGTGAAGATTCTTGGATGAAACTACAACGAATCTAGCACGATCTGCAGAAATGTAATACTACGAATGGACACTCCAGGGAAATAAAGATAGATTAGACGGAAGATTGTTCGTTTTCGTTAACTAAATCTACCTGAATTTTTGCTGACTAAAACTGGACTAAAACTAATGAAATGTAAATGGCTAAAATGTGACTAAAATAACATTTTGTTTTAAGTCTGAAACCAATTAAAAGGTTGTTGCGAAAACGAACGCTGGAGGCATATTAATTTACCTTCACGTGCTCGCGCTGGTGGAATGCGCATAACAGAATGGACGTATTCGCAGGCCGGTACCGCACTCACCCACATGCAGGCCTCCAGCCGGACCTTGGACATGATGGTCCAGAGGGAGATGCTGCCGTCCAGGGCCTCGTGCTCGGGACACATGATCTCATCGGGGTACGGGGGCTCGGGGAAGTCGACGGAGCCGCACTCGTACGCAGCCAGAGTGACCGACGCTATGTGAGGGCCCTGCGGAGACACGCAACAAGCGCCCCATACATCACCGCTGTGGCACCATTGTCTCACCCGCCCCTATATCCTGCAGGACGGCGTTTACATCATGAGCCTCTGGGCTCAAACCGAAAGGGTAGGAAACTGGTTTTGGTCCTTGAAGTTTCTCCTCTGTAGTCACAGCCTGCTTTCAGCAGTGTGATGAAATAACGCACCAAAATTAATGGAAAGGAGGAGGGGTGGAGGGGTGGGGGGGGGGGAGCTGCGATTGTTTCCATTCATTTCTCAAAATGATCTTCAGTGGGAAAATCTCTTCCAACACATGTACAAATGCATTTTATCTGGAAATGTTTTTTTAATTTGAAGTCAGGCCACTTTATTATGCGCTAATCTGCATATCGTGGCACAAGGCCATCGGCCCTGATGGAAGTTATCCACCCTCGGTCCTCTGCACGGATTCTACTACAAAGAGAGGGGTTTGATACTAAGAGAGGCCTTTCCTAAGGTTAATGCCGATTCTCTTTCTGACTCATCATCCACATCATATGGGTGTCGGGGAAAAGGTCCGTATAACTGTAAAAGCAGCATAAGCACATCCCGCTTCCTCCCTAATGTCACGTTTCTCATTAACAGCACAGTGTACACAATACACAACCCGGTTGCACATACTGTCAGAATTGACATGTTCAATTCATACAGAAACTCAGCATACAGAACTCAAGCTCACACAAAATGGCTGCCAAAAGTTACTGCCACTGCAGCTATAAAACCGAGAA
This sequence comes from Conger conger, assembly GCF_963514075.1. Lineage (NCBI taxonomy): Eukaryota > Metazoa > Chordata > Actinopteri > Anguilliformes > Congridae > Conger > Conger conger. The sequence goes on from NC_083772.1 coordinate 12,511,851, forward strand.
ACAGGAGTGCTTAGTAACAAAGAAGAACGGGAGTCTCAGGAGGGATTCTGGGAAAGTCCCTCTTTCATCATGTGCGAACACTCCTGAGGAACGATCAGCCTCAGCTTCATCTGTGCTGCTTGACACAGAGTGCAGTGACACACTAACCGCCCTCAGAGTGGGCATCAGTTCTCTTGGACAATCAAAACATAATTGGCCTTATAAACAAGTAATAAATAACGTTAGCGGTAACGCAACTGGCCAGGTTTGCAGGTAGGATACTGTCAGTCCAGTCAAGCATAGTTTGCTCACTAATTTCTCGCGGTAACAGCTGCAGCCACACAGAGCCATACCGATCTTTTGTTTTGCCAGGCTGGTAAAGTTTCGCTCTGGTTTCATGTTCAAGCACGTCTTTGAGCAGCCAATCCCAGGCACGTCCTGCAACCACAAACATCTGTGCACTCTTGAACAATGTGTTTATTAAAGGATTATTTATAGAAAATCCGATACCATGAGAAACCAATGATTTATAATAGTTACTGGTAATAGACCAAGGGACCCTAACCCCCTTCTCACACCTTCTCTTTTTTCCACTCTCTCCCTCTCTTTGTCTCTCTTTTACTCACTCGCTTAGTCTGAGAAATAAATGCGTCATGACAACAAAAAAACAAAGCCTCGGATCCATCAATTACCCAACAGTTTTATATCTTTTGCCAGAAAAGAGCAAAGCAATACTGTGTTTAGAGGTTTAGGAAACGGCTTATGACAATAGCGATAATCTTTGTGACTATAGCGACCATTTATGACACATAATCTCCCAAATCTTGTATTTAAAAGTTGAAAATGAATTATAGTCCGTCAGTAGTAGTCAGTGTCGATCGTCTCAGCAGAGCCTGCTTTCGAATGTGTGGTCTTGGAGAATAACTTTCAAACAACGACTGCAGTCACCTTTAAAGACATATGTAAAAGAACCTGTTAGGATTTCAGGGTGTTATTTAAAGGTTTCCTTAAAGACACACACGCTACCCAACACTACCCAACTAAAGCAGCACAAGTAGGGAGAGCTGTCAGGTGGTAATCGACCCATGGTCTGTCAGGAAGAACGCAATCTGCGTAGCACTGAAACCCTGGGTCTAAAGGAAACCAAAAAACAGTGATATGCACTTACACAAGTCCAGACAGTTTAAAACACTTACACATTTACACAACCGACTGGCAGTGTTCAGAGTCATGTGTATTTGTGAGACAGTCTCGCTGAACAGCCCACATTTTATCATTGCATTCCTGTGAGTCACAGAGGTTCTCCCACAAATCTCGCACGCAACTCATTTCTCAGTTACGGCACAAAAGCGTCTTTAACTTATCGAGGACGGGGGAAGCCTGAAACTACGGGTCACCTGTCTACCGACGGGATTAGGCATGAGCGATCACACAGGCAGCAAGCATGCAACACAAGCCAGGAACACAGCCAGCCTATCAGGGCCAGTGACTGGTAGGTGATGCGTAACTGTGTGTGCATGGGAGTCTTTGTGAAGGGCTTACTCCACCTGTCACAGTGCAGATAACTAGGCATTACTTACCTAACCCTCAATCATCCTATTCACAGCCCACAGGATACGACGTGCCTGTATAAATGCTCATCGTACCCATACAAACATCACCATCTGTACACATCTTACAGCTCAAAGTGCACAATGAATGGTGACCATATAAAGGCTTTTCAATTACAGTACAAGAGAACCTCAGAGATACGAGCCAATTTTGGAACAGAGGTTGCCTGCAACAAGTAACTTTAGAGGAAATACTCAAGTTTAATTTGAATGCTTTATTGGTATGGTTACTTCCTATACAATGACAGCTAATAAACGAGCTGTAAGCTCATCGCATTAAAAAAAAAATGTTTTGACCCATGTCAGCTTTCTGAAAGTCACAACATATAATAACATAATAGCCTGTCTATAGCCGACAGCAGCTAGAGCAGAAATGCTACCCGTCCTGCACTCCGAACCTAGTGATTCAGTTACATGGCACGCTGCAGAGGAACTCACACCAAGCAGAAACACATGTGTGCTATGTAGGGTGGCAGTGCAGCGTAGGGCAGTGGTGAGGGAACAGGGCTTGTGATTTCAGGGATGTAGGTTAGGTGCTGTTGTACGGTGCTGTTGTACTAAAGCAAGGCATCTGTAAATGCCCGGTTGCATAAATGGACCCTATATTACAGGAATGTAATCTATTTTTTTTCGCACCGGATTGCCAACTAAAAACATGACAATGTCATGAGGAATGTTGCTTATGGGCGACACCTTACTGTACACCCTATGGCACACCAAGTACAGGGGGCTAGCACTGAAAGAACAGAGATGCACCCGCTGGCTTGTCAGGGGTAGGAGCCAATGCACTGGTAGCCGACTTAACCCCACCCGACTGCTGTAAGGATGAGGCAAAAATTTCCCCCCAGGAATGTTCTTCAAGGCCCTCTCTGTAATTTTGCCAATGGATTACGAAGAAAATGACCCGGAACAATGGTATATAATTATTCTCCAAATAAAAGTAACGGTAAAGATCCTCATAAACCGCACTTCAAAAGGAAACGTAATGCATGTAAAATAAGTCTGAGACCAACACTACTTCCTTGTTCATCGTCAGTCTTCCGTATTTCATTCTTCTTCGTAGTTTTATACGCCAGATGTCTTGGAGCCCTTCCTCAGTTCATCATCAGGGAAACAAACTCATCACTCACTCATAAGGCAATATATATAAAAAGAATCGTTTTTAAATGACAGTTTTTATTGCCAAATGGCTGTGACAATGGCTGGGTATCACAGAGTTCAGTGGGCGAAGCAAAACTGTTGCCCAGTCTACCGAGACAGCAGATGTTTAAAACTACCAGTACCACGATCCATGAGGTACTTAGTTGCTACCTACGTAATTTTTTGTCAAAAAGCAACCAAAAGTTTTGTGTAAATTACAGAGTGGGCATTTAATTATACAGGCTAGAGGCAGTCTAAACATATGAAGACAGGGCCTGGCCTGCTTGGAGGGCCCTGTCCAGACTGAGCTATTCTGGGAATCAAAGGGATGCCCTCATCTGGCACGGAGTTTAAACACAGAAAATGCAAGGCATCCACCAACACCAACTCAAGAGCATGAGATCATCCCTCTGGCATACAGTACAATTTCCTGCCTTAGAAGTAGGAACATGGTTCCGAGCCCCCTACGAGACTTCCAATATTTAAATTTGGCTGTGGAGTGGGGGTACGCCAAACAGGAAACCATTTAGCCTTTCTGTCTGATTAAAAAAAACTGCTCATAGTGTCACCAGCTGTTCAACTGCGCATTCTACTCATTGCAACAAATCCTCAACATCCCCATGTCATACATTTAATGTTAATCATTTGTTACTTAGGTGACGCTTTTATCCAAAGCGACTTACGGTTGATTAGACCAAGCAGGCAGACAATCCCCCCCCTGGAGCAATGTGGGGATAAGGGCCTAGCTCAAGGGCCGCGCAGCTGAGCGGATCTTATCGTGGGTACAACGGGGCTTGAACCACCAACCTTCCGGGTTCCCAGTCATGTACCTTTCACCTTTGAAAGTTAAACTACAGAAATGATATCACTCCAATGTTTGTGGAGTGGCCTGCAGAACTGGTAACTCTGCACTATGAAAATTGATAACCAGCACATTTTCAGCAACTGGTGATGCCCAAGAGTCACATCTGTAGTCAGGTGGCTATCTGTATACAAAAAATAATTTCAGCCAAGTTGTACCAATTTAGAAAGATGCACCATGTATGGTAGATATCTCATTATGCTAATACCTATACACCCAACTAAACAAATCCTCACATTTCTGGAATTGAGTTATTTAAATCATTACAGCCCTAGCAGTTACCAGAGTTGAACAGATAATGGGGCAAATTCCTGAGGTGTTACGTGTCTTTGAATGTCACTCTCACCCACAGACACACATACAGTTTAAGTACAAAGTAAAATGTTATTTATGATACCATCAATTTGAAATATTCATTTGGAATTGAGTTGGAAACATTACTGCATCCTTTCATACAGGCAGTAGACAGGGTCTAAATCAAAACAGAGGGATCTGAGGTCCTGTCCTAACCACTATCCATCACGGTAGCCTTTATACAACTTATGAATACAGGCTACACAAAAAGTTCATTCACATAACGTTCCATTAAAACCAATTCAATTTCACCGGAGCTCCAGAGAGATGGGCACACAGCCATCCTCACAGGCCATGAGACGCGGCCAAGGTCGCAGGCCCCAAACAGCCGAACGTCCCGTTCTCTAATTTACAGCCCGACGTTTGTGTTCTCAGAGGGACTCGGCCATTTTGGAGAGGGCCTGGGAGAGCGAGGCAGCTCTCCGGAGCGGTCTCACGGCGGTCATGTGACCGGCTGGGTGGAAATGGCAGGTCAGACGGGGGGGGGAGGACGCCCACTCGACGAAGGGGAGCCCTGCCTAATTTACGAAGGCGGCGGCAGTTGATGAGCACAGGGGCAGGAGTCACGGGGAGGGGAGGGCCTAGAGGGGGGGCAGGGCCAGGTGTCCAATTCCAGAGACGCAAACTCGGAAATCCCCGTTCAGCCTGCTTCTGCTTTCTGCGCTAGCTCCCTTTCCCTTTGTTCCCAGACCACAGCTCTCTTTGTGTGCAGGTATCGGCCGCGCGCAGGGTGAGGGTTTTACAGGCTCGGAAGTGGCGGAGGCAGCAGGCTTCACCCGGAGCTTCTGCGAGCCAGCCACAGACTGGAGGAGGACCCTCTTTCAAGCCAACGCACGGACCTTGTGTGAAAGAAGCCATTGTGTCTTCGGGCACTTCTGGGCGTCTGATATGTTTACACAGCGTTACATATCCCGAGCGATGTGTGACAAAGTGTGTGTATGGTAAACAAGGAGCGGGATGTTCGATTCGCGCAGTGACTCTTTTGATTTGCCCGAGTAAAAGGGTGTCTACTGCACCGGTTTCAACAGCTATCCCACGTCAAAGCACAGCACACTCGCAGGACAGCCACCCACTGTGACTCTGTCGCTGTTTAGAAAGTTATACAAAGCCACAAACAATAGCAGGTCTACTGAACGAGAGTGCTAGGCACACACTTTCCAGGATTCAATGGTGACTAAATTCTAAATTTAACTACGGTTATCGCTATCTGAGATATTTAGCCTTAATTACCGAGAGAAACATTCACAGATTCTTTGAAAACCGACAATACAAAGTAAGCGGTTTCCATAGCGACAAATCCTACCGTGCATGGTGCCTGTCCAAACCTGCACAACTACATCACAATCACTGGGCAGATGCTCTCGTACTCCGTAGAACACATCAGTGTAACCACCAGGAATGTAAAACTGCAATATCAGCAGGGCACAAAGGCCCATTTATAAATCAATAAGTGTAACGTTAAGCTGAAGAAAAACAATTTCTATGGTACAAAACAATAAAATGAGTCACTCTGACCTACAAAGTTAGAACATAACAACGGATGCTGAAAACCCCCAAGAAGGATCAATGAATAACATCTCGATTCAGAAAGAAAGAAGATACGCTGGCTTTCAAAGCCACTTCCGGAGTAACTCCCGTAGGTCACGTTCAGAAAGCTAAATAAGTCATACGCAAGTCATCTGGGAAAAGTTATCTTTAAAAAGGCCTGAAGTTTCAGGTGGTTTCGGATTAAAAAACAGCTTGCTCATCATCGGCGTAGGCTACATCTGATAGCAGACAGATGTGGATTGGCCACCAGGTGGAAAGAGACATTGAGTCACTTCGACATCACCCAGAGGCCGGTCCATAAATCTCCAGGCGAGGGGGTCGGTGAAAAAGGCCCCATTGTGTGCGGTAGCCCGCGGTCTGGCCGTGTCATGTGACTCCGCGGGGGACACAAGGCACTCCGGACCAGGCGGTGTCAGGCTGCGTCCCCTCACAAACGATCCCAACATGACTCAGTCCGCTGCCCGACACACTGCACGTTACGAAAAAGCTGGCTGCTGGCTGCAAAACAGGACAGTCGTCAGAAAGAGGGCGGGGGGGGTGGGGTGGGGGGGGGGTGTTTGGCTATAAAGAGGATAATAAAAAAAAAAACATTTCAAAAGACACTCAACGCAGGAAGTGGTGTACGTCTGGTTCCCCTGGTCCCATGACAGTCTGTGACACTAACAGCTGAATCAGTGAGAATTTCAGCCAATTATTCACCCCCCAAAAGAACAGCAAACAACTCCAGAAATCGGATCAACTCCAGATCCTTCAGCCATGTCTCTGTACACAGAACTCTGGAGACTCACAGGGAGTACCTGAGCCAGCCTTAGAAGTAGTACACACGGCCCGTTAATTACATGATTTCCGGGGGGTGAGGGTGAGGGGGACCGGGCCCACCACCACACAGGAGTGAACACGCACAGGCTGAACACGCAGCAGCATAATCACAGCGCAGTCAAAAATAAAACAGAGATGTGATTGGGTGAAAAAGAAGAGGGGTGGACCCAACCGAGGAAATATAATGGAAGGTATTCAAGCAGAAACATCAAGTCTCACGCTTAATTTGAGATGATTAGTCTTCATTATATTAATGTTAGGGTCTATTACACCGAAACGAATGAATGATTAGGAATTAATTTGAGGAAAAAGACATTGTCTCTCCATCGTTTGCCACAATTAGATACATTAGGGTTGCTTTGGTACACATATTACAGTCCTGAGAGATAAGAAAATGTTCATTCATACTAAAAAATACTAACAGTCTACCAAGACACCAAGCCGAACAGAGTAACACAGAACACAGAAATGCAGTGGGACGCTGAAGAGCTCCTTAGACTGCTGAAAGGAGATGAAACAGACAGACATTTGAACTCCATTTCTCTTTTTCTATTGCAGCACATTACTGTAATTGCAGTTGAGGGAGAGGGATATTTCTGTCGCTTGAGGAAGGGGGTGGGGGAATTCCTCTTATCAGAGCACTATGTGTGAAACACTGAGAGTATGAGTCCAGTTGCTTTTTTTGGGGGGGTTAAAATTAAACAGAGCAATCTTCTGTAAACCACAATGACTTGATAACACATGACACTGTGTAAAGGGGGGGGGGGTAGTCTGAATACAGTCACAGCCAGTTTCCTCCGGTGAAGGATGACTTTCACAGCACATATCAGCGCTTACAATGACAAATTTACGATTTAGTCATTTGGTAGACGCTTTTAGCCAAAGCGCATTTCACTTCAGAAATCAATTTATAAGGGGGATTTTTCTGGCTCCTTTGAAAACAATCCGAGGAATTTTAACAAGCCACAAGTCACACAGGAGAAGTGGCAAAGATCGACCACAACAGAGGTAAGAGCCGGAGTACGAAACCAGAGCCAGCGGCCAAAACGTGAGCGCGGACCCCTCTGCACCCATCACCACGGGCCCCCTGTGTGTGCAGGGCCAACTCCACACACAGGAATGTGCCCAAAGGTCCTCCCACCCAGCACAGGACGAGCAGCCATTAGAGAGCGCATCGCCGTGACAGCTACGCTGCGTGACATCATCAACATTACAAATGTGCAGCTTAAAACTAAAGGTTACAAAGTACAAGAAGTACAAAGTGCAGGAGAGGCCAGAGGAGGGAGAGAGAGGGAGTAGGAGCATGAGAGTGGGAACGGGAAAGAAAGATAAGGAGAAGACTGAGTGAGTGAGCGAGTGGGAGAAGGAGAGAGGAGGGAGATGGGGACAGTTGGAAAAGAAAGGGAGAGATAGTGTGAAAGTGAAGAAGAGTGGGAGAGGGAGAGAGGGCAGGAGAGGACTGCAGAGTTCCCTCCCAGCACTGACAGCTCAGGCGGCTGTGACGAGCAGACCCACAGGCGGAAAGGCACACAGACAGTCCCCCGGGAGCACAGCGATTCCAGCCTGTCGGCTCTGGGACCAGCGCTGAGGCTGCTCCTCCCGTCAGCTCGTGTGAACTCAGAGCGTCACGGTGAACCGCGCTAGCGCCGGGGAGAGAGGTCCTGCTCTGGCCAGGCCCAGCGATCGTCACGTTTATTTTAGACAGAACCGTCCAACCCGAGACGCACGTCACCTGTCCCGAGTGTCTTTTCAGACCCCGGTCCGGGCAGGCTGACACTACCCGACCCACTCTGCGGCTTCACACAAGATTGTGTGAGGTTTGCCCCAGCCTGAGCGAGTGTGGCCTCGACAAAAATCTTATCTGAAATAAACAGATTTCACCGCACAAACATTTTAATTATCCCAAGCTTTTCCTTGTCACCGTGCCTACTGTGATGTCACTTCTCAGCCATGCTGAACACCCATATATGGCAAAATAGAGGAAAAAAGGCACATTGCATGAAAATAATGATCCTACACTGAGTCAGGAGGAGCGGCCCGACTTGTCAAATGAATAGGAGCTCTTGGGCAAGGGCAGTAGGATGTGTCACTGGGTCTAGTTTCCCAGGGCCACTACTTACAAAAGAAAACAGCAATGAAGTCAGAAAACAACAATGGACGGAGGGTTTCATTCATTCAAAATTCCTTTATGTTGTTCAGACATTCCTCCATGCTGCCCTCTTTCCTTCCGTTAAGCAGGCAGAGTGAAAGACTCTGAAGCGGTCACTCAGACATCGTCTAAAGGCGCGTTGGGAAAGACGGAAATCACGCTCTGCTTTCACTTCCTGGTCTCTCACGAGGAGACGCAGCATGCTCACACCGCAGGTCTGAGGTGGAAAGGTTTGGGAAGTCCCTCTGTGACTGAGGGCAGATGAGTGGCCCTGAGCCTCCAAGGGGATCAAGGGGCCAGCTTCCCAGCTATCTGGGCATTTCTCACCCAGTCATATGCAGCCACCCCCTAGTGATACCTATATTTTCACTCAAAAATCCTATTTTCCCATTGGACAACATTCGTGTAGTACAAAATATTTCCACTCGTACCGATGTTCAATCTATGCAACATCATTTAAAAAAATTTTTTTTTTTTTTTAAATTATTCTTTCCTAGATCCTAATTATTTTCCCTAGCACACAGACAAAGATACAGATGTTTCTATTTTTAAAGAATGCTCTGACGTAAAATCTTTGCACCCTCGTGCAAGTGGCCAAGCATTTTCCGTTTGGCTCATCCACAGAGGCACGCAATTACCCTGTGTTTTTTTTTGTCGCGCATGCGACTAGGCATACTAAGCATGTGACCAAGTGTGACACAAATGAGCATGAACTATTACACTTCCTGGTGCCCTGTGTGGCAGAGGTTTCCCCCATAGGTTTCTATTGGCGTCACTGTCTCCATACATTATATACCCAAAGGTCTGGATGCACAACCGCGCCTCAATGGTTAGAAGTGGGTAGAGGAAAGAAGGCACATGGCACCATCTAGTGTTCATGTTCGGTACAGACTCAGTGAATGCAATGTTAGCAATAGAAACTCTACAACATTTAGCAAATACTTCTCAACTTTCTCCAAGAATTTCTATACTTCTATGCCTTAACATTAAGTAAATAAATAAATACAGGTGAGCTTTTATAATGTAATTGTGAATATGATGGGGCTGGAGACGTGGTGTTGCGCTCTTACCAGATAAAGCAGGAAGGTGTGTAGGCCAGTTCCAAGGCCTACTGATGAGAGAATGCCCAGGCCTACCCAGTAGGCACACCACAGGAACCTCTTCTCCAAGTACTGCACATACTGGGGGGGAGAGAAACAACCGCGTTGTAGAGACAGCACAACGGCACTTTGCTTAGCTGAGAGGAAGGGCCTATCACAATGGCCGGCTTTGTTCAAGCGGCCCGCTTCTGAGTTATGCTTTGGACATTATCAGTCACATGCAGCAGCACCCTGTGGAGGGGGCAGCAGGGGAGCAGGAAATGTGTGTTTTGCAGGGACAGAGAGAGCAGCTCTTGCAGATGCACAGGCCTACTGACAGCAGCATGTATTTCAAAGCACAAGCACTTCTACAGCCAATGACTGCACTCTGAATCCCATCACACTCAAGTTACCCGCCCACCAGTTCAACCATAATTCATCTTTCACAGCAGTCCAGACCAAAGCTGAAAATAAACGGCAGGCAGTGGGACGAAAAGCATGATGAGAGGGCACGGTCTGTTTTTAGCATCGGTCCCGCTCACCTCCTGATGTGCTCCTTCAATGGAATACGCCACGGAGAAGAACACAAACACCAACAAGAGGAAAAACACCAGCCCTCTCCGTAGCCACAGTCTGGAGGAAACAGGAGACAGAAACACTGTAAGAGCTTCCTGTGGAGGAATATCTACTTATAAACAGATTCACATCGCACAAAGGGCATTCACCCTCAAACCCCCCCCCCCCCCCATCCCATTCAAAACCAATCTACCCCAGTCAAGCCAGTCCCTCCCCCTATGCTCACTGGAGATTTTGGGAGGGGTATCCCTCACTTCCTGAAGCTCAGACTACAATAACCCAAGAGCCTCTGCGAGCAGTTCCACACCCGGCCGTATTAAAGAAAACAGGTAAAATGGTTCCATCGTGCCCCTGGGCACAGCCTCACCTCCAGGCCCACTCTTTTAAGGTAATGAGGGTCTCCAGGAGGAAGTAGCGCAGGGTGAGAACGGGCTTTCTCCAGAGCACCAGGGCCAGACGCTCCTCCCGATCCCGCCGTTTCCTCTCGCTGAGGGACGAGGAGTCTGGGGACACAGCGGGGAGACGCACGGCCGTCACGGAGAGCAGCGCTGCGTTCCGACGGCTCATTTTATCCGTCCTCGCGTGACCCCGAAAACTGATCGAGGGCCACCGTCTTTAAGGACATTCAGGTTCGTTAAACGCTCCTTGGAAACTAAAACTGTAAGTAACTTTCAAAGAAGTGGCCTATATCCCCCCCCCCCCCCCCCCCACTCACAGGCAGGATTACACTTGGCAGCACATACTTTTATGACAAAAGCAGCTTAACGCCGCATTGAGCCTGTCATTAGTACTTTGTTCTCACCAACTGTCAAGTAAAGAGCTTACACCAGGGAATGCTCAAGTCTGGTCAGTTTGCCATTCTGGAAACTAGATCCAGAAAGCAAGACCAAATCGACAAAGATCTGAATATGGCAAATTAAGGGAGAAGCTGCAAAGCACAGAACGTGAGGGTGCTGGAGGACAGAGATGCTCAAGACCTGAGTGCAGCACCTGCTCTCTGCCACTACAGCTTCCAGGGTCTTCACAGGACAAAGTGAAGTCTTAAGTGTCATTAAATACTGCTCCCTCAGCTAAATCAGTTTATATCCACTGGACACGATGGCAGCACAAATGAAATTAGGACACTACAGGCAGAGCCCTGAGGATTTTGGTAATGTAGTCCATATGAATCTAGGTTGTGCAACGACGAATATGCCCAAAAGTCCCACAAGGTGATTTCAACTCTCTGACGATAGTGCCAGATAGGAGTATTCCCCACCTAATATGATATACATTTCATGATCCTAAGCTTGATCTAGTTCATTCTGACAGTGAGACAAGTTTTGGCAAAATGAACCAGGTTCATTCTCAACTGGTCTTGCCTTTCTACCTACCCAAAAAGCTCCCGTTCTGCTGATCCTTAGACCCTACACGCCTCTGTGGTAGTTCACAGTCTGTCCCATTTTCTGCCATCTCATTGGGTAGGTTATGGACCATGTGATCTATTTTTAAAAAAATAAAAAGGGGGGGAAAGAGGGAAAGCTTGGTTAGGCATGTTCTACAGAACAATGTTAAGCATCAACTGGCACACTTGAAAAGGGGAACTATCCAAAAAAACGACATATCACCAATTTCAATGAATGAAAAAAATACATATATACCCTGGTATTGAGTCGTACTATGAATAAATTGTATTCATGCTGTGACTGGCTGGGGCAGCACATTACTGGTGTACATGGGATTCAAATCAAGTCAAATAGAGTAAATTCTTGGTCGGGATTGGGGAAATATTATTCAAATATGAACGTCCCACCTGCTCTCATACTATGTCATGCTTTCCTCAGCTGGCTGTGGGCCAAGTGAGATGAACATGTGGCGGGGCATTAAACTAACGTTTTCATCCACTGGCCAGAGTGGCTGGCAGAGTAAACAAATTTACCAACCTCAGATAAAGTTAACTGGCAAGTGACTGGCGTTAATTTCACATCCTGTCACTGCACCAAGAACCTAGAAATAGCCAATAATTTGGTATTTCGACATTTCTCCCTGATGGAAAAACATTGCTTTTAATAGACAAGACACTGGATAAATGACACAGAACACCAACAGCGGATAGCAGTAGCTCATGACAGCACTATTTACTCACCCACAATTTGACCACTCATCTCAACAGCTGAACATGCACAACGGATTTACTTTAAACGGCAAACATTTAAAAACCGGTTTTTCAAGGATTTTGAGCACGCTTAGTAAACTGCCCCTTTTGCCAGAGGTTTCGATATCCAATGGCTGATGGAATTTTCAAGAACACTTCCCCATAAAATAAGGAACGTTTGGCAGTGTGTTGCTCTAGTATGCCATGGGATTAACGGCCGAGCACAACAAACACAGGGTCGTCTGCGTATGCTGGGTCTTTTTAACATATGTACATTCCAGACACGCATCAGCGGCGATGACTTAGATGACTTAGAAACTGAAGGGCACCCACTTCAGTTTCTGCGAGACAGGAGTCATTACTGTACATATTCCTGATAAACTTCAACCACAGGGGGGAAAACTCTGCACTGACCTTTGAAAGATCTACCAAACAAGATGCCAGTAGGACAATTGTCAATTACATATAATTTGCCACAGAGAAAACAAAGTGTGGTCTCTAAAATGCAAAGAACACACTGAAGTCGATGTTTCTAAATATATCATGAGCAATAGGTCAACTAGCCTAACACCAATGTCTGCTGTCTGCTGTGATAGGTTAACCTGAGTTAACCAAAGCCATTCAGTGATAGAACGACAATAAGAATGTATAACTGACGTTAGCCATTAAGGATGGCGAACGGCTTTTCCGGCAGAATAAAGCTATATAATCAGGTAGCTCAAGAGCTGCACTAGATAGCTTCAAGCACAAGTGTTTGAGTTAGGTAACCAGCCAGTTAGTACACCGATGTATCCAAGATAAAAAAAGTGACGAAACCTTGGTTGGGACCTGACATTGTTGCGCAATTCTCGTGGAATGACTGTGCTTAATAGCTAGCCAACCAGCCCGCTAGCTAGCTAATTGACAAAGTACACAACACAGCTAGCTTGCTAACTAACTATTAGCTAGACTATTTCTCCCTGAGATTCGGCGGCGCAACCTGCCACAGAATAATTTAGCTTGCTAGTTAGACAATTAGCTAACGTTACATTTTCTAGAGCAGTAAGTTACAATAATTGTCTAGCGTACGTAACCTCGCTAGCTTGCTATAGCCAACCATAATTTAGCTAGGTATTTGTCTTGAATCTTCGTACTGCCATTTCCATGGTATCCTTGCTAACCCCGTCGCCCGGTTCATTATCATTCATTACATTAGTAACTGACCTGCTAGCAAGCTAGCTAGCGGTGTTGCTACTGACACTGACACATCAGCGTGGAACATGCAGTTTGATAGCGCACGGCTACTTCACGTGAACAAAACAGAATTACCCATGGCAGTGGAATGTACCTGAGCAAACCAAAACTAATAATAAGACTAGTAAACATCAACATATTGCGAAAATATAATTTACTTACAGATTCTCAGCTAGGTTAGCTTGTGACTTACCGTTTCCTTCCACACTCCACTGATCTATCCGATCTAACACCCGTCACCGCATCACACTAGCTGCCGCAGCACAGGAAAATGACGTCCGCGTTATTTTTACTTCCTCTTTAGAACAAAAAAACAACAAGTAATAAACACCATATCAATCCACATACGTGCTATGTACATTTCTAAATACCCCGATATTTTTATTATTATTTTATTTTACGCCAAATCCTACCAGTGAAGTTTAAATTTAAATTTAAATATGTCGTCATCAGTACGCGACGTGAGCCCGACGTCAAGCTCAGTGCGTTAACGATTCCGACTTCATGTAGCTACCGTACATACTTTGTACAATGTTGGATTTATTTATCTTTTCCATGTGGTAAAGTTACTAGTCCTCTTCATCTCTACTGGGACATAAAACCGCACCACGTGATATAGGAGAAAGAGAAATAAATCAAGCAAAATAAATTATTATCTTAAATATTATATCTTTAATATGTTTTTTACTTTAAGCTAAATTAAAGCCTACACATTTGGTGCACTCCTCCTGCCGTCATCTTCAAACTGTTTTATCTTTCTTGATCTTGTTACATGTATTTGGTTCAAGGCTTAAAAATGAGCTTCAAGAATAATATTTTCTATTTAAACAACTATTTAAACAACAACTTTTGGGATCCATGATCCCAATCAATATCCTTCCCTAACTGAAAGCATCACTATGTCTGCTGAGTAAGGACTCATTGCATAGGCCTAAGTGTCCCTGCTGCTATAAGCAGCTAAACATAATGTTTAATTGAGTCACAAAACTGAAATTAATTCCCACATCTTGATGTCTTGAATAATATAAAATAGCAACGGGACTGGATTGTTTTAGCAATAAGAAAAAGGTTAGGGGAAAGAGTAAAATTTCCTGGTGAGATTAATGATCCAGGATGTATAAAGTAGCTGTAAAAGTCCACCCAAGAACCCAATAATGTTTTATAATTGTCTACTACATTACTAAAAATACAATATTATATTTATATTGTAATATACATAATTATATGCTATTTGTTGACAAAATGACATGATGTCTATTATATTTTATTACGTGTAATTATATGTTTGACAGGCATACATTTTATGATTTAAGTTGTGATAAAAACCTACTAATCCAAACGATCAATTAGTTGGTCTTGTATTTTGAAAGACCTGCTCATATTAGTCAACGGAAGTAGAATTATCTTAAAGTGACTCCGATTTCGAAGTAGGTGGATTGCCCTTTCCGTAATGGCGCAAACCAAGAGTAGAAAGTGGTGCTGTGTTCCTATGTGTGGAAACAATAAACAGAAACATCCATATTTAAGCTTTCACTGTTTTCCTGCTGAAAAAGAGCGTAGGAGGAAATGGGTTCAGGCCATACGAAGGGTCGAAGGTCCGTTATTTAAAATAACAAAGTCAACTCACCTGTGTAGTCTGCATTTTAAGGAAGGAGACGTGTTTCTATCTCCAGGTGGCCTTAAACGTGTGAAGAAAGAAGCAATGCCTTCCCGTTTTCCGTGGACAGTCTATACACAGACTATTCTCTTATTATGCAAGGGATAAGGAGCGACTTGGTTGTCGTCTTCGGTTGGTACCTTTATTTCAGGTGGAAGAGGCCCGTGAAGAGAATGCACCTGCTGCTGCTGCTGTTTTTTTTTACTACCATGTTCGGGCACATTTCGGTCAGTTCTGTTAACTTGATTAAAGTTAGCTAGTCTACTTTTTTACGATTCTATTTTGTTGATTTTTTTTTTGTCTTTTTTCGCTAGATCATGACTACCATGCCGGGACACCTGAAGGTGAGTTCTCTTAACTTCACAATGTAATACTTTTTAACGATTGTATTATTATTATTATTTATTTGTTTAGGTTTTTATAATATTAAAAGTACGTTTTTTTTTCATGTGGTATCAAATATGACCTGTATTAGGGAATTTACTTGGCGTTAGATGTCAACTATGTAGTGTAGATTACATTATAGAGGATGTAGTTTGCGTTTTGTTGTACACCATTAGGTGCCATTATTTTAATGATACTTGTTTTCATTGGATCCCAACATACAAGTTATGGAGGTGGAGTTGTACCATTACATTTTCACACTAAAACAGGGCCCATACACTATGGTTCTTTTCATAGTCATGTACTTTATCAAAATAGTGACAGATATTTGTGTCTCAAATAGAAACAGATTATTCTGTCAAAGAAGAATCTTCTGACTGGAATGAAGACAACAAACTTAGCCATGACAGTGCTGAAATAATATCTGTGTGCGTCAAAGAGGAGGAAATTGAGGAGGAGATTGCTGAATCTGAAAGTGTTGTCACAGTGCCCAAATTGGAGCCCAGCGTTGAAGAAGATGAGGAAGACAATAAACAGAGCATGCACCCAGAAAAGACTCCCCACTGTAGTACCAATTGCGGGGAGGCCTTTAGTCAGCCTGCAGGTGGACCAGCGTGTTCATGCTGGTGGGAAGCTCTTTGTTTGCAAGCAGTGTGGAATGACTTTCAGCAAGCTCTGCGGCCTCAAGGTGGATAAACTGGCTCATGTCCGCAGGAAAGAGCGCCGCTGCGACCGCCGCGGGAGGACCTTCAGCCGACTGGCGTACCTCAAAGTGCACACGTGCGTGCACACGAGCAGGAAGGTCTCTAAACACGTCCAGGAGCCTGAGGCTGCACGGGCGCGCGCACACACAGGGCTGTGGCCCTACGACTGCAAGACCAGCTTCTCCAGCGTGTGGGACCTGAGGATCCACCAGAGGACCCACACAAGTATGAAGCCTTACCTCTGCAGTGACTGTGGCAAGAGCTTCCGCCAGAAGGGGCTGCTCGTGGTCCACCATCGCAGGCACACGAGGAGTGCGGCCCTACAGCCGCCTCGAGTGCAAAAAGACCTTCCGGCAGTTCAGCCGGCTGGAAGTGCGCCGGCTGTGCCATGCCGCTGAGAGGCCCTTCCACTGAGACGAGTGCGATGGGAGCTTTGCGGAGCTGGGCTGCCTGCAGAGGCACCAGTGGCTGCACAGGGAGAGGGAGCGCCGCCGCCCCCAGCTGCTTCATCACATTCAGGCATCTGGATCAGCTGGACGGGCACCAGCACGCCCCGCGCCGACGGCCGTGACTCCAGCCCCTGCTCCCTCCGCGTGGTGCGCACACGCCTCCGCACTGGAGAGAGGCCCCTCTGCTGCCCCAAAAAGCCTTCCGCAGCAACTCTGGCCTTAACTGCCACCTGTGCATTCACGCCGGGGACACTGCTGCGGCAGCCTGCACTGTGACCCACAGAGCTCCCTGCATTGAGCCTTCCCCCACAAACTGCACTGTGCAACCAAGCACCTTGTTCGTGCCTTGGCCTGGATATTGCACAATGATGATTTTTACCTGTTACTTCTTCTACATGTTAAATTATAAAAACAAAACGATGGTGGATGACTGTAAATTTGGCATGTGTTTGATCCAAACTTCATGATGTGCTTTTGAAGAGTCAAATATGAGTTCCCCAACAGAGAAATAAATACTCTGTTAAAGCCTGTTGTGGATCAGATAATTCCACTTCTAGTTTGTATTGTTCGGACTTTTGATAGGAAGGGGAACATACAATTCAGAATTTAGTTCTGAAGTGTTTCAGAGAGACAAACACTGCTGCCAGTACAGTATAAGCTCATAATTTCAACAGGAAGTTGTCACTCTGCGTTATCTGTACAGGATATCAATATGTTCTGGCGCACCAAATGGCATGAGTATGGGTCACCAACAAAATTGTAAATGATATCCAATGTCCCACACAAAAGAGTAGCGCCCTATTCTCAGTTTCGAGTGTTGTAGCATATTTCACCACTAGATGGCAATGTGGGGACAAAGTTGGTAATATCACGGCTCTCAAAGGAGAACTACATTTCATTTGGAAGCTTTCCCTCACCAACCTGATTTGCTGAGCCTTCATAAGGGCACATACATTTCCCGTGCGTTGGTAGTTGTAGGCAGTGCAGTTCTGTTTGCAAAAATCTATTATAATCACCTATTAAGCACTTCCCTCTACGATTATCCTCTATTGAAATTCATGTAAATGTTTTGTAATTCTGTTCATGATGTTAATTTGATGTTAATTTGACCTAGTTTGGTGTTGCACGGGTCTTTAAACAATTGACACAAAATAGGTTGGCACTTTGTCCGGCATGCATTTCTGTTGATCATATTTCATATTCCTTATTGCCTCCTGTAAATTAGATTATATAATAAACTGTTTATATTAAAAGGTGTGCCTCTCTTTGAAACTGTAGGTTATTTGTTGGTGCATTTTAAAGAGAAGTCGAAATGAAGCGATCCCTGCCCCACTTGCAAAATCATAATAGTTAGCACATTTCAGTAAATTTTTCCATAGAAAGCTATTGTCTATAAAGGAACAGCCTGAGCTCTGGCTGAAGTGAATGACCGTATATCATGTAGCAGAAAGCTGGAGTGTAAAAATAACAAAAAGGGAACAAAGACCCAGACAGTTTAAAAATAAACCTGGACTAGAAAGACTTATCTTGCAGCTCGCAGGCATGCGGTAGGGTAGCAGAAACAGAATTTTGACACTGCTTTCTCAACTGTCAGTTCAAGGATATTTATGCAGGTTAAAGGATAAATTATGGCCCGAGTCCAAAATGTCCGTCAATTTGTCGACATTCTCGTTATGCCACATCATTACTTTCTTTCACTTTGATGTGCATTTGAGCGTGACAGCCAACCTCTGCAAACACATGGAATATATAATTATAATAATATAATAAATGTTGCATTTCAATAAAAATGATATTGGGCAGTTACAGCCTGTTCCAGTAAATGAGTATGTTGTACAATCTGAACACTGTTGTACCCTGAATCGGTGCTCAGTGTTGACAGCAAAGTAACCAGGGTCGATTTAACCAGAAAAGAATGTATGTTGAACCTACAGCTGCAACTAATTAATTGTTCCTCTGGTGCATTTGCTCAGTATAGAGCAGGAGATGCAGGAATTGATTGTACAGTATGTAAAAAAAAATAAAACAGGATGTGCGTGGGGTTTGGAGGCGGTCAGTACCGTTATGAGAATATCAGACACTGATGTGGTCGTTTGAGGAGGCGAGGGAGTTGTACGCAAGCACGTGTGCGGTCGAGGATATACTGTATATTCATCTGATCACATCGTGTGCACTCCGGTTGCTGTTGTGCTCATTTGCATACGTGGGTACGCGAGTAAATCTCTTCCGCTGAATACGGACCTCCGGGAAGCCCTGATCACCACGGCAATCGGGCAGCGACCCACGGAATTAATGTCCCCTGGAATGGAGTTCTAATTTTAGATTGATGTAGGGGGCGATTCTCGGAGGTACTGGGGAACACGGGCCGCATGTATTGATTCGGTTGCCGTCGTCTTTCATGGCAGAATGCGCGGCGCCTGTGTTAGTGGTGCAGCTGTTACACATTGGGCTCTCCGACTCAAATTGACCTGGGCCCTTCCTCCTTGCGCACGAAACACAAGAAGGTGCAGGTAACTATGCTGAGAAAAGTGAGACATTTACATACAAAGGAAGAGCACTGTTGTGTACAGTAGTGCAAAATAGTTAGCAAAATTTTGGCTCCTCTGGTCAGAAAGCCTTTTACGATTTAGATGTTACGCAACATATTTCTTAATGTGCAAGATTACTTAATTTTTTTTTTACTGTTACAAAATAATAGCCAGCGAAGAGTCTTTCAATTCTTGCTTTTTGATTTCCCCCCCATTCTTCCTGGCAGAACACTTCAAGCTCAGAAATATTATTTGGCCTCCTTGCATGTACTTCATGGTTGATTTGAGGTATGCTTTGAATCATTGTCTTGCTGGACTCAAACCCATACCCAAACTCTCTTCCAGCTTCAATATCTAGACTGACATTAGAACTATAGCCTGTAGAATTTCTTCATATTTGGTGGAAGCCTTTCTTCCTCCCACTCGCACAATATTTCCTGTGCCCCCAGCTGCTACACAACCCCAAAGCATAATGGATCCACCTCCATGCTTCACAGTTGGCAAGGTGTTCTTCTCTACAAAGGCTTAAGCCTTTTTTCTCCAAACATACCTTCGTTGGTGGTGGCTCAATGTTTTCTTTTGCATACTTCAGAAGCTTAAATTTGTGTTGAGGTTGTTCTGGCAACTCTGCCATGTAGGTCTTTGTTGTTTAAAGTATGTTGTATTGTTGTCCCGTGAACAGCTAGACCTGTTTTTGCTACTCTTTTTTGCAGCTCTTTTGCAATGATATGTGGGTTCTTCTGAGCATTTCTCATCGGGTCTCTGGCCATTCTATCTGAAATCTGTCTTGGTCTTCCAGACCTTGCCTTGACTTCAACTGTTCCATTTATCTTCCATTTTCTAATAATGTTTCTGACAGTGGAAATAGATAGAGAGTTTTTGTTACCTTCTATTTCTTGGTTGAAATGAACCATCTTAATTTCGTGGGCCATTTCACCAACGGGGCCGACATTGGCTCAGGCGGTAAGAAGAGTCGTCTAGCAGTCGGAGGTGTCCCTGAGCAAGACACTTAATCCCCAAAATGCTTCTGATGAGCTGGTTGGCGCCTTGCATGGCAGCCTATCGCCATTGATGAGTGCGTGTATGAATGGGTGAATGAGAAGCATTAATTGTACAGCACTTTGGATAAAGGCGCTAGCTATATAAATGCCATCCATTTACATTTTACCATTCTTCATTCTGAAATCCTTAGACAACTGTTTTTCTGCCTGATGGTTGTTATCATCTGGCAGGAAGGCCACTGCAGTTGGATACTTTAGAAGGCATGTTAGTTAGTTATCAGAATGAAAAGTTAAGCCCTGGAATTATACTCACCTGACTCACTGAAGCCCTAATGAGTTAATCACCCGGATCTGGGCCTGAGTAATCATCGTTTTAAAAAGTAACAAAGCGTAATCCAAAAGGGTTCCCAAACTTTTGCACAGGGCCCCTTTTTCTTTTTGTATAATTTATAAACTTAAAATTTCCAGAAAGGTCTCATGTTTGACTCTGTACCATTTAGAGTTCAGGTTTGCTTTCGATCATATACTGATTCATTGTAACAGACATTTAAACAAGGGGTACCCACATTTTTGCACCCCAATGTATGTCTGAAAAGCACAGGTAGCTGATATAGGCCCTCGGAAAATGGTCTTTTCTGAAAGGAAGGTCCCTCATACACAATATGGACGACACTCAAATCATTTTTACCCATATCCATTTTTATGGTGCGTTTAATTAGTTTAAAATGTGTTTTTTTTTTTTTTTTTTCATCCTTATTGGTATGTACATTTTTGTAAGGATAATAAATATCCAGGCTAATTTAAACAAGCCATTTTTAGGTTACGCATTCTAAAACATCCATCAATTGCTTATGGTTTTCTCTGCAGTCATGCTGATGCAACAGAGTCTGAGTAAATTAGACTGTTGGGCAAAGAATATATGGGCTCACATTTAGTATGGTGTAAAATTTGACAAAATATGAATTGTAGAATTTCCATGTAAATGGGCAAAGACCTCCAGGACGTGTGTGTGGCACTAAACCCCACATTCTGTTCAGGCTTGCTGAACGTGCTGCAGCAAGATAAACCTAGAACACTTTCTAATCCTTTCACATTTATTTTATTCATTTTTTTGCTCATTTGATGCCTAGGAAGGCTGTAAGGTGTGTCAAATTATTTGTTCAGACACTTGTATATTGGTGAAATGAATGAAACTATGATTTCTGAGTAAACCCTTTAAAGCTATGAAGAACAGACTAGCATTGACATGATTGCTTGGTTATATACTGTGATGTATTGTCCCATTTGCGTGTCTGTGAGTGATTTGTCTGTACTGTACTGTATTCACAGGGGAACACAGTGTTAATGACTGAGGGATACTGGGAGTGAATGACAAAATTAACACAGGCATGTGAAATGTGTCCAAATGGACTGTTAGATAGAAAAGATATACTTTATTGAACCTCATGGGGTAATTAGTCCTTTGACACATCCTAGTTATTTAGGAGCAATGGGCAGCCACTGTGCAGCACCCAGGCACCAACTCCAGTTCTGAGCCCAGTGCCTCGGTCAAGGGCAGTGGCAGGAGCAGACCTAACCTGACACGCATGTGTATGAGTGTGGGAGGAAACCGGAGTACCCGGAGGGAACCCACAGGAAAGCGGGGAGAACATGCAAACTCCACACAGAGAGGATCTGGCCGGCCGGAATCGAACCCAGAACCTGTTGTCAGTGATGCATGCAGCATCCCCGGTATGCGGGATCCCTCTGATTTATCATCACAGAAACACATCTTGAGGATTGAAGTACTCGCTCTAAATCAGATTGTTCTTTCAACTTCCCATGGGATGCCAGGGCACTTATCCAATGAATAGTCCTATTAACCCTGGCATCCTGATCAATTGTAATACCAGACCTGGCAGCCCAATTAATCCCATTAGAACTCCACTGTAACTACAAAGTTATGCTTGTATTTTGGGGAGTGGTGGTTGGGGGGGGGGGGGGGGGGGATTTGAGTAAGTGATAATCAACTTGTGTAGTGCAGAGGTTAAGGTACGTGACTGGCACCCACAGGGTTGGTGGTTCAATCCCCGGTGCATCCATGATGAGATCTGCACAGCTGAGGCCCTTATCCCCACATTGCTCCTGGGGGACTGTCAAGTGTTTCAGTGTTTTTGGTGAGTTTTTTCCAATGGCTGGCAGCATGTACTGTTGCTAGCCTGCTGCCACGGAAGCCAGAGGTCACTGGAAGGTCATACCTGGAATTTTATCTGCTTTGATTGCCACTCTTTACAGCAAACATGAAGTGACATCCATTTGCTTCTTTTACACAGACACGTAGTCCCTTTTAAGGATGCGCCTTTTCAATCTTCTGTATAAATATAGCCTTGATTCATTAATTGTCCCTCCTGTATAACTGAAATGCTGCGATTATGCAAAGAGCATCGGCGTTTTGTCAGCGTTCTGCGAACATGAAACCTGAAAACAAGCTGAGTAATTCCCGGAGGGATTTTAGCAGAACGTTCCACAATAGGTTAGTTCTCCTCATTTATGTGCAAATGCAGTTACATTAAGGAGTAGGTGCCTTTTAGCTTTTATCTCGCTCGGTGCCATAGGCAAACAATTGACTTGTTTAGTACCCCAACCCACGGATCTGCAGTGTGGCCATGGGCATATTAAATAGATTACTCTGCTCTTGCCAGCTCTTGCTATTTGCTAACAAATTTGGGCAGCATTCCTTTCTATGTTTTGAAATGGGGCAGCACGACCATGAGACTGAAATAGCCATTCTTCCTACTACAGAATACATTTTGCTCCTATGCTGGATTGAAAGACATTATGGCTAAACTAAGCTTTTATTTTCAAAAGCTTTTTAATCGTTTGCATATTTAAAGATTTGGGATCATTTAGCTTCTTAAACATTTTAGAGCAGATTGCACATTAGGCAGGTGCATAAGGCCCGAAGCTAAAAATATTGCTTGTCCCAAATCCCCCAGCAGAAATTTAGCAGGCCCCTCAGCTGTGTGAAATGTAAGTTGATGCTGTAATTGACAGTCATAAGTAATATTTTTGATGTTTATGCTTTTTTTGTTGTTGCAAATACACCATTCAGCAATGGTAATGAAGACAAAGTAACACTGAATGTGCTGTTGTCGGGAAGTGTAACCTGGGAGAGGCTTGAATGAGGCTGCAGAGGCAGTGGGTGTGCGCTGCAGAAGTGAGGCAGCAGTGGGTGTGTGGTGCAGATGTGAGGTAGCAGTGAGTGTGTGGTGCAGATGTGAGGCAGCAGTGTGTGTGCGGTGCAGAAGTGAGGCAGCAGTGGGTGTGTGGTGCAGATGTGAGGTAGCAGTGAGTGTGTGGTGCAGAAGTGAGGCAGCAGTGTGTGTGTGGAGCAGATGTGAGGTAGCAGTGAGTGTGTGGTGCAGATGTGAGGCAGCAGTATGTGTGCGGTGCAGAAGTGAGGCAGCAGTGGGTGTGTGGTGCAGATGTGAGGTAGCAGTGAGTGTGTGGTGCAGATGTGAGGCACCAGTGTGTGTGTGGTGCAGATGTGAGGCAGCAGTGTGTGTGTGGTGCAGAAGTGAGGCAGCAGTGTGTGTGTGGTGCAGATGTGAGGCACCAGTGTGTGTGTGGTGCAGATGTGAGGCAGCTGTGCGTGTGGTGCAGATGTGAGGCAGCAGTGGGTGTGGTGCAGGTGTGAGGCAGCAGTGTGTGTGCGGTGCAGAAGTGAGGCAGCAGTGTGTGTGTGGTGCAGATGTGAGGCACCAGTGTGTGTGTGGTGCAGATGTGAGGCAGCTGTGCGTGTGGTGCAGATGTGAGGCAGCAGTGGGTGTGGTGCAGGTGTGAGGCAGCAGTGTGTGTGTGGTGCAGATGTGAGGCACCAGTGTGTGTGTGGTGCAGATGTGAGGCAGCTGTGCGTGTGGTGCAGATGTGAGGCAGCAGTGGGTGTGGTGCAGGTGTGAGGCAGCTGTGCGTGTGGTGCAGGTGTGAGGCAGCAGTGTGTGTGTGGTGCAGATGTGAGGCACCAGTGTGTGTGTGGTGCAGATGTGAGGCAGCTGTGCGTGTGGTGCAGATGTGAGGCAGCAGTGGGTGTGGTGCAGGTGTGAGGCAGCAGTGTGTGTGCGGTGCACGGTGCAGATGTGAGGCAGCTGTGTGTGTGCGGTGCAGAAGTGAGGCAGCAGTGTGTGTGTGGTGCAGATGTGGGGCAGCAGTGTGTGTGTGGTGCAGAAGTGAGGCAGCAGTGGGTGTGTGGTGCAGATGTGAGGTAGCAGTGAGTGTGTGGTGCAGATGTGAGGCACCAGTGTGTGTGTGGTGCAGATGTGAGGCAGCAGTGTGTGTGTGGTGCAGAAGTGAGGCAGCAGTGTGTGTGTGGTGCAGATGTGAGGCAGCAGTGAGTGTGTGGTGCAGATGTGAGGCAGCAGTGTGTGTGCGGTGCAGAAGTGAGGCAGCAGTGGGTGTGTGGTGCAGATGTGAGGTAGCAGTGAGTGTGTGGTGCAGATGTGAGGCACCAGTGTGTGTGTGGTGCAGATGTGAGGCAGCAGTGTGTGTGTGGTGCAGAAGTGAGGCAGCAGTGTGTGTGTGGTGCAGATGTGAGGCACCAGTGTGTGTGTGGTGCAGATGTGAGGCAGCTGTGCGTGTGGTGCAGATGTGAGGCAGCAGTGGGTGTGGTGCAGGTGTGAGGCAGCAGTGTGTGTGCGGTGCAGAAGTGAGGCAGCAGTGTGTGTGTGGTGCAGATGTGAGGCACCAGTGTGTGTGTGGTGCAGATGTGAGGCAGCTGTGCGTGTGGTGCAGATGTGAGGCAGCAGTGGGTGTGGTGCAGGTGTGAGGCAGCAGTGTGTGTGTGGTGCAGATGTGAGGCACCAGTGTGTGTGTGGTGCAGATGTGAGGCAGCTGTGCGTGTGGTGCAGATGTGAGGCAGCAGTGGGTGTGGTGCAGGTGTGAGGCAGCTGTGCGTGTGGTGCAGGTGTGAGGCAGCAGTGTGTGTGTGGTGCAGATGTGAGGCACCAGTGTGTGTGTGGTGCAGATGTGAGGCAGCTGTGCGTGTGGTGCAGATGTGAGGCAGCAGTGGGTGTGGTGCAGGTGTGAGGCAGCAGTGTGTGTGCGGTGCACGGTGCAGATGTGAGGCAGCTGTGTGTGTGCGGTGCAGAAGTGAGGCAGCAGTGTGTGTGTGGTGCAGATGTGGGGCAGCAGTGGGTGTGTGGTGCAGATGTGAGGCAGCAGTGCGTGTGCGGTGCAGCAGTGTGTGTGTGGTGCAGATGTGAGGCAGCAGTGTGTGCGGTGCAGATGTGGGGCAGCAGTGCGTGTGTGGAGCAGATGTGAGGCAGCAGTGTGTGTGCGCTGCAGATGTGGGGCAGCAGTGCGTGTGTGGAGCAGATGTGAGGTAGCAGTGTGTGTGTGGTGCAGATGTGAGGCAGCAGTGCGTGTGCGGTGCAGATGTGAGGCAGCAGTGCGTGTGTGCAGCAGCAGTGTGTGGCTCGGCTCTCTGTCTCCTGCGGCCTGCACAGAGCACCGCCCGACTCCCTCGCTGCACGGAGGCGGCTATTTTTAGCCCCGTCTCCTGACCTCTCTTTACACAGCATCTGATGAAAGTGTGACACTAGCTCTCGTGAAAACGGTGCGAGGAATACGCAAGGGCAAGATGTTATACCTCTGATAGTGTGTGGAGAGGTTTATGACACGATGAGCACACCCTGTGACTGTGACTCTAAACTGTGCCATGCTGCTCAATGTATAGTACATAAAGGACTTGTTATATCATATATACTTGTTATATAGCAACATATCAGTCATATCTAATCACAAATTCCTTGCCACTTTGGATTACTATACACTACCTCTTGCCAAAAACCTGTGCCCTGGAAGTTATGTTGGAGTAACACAAAATTAAACACATAGTGGTTAAGATTTTTATATGAAAATAAAATATGTCTGCCTGGAAATTAATGGATCTGCCTCAGTGCTGATACAGGCCTTAATTGAGGGTATGTCTTGTACAATATTTCATTAAAACATTTAATTATTTCATTAAACAATAAAACATTGTTTATTGTGTGCAATATTTCTGCCTCAGCTTTCGCACATGCACTAACTTTGAAGAGTTTATGGAAGTAATTTTGGCAGATATGCCCAGGACAGCTTGCTTCTGACAGCTTGAAGGAAACAAGCAACTTGGCTGCTAACAAAATAGCTGTTGGCTAATAATTCTGACTTCTGAGTCATTCATTCACACAGTTTGTACGTTGATGAATGAACTCATTAACTCAGATATTACCAGAAAGAATGTTGAACAAATGAAGACTGGTCAATCAATGATTCACTTCAGCTGTATAGGTTTATTTCACAATTTACAGGTACATTGTAATTTCATATTCCCCCCTATGGGACAAAGACAGTTACTTCCTAGTTATCAGTTTTAATTACATTTGTTCTAAAAAATAAAACATCTTGATTCTGCTTCATATCAGAAATAGGATTCAGTTTTTACACAGCTCTTGTACGACAAGAATCAGAGTTTTTACTGCATCACATTACTCATGCAATAAATAGTACCAAATTATAAAAAAGAGGATCTGAACCTGGTATGTTGACCCAAAGTCCCAAACCATCGGTGTTCAAGGCCATGATGTCATAAGTAAGGCCAGGCCCTTTCTGCAGCCCAATAACCTCCAGTTCTGTCCTCGAGCAACTTCAGCAAAAATATCACATTCAGTTTACCTAGACTAACCAAGTACACACAATTTTTTATTAAATGCACATTTGATCATAAATTGTTTGTGTAAGATGGGTAAAATACCCATCAGCGGCCACAGACCACACCTATGGGCATCCCTAATGGCTGGTCAGCTGTATTGCTGGTATAGGAGGCTAGCACGTATTGCTAGCCTGCCATTAGCCACCAGCACCTACAGCTAACTGAATCCAAATCCAGTCCTGGGTTTCTTTCCTCCCAGGTAAATAACTGAACAAGTAGTGCTACTGATTGGCCAGACCGTCTTTAGACCTGACTCACAGGTAAAGGGAGGATGGAAAACGGGCAGTTCTCAGTCCTTGAGGATCAAGATTTGAGGATCAGGGTATTACAGTCAACTCCAGCAGCTATTGGTAAATGTCGTGGTTTGTAGGCTACACGATCGGACTGCAGAAAAAGCAGGACCAAGTAGTGAGGGTAAGAAATGGCAGTATTTCATGCAAAAGATCATCCTGAATGTTACACCATTAAATCTTTGTACACTTCAATCCGTTCCGCCTGGCATCCTGAAAACAATGAAAAGTGCCAAACAGGCTCTTTTTTCCATTTCTATATACCACAGCCCCAGATTTTTTTTTAATATATATTTTTTTTTTATAGTCGAGCAAACCAATAAAATAACAGAATAATTAACATGATGTTGACTCGTTAATTACAAGTACATCACGTGGCAACTACATTTCCCAAGTTTTAGAAGCCCTGATCCTGATCCCCAAATGAATTTTGATATAAGTGAGTGTAGTCCTAAATATAAATTGGATATGACTGCACTGCACACTTCAGCAATGTTAAAAGCATGGCTTTGCTGCCATTAAGCAATATCACAACTAAGAGCAATGCAAGTGGTAAATTGTAAAAATAAGAAAAAAGATAATAATATAATAAATGCGTTCTTCACCAAGGTACAAAATACAAATAGTCAAATACATAATATAACTGCATGGCATGGGGAAGCTAATGCTTTCAAGACATCAATATTCTAGCAGGATACTGGTATATACTGTACCTAAATGTTATTTTATGCCTGTAAAATCCGGTGAAGAACCGTGAAACCTTTCGTTTTCCACATAAAAAGTAGCTGAGTAGCACATTTTCAAATATGGTTCTTTGCCACATCTACTGTAGTTAAAATAAAAAAATAAAATAACAGTTGGCCACCAGCCCCTGTTAAACATATCAGCAATCAAACACACCACACTTACTATCTGGCTTCCTCTAATGTCCCCTGGAAAACCATCTGTGTTTACTATGATTCTTTGAAATAAGCAAGGTCCTTTTTGAACACAGAGAAAAACAGGACAACTATGGAACATAAACCCCTTGTTAAAGCAAACTGCTATCGAAACTGTCCATAAATAAAATGTTTAAAGACAAAATTTCAATCAGTTGCCACCCATCAGTTTGGTCTTATTCAATCATGTGTATTAATGGCATACGCATATACACTCGGACTGAGAAGCACTGTGTATGGGCAGTCCTTTCTCCATGCATTATATCTTCCAGGGAATAACGGCATCATTAGACTGAAATCCAACACATTTATTTGACCTAGCCATAAAATCATTGTTATGCTATGTAAACCTCAGGGTATCAACTCTAATTTTGGGCTAAGTTAATACTCGTTGGAGAACAAAATGTTGTGTGTGCATTCAATGCCTTTAATTCTATGTTAAATGCGAGGATTCAGATGCTTCTCCGGGTGTTGTGAAACACCTTTTTAAAAAACAGACTAGGATTTTGTTAAAAGGAGCTTGTAAATAAAACACTCACAATAAGCCATTGGAGCTGTAGAATCATGCTCTAAAAAGTCAGATTTTAGTAAAAACAAAGCTTCTCATCTCCTGGTAAATGATGTTTGGTAACACCTGAAAACACGAGATCTTTGAACTGGCAGTGTGGGACCCCGAAACCCAGGGCTGTGATGTCCGGTTCAGTTCCACAGTGGGGAGTAAGGTAACCAAATTCATCTCTAAGAATCCATTTTTATAAATGGACAACGTGTAAAAAGAAAATGTACAGTAAGTTATTGAAACCACCCCCAGATAAGGAGGTCTGTTAAGCAAACAAATACAGTAAAATAAATCCTGGCTTTACGCTGTGCTGTGGCCAGTATCCCTCCATTTGAGGCCTGGGATGAAATCCTTCTGAAATGTTCATCAGGAAGAACTTGCAGTCCCACGCAACTCAAACCCCTATTGTGACTTTCAAAGCTGTGCACCACAGATGCTCTCTCCCATATAAAGCGCAACGGGAGACGGCACGCAGGCCCCCCGTCTCCCCCGAAACCCGCCCCGTCAACACAAAGACCGCAAGGCTATCTCCGCGGGCTCGCTGTTGGCGGTGACGAAGGTGACCTGCGTGTCTTTAAGGGACGTCCTGTTGGGCGCGGGGGTCAGGCCGGGGTCCGTGTAGAAACGCAGCGACTGGCACCGGCTGCAGAGCACGGGGCCCGGGGGGCCCATGGGGAAGGCGGGGCGCTCCCTCAGCGGGGCCGCGCTGGCGCTGTGCCGCAGGGCCGTCCGGGCGGGGCGAGAGGCGGGTCTGCCCGCCGACGACACCAGCTTGATCTCCTCCACCCGCTCCACCCGCTCCATCCGCTCCATCCGCTCCGCGCCGCTCCTCTTCAGGCTGCGGGGAGACACGGGAGGGGCAGAGAGGGTAAGGGCCTCGCCCCTCTCCAGGGAACGCCCCCGCGGCCGGCGATCCGGGGCGTTTGTCCCTGGGTGCGGCCCCACACTGGGGAAAATGCATCCTCCCACTACACTCTCAGAGATAAAGGTACCCCTAAAATGGTGCAAATGCTTGTCACTGGGGTGGTACCCAGCAAGTGGTGTAATTAATTTGTACATTTTTTGCATGGAAAACTGACCCATGTACCTATGTGCCCAAACGAATGTTACTGTACTTTCAGGGTTGGGAAATTAAATCCTTAAAGAACAAAACTGTACCTCCACTATCACTTTATTTCTGAGATTGTACCACTTTCTCTCTTTTCTGGAAGTATGGGGGAGGAGATGAGTGGAGGAAAGGCGGATGCATTTTTAGCATTGGGATGCACACCCTGTCCCCGTCTCTGGCTCTAACTTTGTGTAACCTCTTCCCAAAATTTCATCATTGACACCAGCCAGTCCTATCAGTAAGCCCTGATCAGACGTGAAATTCACAACAGTTGTGAATTTCAACTTAGCTAAATTAAAGGGATTTCCAACACACTCAATACGGATTTCATTTATCGTTGCGGTTGTTTACGAGACCAGTTTCTTCCAACAACTGCTCCGCACAGCAATTGGATTAGATATCCGGGCCCTAGTCATTTGCATCCCCTTTGCTCGCTCAGCCGTAGTGTGATCAGGGGAAGGATGCAGTGCTAAAAAGCATAATTAACTTTAACACTGGATTACTGGATTTAAAGGGCTATATGCTGCTGCTCAACAGTATTTTTCTTTCTTTCTTTCTTTCTTTCTTCAACAGATACTGCACACTTTAGCCACTGAGCGAACAGAATTAGCCCTTAGTCTTCCAAAGGCTAATGATGATGAATGCATATGTCTAAGTGCTACCGCACCTGCTGCAATCACTTCATCCAGACATAATAATGCGACATCAGATTTGTATAACAGAGGACAACACAGCTGAACGTTAAAATGTTCACATTTTTCACACCATTCTGTGGAGGGAAATGTAACTCAGAAACATTGTGAAAAAGCATGCACAGTGGATTCAAACTCACAGCCTCATGAGCACTCATTTGGTGCAGTACTGAGAAGGAAATCGGTTATATTTCTGGGGGTGGGTGGGGTGGGTGGGGAAGTGGTCATGCTCCAATGGTGTGGTTGGTCAAAGGGTGATAAACCATTCTTCATCGATAAAATCACCAACCCCCTTTTGACCTATGTTACATCAGGGAGATGCGATGAATGGGAGGTTATACATCACCTTCTGCTATTAGTCACAATGAAGAAATGTTGGGGAATATAGCCAATTTACCATTTTCACGTCCCTGAAACAAATATCCAAGATTGTACTGGTTCTTTAGGTATATCTCCCTATTAGTCCATCTGTTTGATTTTCTACTTACCTATCAAGGTTATGATGTATGTTTATTTTCACTTCATAATTTCTCATTGGTTTTGTCGCCATTTAAAGTGTATAAAACTGACAGAGGATTGCACATAACGCCTCAAGCGAATTGGTGTTTTTAGTGACGAAGGCGGTTTTACCCTGCGAGAGACCCCTGAGTACAGTCTGCCATACGACGAGCTGCAGGTTGGGGCTGTTGCTCATGCACCTCAGTGCGCTGGCGGGGTTGTGCCACTGACTCCACAGACTAAGCAGATGGTCAGCTCCTACATTCCCCCCATCCTCCCTGCCTCCTCACTGCAACGCTTCACAGTGCCACAGTGTACACTCTCAGAATAGAAGAATCCCCAGAATCATCTAGTAGTAAGTGTTTCTTTTTTTGGGCAAAAAAAGTGTTCTTTGTCTGGGAGCTTTGACACTTCACACCTGTGATAGAGGGATCCATAAAGAACTAAAAAGGGTTCCTCTATGTGGAAAAGCCAAAGAACCCTTGTTTTCTGAGAGTGTAGTCTGTGACTATTTGTTAAAAGGCAGTTCCAGACACTGAATGAACATTGTCGTGGTACTGTCCTCCTCAAGCAACATTCACAATATGCATCGAACTGGAACATTGCAACAGCCTCAGTAGCAGACAGAGAAATATCCAGTGTTACGAATACACACGCAGCTGACCACCATTGAGTCAATAGCTTTGCTCTAATCTAATAAGGACAGAGCCAGGAATGGAGGAGCCCTGACCTCTGACCCCCCCCCAAAAAAAACTGCCCTCAAGCCGTCCAGCCTGTTATCGGACATGCTGTGGTCACAGAGTGCCTCAGGGGCTGGAGATTTGGGCGGCAGCCTGCTGATTCCGTCCTCACGGCCAAATGTCTGTGGAGCGCCTGCTTCCACTGACACTCCCTCTTCCACCCCAAACCGAAAGGTCACGTGACCCCTCGGTGAAACGGGCAGTGGGAACTGACCTACCCTCGGTGCTTAGCTGCTGCACAGAGGCGCCTCCCCTCAGGAGCCCACCCGATCGGGGGAAACGATCACCGAAAACGCGCTGCACTCGAAATGAGATGCGACCCACCTCCGTTTCCGTAAACGTTCCCGGTCCTCCCTTTGTGTGCAGCAACATTCACGCTGGTGTGCAAACCGGTATTTTACAGCCAGCGATTACTCTGCGTCTGTCGCTCAATCCCCCAAATTTACTTTGAAGGAGCAATCGACAATGCTAGAATGCAGCAAATGGCGGTAATTTTGAACCCATTTTCAATTCAAACAATAAACAGGAACAGCAGATTACCGTGATATACACATCCTTACAAGTATCTCCCGAGCGCTCCCGCTTCACAGTCAAGCCCATTATGCATGCAGAGATTATGATAGGTATGAATTTTCATAACTATCACTGCTGTGGCTATTGTAATTTCATGCACAGGATACCAGGGTCCGGTTACTTCTGTCAGCAGAGATAAGGAAAAAAAAAAATAATACAATTTTATTTCCAGTTTTTCCTCCCGATTTGTTCATCTTTTTTTTGCTTCTATAAAAGGTCTTAGTTGACATAGCTAGATTAATGAGTTGTTATGTATACAGCTTAAGTGATTACATTTCTGTGGTTCCCTGAGATCTGTGTCCTGTTTTTATACCGCCATCTGCTTCCTCCCTGTGTGTGCGGTGCTGTCATCCCACCGAGTTTCTGCCTCAGCTCTGTAATGGCATCAATTCATATCCCACATCATTTCATTACTTTCCCCTCAAACGCTCTGTCTGATCAAATCCTTTCTTTATGGTCTTAGATTATATCCAGGAGGGAGGGGCTGGCTGTTACTGTTCATTGCATAATGCATGAAGCCGGTTACATATTCTTGTACCTTCCTGTGTGCCTGCGTTGATATGCCTGACCTAGTACACTGTATTGATTGCTGTATACCTCATTCCCAACTGACAATGAGAAAGGAAACCAGTGGTCTCACACTTGAATAATGCACTTTGCTGAAATTGGCTACCCTTTATGAGGTCATCCGTTTTGTTTTTTTTCTTGTTTTATGGTGTGGTGGATAATGCAGACCCCAAGGGCCATGTTGATCTCGGTTTTATGGCAACTTTTCATCAAGCCGTGATGCAAATGTAGAAAAGAGAAGTGACTTTGTCGTCGTTCCAAAAATAAGGACAATTAGGAGTGGGGGCGATATGAGGTGAAACAAAAATAAAAATCTATTTTTAAAAGCCAAAGATAAAACAAAACCAAAACTGCTGTTTCAGAGTGCATATTACTGCATTACGTGAAGCATTACAGTTACAACACTATCTCTCTGTCTGTTGATCGTACTGTGTATTTCGTTGGTGAGATGTGATTTACACTTCCAAGCAATGGGTGTAATCCTATTGTTTGTACTGGGTTTATTTGGCTTCTAATAAATGTGCAAATATCCTGATGTTGTGATTTGTGATTTTTTAAATGCTTTTCCTATGTGCTAAACTTGAGATTCAGACACGGTCTGATAAGACACGTACTACAACTGTGACCAAGAAGTGAGCAAAAGCTTCCCATGCCCAATATGGCCACCAGCATGTGTTCACTGTAACGTGTAGCTCCTGGCCCTGAATCAGACATCGACAGGCTGTGAAACTACAAAGATGACAGGTTTATAGGTCATGGACTAATAACAACAGCACCATATCTCAGCCAGAGGGTACACCGCACTTCAAAATCCCTAAGAAATATACCTGTACACATAATAACCAAAGATCACAAAAACATGAAAGTGTTTTATTACAAGGAAAGGCCATTCAGATCTGCAAACCTTAGTCTGCATCAAGGCAAAATCAATTTTATTGACATTTTAAAGAAATTAAGTGTCTTAGGTTTAAGTTTTTCATAACTTTAATATTTCATACCTGGAACCCATGTAGTTGTTCTTCTTTTATTTTTATTGTTATAGACTATGACACACAATACTCTTAACGCTGTCTGATAAAGGCACTGGATTACATATCATTATTTTATTTCACTCAATATTGTTTCTGTACTTCTCGGCATCCCAATGGCCCTGAAAACATGAAACCACTAAAGCAAAATCTGCTGCAACAATAGAATCAGCAAACACAGCCAATGCAATACAGTGCGGAATGCATCATGTGCTTTAATGTAATTGGCCAGAAGAAGTGTAGGGTATAAGATTCTATGCCATTCAATATGGCTTTTCCAACCTGAGGCAGCACATAAGCATTTCATAAATGTCGGCATATTTACCAGCGCAAAAGTGAGTCGGTGTGCAGCAGCTGACAATGCAACCTTGAGCTTAACTTTCATGGCTGAGTGGAGCCCTGAGCCCAGGAGAGCTTCGCCCTACCCCTTAAACTTCATCTCAGAGTGCTGTTTTTATGTCTGAACACGTAACCTGCTGCCAGTGCTCCTGACCGCAATTACTATCGGAGTGTCAAAACAAAGGAGAAATGTTAGCAAAGAGAGGGGCTATGGCTCAAAGACATGGTGAATCAATGAAGAATTGCCTCTTAATATCAGCAGGATTAAAATAAAAATCTTTGTCCGCCAAAAAGTCACAATAGGCTTAATGTATCTCTCTCCTCTCCTTAATGTATCTATCGTTTCCCAAACTCCATTGTCCTGGTGTGGCTGTCTGGCCTGGTGTGGCTGTCTGGCCTGGCCTTGTTTACTGTACGCTTTCCCCTGCTGAAAGGTCTCCAGTAATGGGACTAACAGGCTCCACACAGTGGGTGACTGGGGAGTACAGCGCGAGATCCCTATCAGCACAGCCCTGTCAATCACAGCCACTGCCAAGTCATCACTGCGCAATTAAGCCTTTGAAGATTTTTTTTATT
This sequence comes from Conger conger, assembly GCF_963514075.1. Taxonomy (NCBI): domain Eukaryota; kingdom Metazoa; phylum Chordata; class Actinopteri; order Anguilliformes; family Congridae; genus Conger; species Conger conger. The sequence continues at coordinate 12,546,692 of NC_083772.1, forward strand.
TTTATTGATTGTTTTTTATTTTTTAAGTTAGTGTTCTAGAACTCCATTGCTTATAATTGCTGCTAGCGAACGTCGCATCAACATTAGCATGTTCAGTTAAGAACATTTTAATCACAAAATAGTGATTTCACACCACAAGGGGTTAATGGGATCCTTTCACAAGAGGTTCCTACACTCAGAGATAACCTGTGTCAATTGTAGTGATTTTTTTTGAGTAAATGCATTCAATTCAACAGCCAAAAAATGAACTCATGAGAAATTAATTAATAAATACGTGTAGGACCTGATTTACCAAGACCTTTAGCATGTGCAAAACCTTTTAGCGCAACACAATCCAATAAAATGGGCAATGATTTGTCAATGCATTTGTGTTGCACCAGTCATTGGTTGTGTTGTTAGTTTTGCATGTACTAAAAGTTTCTGCATGTGCTGAAGGTCTTAGTAGACCAGGCCGTTATAGGTCGTTTATAAAAAAGTTGTGCTGACAAATGATAAATATGTAGATCTGGGAAATGGTCTAAAAATAAAATGTGCTCCAGGCCATTTTTTTCATGGGAGGTAAAGGATGGTTCTATATCTATAAGTGGCTAACATTTACCTGATCATACCTTGACAGAGGACGATGAAATGGAGAGAGGATTCGACCTGAGAAAGAGAGGGGAACAGAGATGAGACAGACAGGGGAGGGAGAGCGTCCCATTCTCGTGCCCTTCACTGTCCCAGACAGGACGGGCTTGTGGGACAGGGCCCGGCGGCTAGGGATGCAGTTATCCAGGAGACAGAGCCGGGCGGAAGATGAATCTGTCTCCGGCTCGTCTCACGCCTCACTGTGAGCTCGCCTCGGTGCAGAGAGCTGCCCGGCGGCCTGTCAGACAGTCTGTGAGGTCAGAGGTCGTGACCCCTGCCCTGCGCACGCCACCTCTGCAGCGGTGAGCTCAGAGCGGGCAGCTGCCTGCACGCAGGGAGGCGGGCGGAGGGAGGGGTTTGTTAATGAGCCCTCCCACGTACACACACGCACACACACACACACACACACACACAGACACACACACACACACACACACACACAGACAACAAGAACAGCAACACAATAAACATATGAAACATGTAAGGGAAATATGAGGGAAATCTGCCATGGAGCCTCCTTCTACAGGTGTGGATTAACTCACACAATCAGGTCCCTGTGGACAGAGGGTGGAAAACACCCTGGAGCTGCAGGGCAGGGGATGATGCTGCTTCTCGGGGACTACAGAGCGGATAGCTGTGAACTGGGGCCGATGCCACTGTTCATTTTTCATTTGAACATGGCTTTCGTCGCACGCTGTTACTATTGTTGTGGTTCCTATAGTACTACGGAAAGCACGTTACGCAACAGCGCAGCTGTTTTTGTTTGGGTCATTTCCAAGCTTAGATTTATCTCAGCCTGTCAGTCCCTGTACTGGAGTACACCCACCCTGCCCAACACACAGGAGCCTACTCTGCTTGTTTTAATGCTAACTGCAAAGACAGCAGTAAATTGGCTCAGGTATGGCTCAATGGTAAACAGGGAGTAAGACACAAGTCAACAAATAGCCATGATAAAATAATTACAAAATAAATACCGAAATAATAAAATTATAAAAGGCCAATACTTTACACAGCTGTACAGTTAGGTATGGAGAGTATCGGTATTGTACTGGCAACACAGATTCACAGCAAGCTACATAATTAACCCGCATGAGCCTCAGGATTCCATTTGTTTTTATCTTTGACCCACAATAAAATGTAGGCATTGTTTTTTTCTTCATGGTCAACTCAAAATCAACTCTCCAAAATCTGTAGGCGAAAAAATACAATAAATGAACATTTATTGGTGACTCGGAGTCAGATATTGATTGAATACGGGTCATCTTTTCTCCTGAGAGCATAGCCGTGATATTTGCACATACAGTAGATTCCCATCTTCCTTATTACTAACTCCTCAATCCCATGCAGAATTACAGAACCATAAACACAGTCTGAATGCTTTACAGTCTGAATAAAAGTTTTAGTAAGCTTTAAATTTGTGTAAATCCATTCTGAAAGTTTTAAAGACAAATCCTATGCTGCTGACAGGATAATGAATAAGTTGTCGATCAACCTGTAGACAGTATGATAGAACAGGAATAATCTGCCATTCACAAGCCATCAGGTAGTGGGGGACTACTGTACAATAGCTATGTGATGAACAAGACAATTATAATTTTAACTAAACCAACACAAAGCCAAGTACCTGCCTGCATGTCTTCTGTATATCACATTATATACAGACTGCCCTGTCATATCAAACTTACTTACCTACTTACCTACCATTTCTATTCTACTGTGTCTACTCTGTTGTCATACTCTATTAAATACTTAGTTTTACAATGGAAAAAACCGCTGGTCTTGCTTTAAACCATCATGACAGCAACATTTGAAAGTATGCAATCAATGGCATGGCAATGTATATGACATTTACATTCAGTCATTCTTTAGTGCACATGGCTGACTTATAGAGGGAGGTTTTACAACTCTACTTTGTAAAGAAGGGAGAAATAAATGAATGAAATGAATCAGGTTAACTGAAATAGGGCTATTTGCAAACAAGTCTGGAATTTTTCATTTTCTTCCCTATCCCTTATTAGAAAAAACACTTAGCAACACATTTAAAGAGCTCTAATTAGTATTATTCACATTCCCTTGCAGATAAATAGCTGAAAATTAAATTGAAATGAACTTTCAGACCACTGATCTCAGCAGTAATTATTATGCAGTGCAGATTCACAGTGGATCTGTGAGTTAAAGGATACTTACAGCCCTTTTGTTATGTGATATTATTGAATAATGTAACACAGTTGTGCTCAGTGCTGAAATATTCTGCTTCAGAGGACTGGTCTGCTCCCTGGTGTGCCTCTGCTGCTGAGGAGGGCGGGGAGAGAGAGACTTACTGTTTCTCGGCTGCGTCTCTGTCGTCCAGGAAGAAGAGGGCCGTGGCGAGGAAGAACATCCCCCCGAGGATGATGACGAAGGGGCAGAGCATCAGCGCATAACCCAGACTGAGGAACTGCCACAGGGCTGAGTGGGCGTAGCTCTTCTGCAGGGCGTCGGAGATCTGACCCAGCATTATGCGTACATGCACACACACACACACATATATACATATACATACATACACACACACACACACACACATACACACACATACACATACAAGCAAACACACACACACACACATACATACGCACATCCACACACATACATACATACACATACATATACATAATCACACACACACATACACACACATACATACACACACATACATGTACACACATATACATACAGGCACACACACACACACATGCAGATGCAGACACACACGCAAGCACACACACACATACATACAGGCACAGACACATGCATATTCACACACACATACACACACACACACACACACACACACAAAGAAACAGAAACACGAACCAGCATCAAACAAGAGCATTTTCACAAATTCATATATATTTTTCATAATCATGAGGGGGAAAAAGATGAGCTATACGTGAGTAAAAATATAGTTTTTTTTAATGAAACCCACGGACGTGGAGAGAAGAATATTAATGTAAACGCAGACTTCCCTGATTTCCCCGCATGGCCAGCGGTCTCTTTGCAACACTGCGGCAAATCCAGTAGATAATGAAACGTGTGCTCATACACAGCGCGCTGCTTACATTTGGTGGGTCAGGCATAGAAGTTGCTGAAATATTTATTGCTGTAAAACACAAACTTAATAATTCATGATGTGTCCATAACCTTCTTTGTGGTTGGAGGTCCTCTGGTTTCTCAGAATAAAGCTTACAGGTTATATTTTAAAATCTATATACTGTTTCCCCCGGGATTATCACAACTGCGGATGGTGAGGTCTTTGTGCCTGAAACTCAAGGGCTAGTGGCGATAAACAGGAGTTGTATCAGGACAGCCTCCCTCCCCTCCAAAATACAGCGACTATTTTGAATCAAGACTTCATGCAGTGGACAATACTTATAATTAAGTCTTGCTGTGAAAAATGCCTCTTCACCGTTGCTACTAGTCAGCACTACAATTTAATCCTGCTAGTTCTTTTTTTGTTTACAATGTGGTGAGGCTAGCTGAGAATGAACCAAACAGGGAAGATGAGCATGCATGCGATGGTCCATAGCTGTCCTTTAATTCATGGAAGAAAGGAACCATACCCACTGTAAGGGAATAGCACCATGTTCTCTGGGGAATTCTACACTCCTGTGCAGCAAGTGACCCAATTAAATTATCTGCCTAGGCTTATAAGTTTGAATGTTTATCAAAGACCCCAGCCTCTACACTCATTCCTTTTTTTCACATGGCCTCAAATTAGCAGAATATTACAGCAGCCGAATATTAATAATGGGCTGGGTGACCTGAAGCCTTGTCTTGTACTGCAGTTGCTGTTTGTAAGTAATGAGACCTACTTTCGCTCCTTTGCTTGGAAAGCCGTTCTGTCTGTGTTTTGAGGGGTTATGAATCTCTACTGACCCCTCTCAGGCCTGCCAAGGCTCCTCGATGCATGGCCCAGCACTAAGACGTAGCGTCATGACCGTTTGTAATCCTGGTGTCCGGCCTAAATAGCTACGGCAGAGTTATCTGTCCATTCTGTACCGGGAATCTCTGTTTTCTACGTAACAGCACAGATTATGTCAGTACATTGCTGCCCACGGCATTGCCCTCACCTCAGCCGTGGGCAGGGCTCAGGCCTAAGTTCAGGTGAGTATAAGTGTACGCTGAATGCATTGCGTCTTTGTCTTTCAGAGGACGCAGGGGCCGCTCTCTCGCGGCGCGCTCCGCGCACTCGAACACGACAGCGTCGCCGCGTTCCCCCGGCGGGGTATCTTGGCCTACATCGGTGTTATAAATACCGCTCCTCTGCCGGCCGGCCTGGCGGTCGCGTGTCCCGCGCGAGGCGGGCCCTCGGCTAATTTCCCTCACTGCCGCGCGCGTACCTGTCGGATCATTTAAGAGAAATCCGGGGTCATCTTCGCAACTTATCGAGTGTGTAATTATTCACAGCAGCGCGCTGGCGTGCGATGCCAGGCGGAACAGCTGCTGGGTCAGTGTGTGCCCCCATTTCGCAGCAGGTTTCCGTCTCAGTGTGTCATACTGGCGGCTGATAGGCCAGCGCATGGAGCGCAGAGAGTTTTTTCCAAAGGTTTCACGACGCATAAACAAATCAATCCCATCTCAGAGGATTTTATATGATGGCTGATATAACTTTAGGCAGCAAACTTCTTCAAGGGCGGCATTGGTTTTTCTATGTCTTGCCTGTGGCATGGACGAAAATGCAATCAGAGGGTGCATTTCGAAGTGCATTGACTTTTATTTTTAATTTATTTTATATTTTTTAATTACGTTATTTTAATTGTTATATTATAATTATTGAATATTAAAACCCTTTCTATGAAGGGCATCACAATAAAAAAACACTGAAATCATTCGTGATTAATGATTTTAGCACTATAACATTTGGAACTTGTGTGAAAGGAATGATTACTTAACATACCTTATGCCATGGCACTCTATATCAATGGGCATGGGTGTTTATGCAGGTTTTATTAAGGTGTAATGTAGCATTTATATACAGTATGACCCTTTGTAATGTGTTAGATCTAATAGCTATGGTTTGTATAGGGAGTGACTCCCAGAGTAGGAAATGACACCACTATACATGGTGGATGAGAATCTGGCCATAACCAGGGAAAACAGACTATGAGGAACAACCACATACAGAACAAGATTCTATTACAGAACACGATTCACTTTACAGAACAAGATTCACTTGTTATCAGATGTTTCCGTAACAGAAATTATGGTTGTCTCACCAAACCAATCAAGTAAGGGCTTCCAGCATCTCCCAGTATATGTGACGTGAAGCTCTGCAGGGCGACCGCAGTGGCTCTCCGCGTCGGAATGACTACGTACTGCAGATGGGAGAGAGATCATAATTACCATGTAACTACCGCATGAAGGGTTGGGAGGCAGCCTGCTCAAGCATTGCAAAGCATCCAGAGGGTATTGTTTAGAGCAAGGTGGAAGTGTACTCCAAAACATCTTCACAAGCTCTCAGAACTGTCATCTGCGGCTACCTCATCATGCGGCATAAAGAAATACATCCTGTCTGATCTAAGCCTGGTCCTGGAGGGAATTATACTGGTGGATATACCTTGTGCACGATAACTGGCTTCTCCGACAGTTACACATCGCTTCAGGAATGGGCAAAGATGGGGCTTTGTTAAGGGTCACACTTTGTTAAGGGTTACAGCACTTACCATTAAAATGTCCGCCGTAATAGCCCAGTTTAAAAAGAGCAATGTCTCCCCAATGAAGATGCAGATCTGTGAGGAGGGAGGGGAGGAGAGAGAGGGGAGAGGATGGAGAGCGAGAGAGTGTGAGAGAGAGAGAGAGAGAGAGAGAGAGAGAGAGATTTTTACCTCACATTATTTTTCATATTTTGAAATTTAGGCCCATCTTATTGCTGCAATGTCCCCTTCCCAGGAAGGATGGGAGTAAACCAGCATGTGGCACAAACTGCTTCTCTGCCACACTGCCCTCCAGCTGAGATGCCACAGCAACTACCTCTGCTGTTTTTATTCAGAAAATGTTAGGATGAATCATATAGGAGTCAGCTTTGTACTACCTGGATGACCCAAATGACCCATAGTTCAGGCATTTACCAACAATAGACAAAGGTGATTGGAGAAAGAGGTCCAAATGTAAACAGATGTCCCACACATCTGGCTCTTAATTGACAGCACCTGGAGGATTCCAAGGTCGTCTGGCTGGGGTGAACGTACCTTCTGTTCCTCACAGTAAGCAGGAGAGAGGGGTGGGGAGAGCGCAAAGGACTAGGCATGGAACCAGCTCCCAATAGAGGAACTGCAAAAAGCCCGCAGGTGCAGTCCAATTTGCATCTATGAAAGGCACACCCATCTAAATGGACCATTCTGATGGCCTGACTTAAAAATACATGACTTTGTAACTCATGAGGCATGATAAACTATAATTGATGGTGGTCAGTCAGGACATTTGCTGGCAAAAAAACAAAAACAAATCAGAAATTGTACCCAAGCCAAGACACCTCTCCCGAGACCTGTTTGTGAGGCCAAACACATTTCACTCTATCAACACTTTTCCTTTCATTGTCTGTAGTTTTAGCAGGTTTAGCAAGATGCAGAGGAACCTTTCGCACCCTGTTCTGTATCTCTGACAGGTTAAGTCTTCCCTCCGCACGTCAGAGCAAAAAGTAGGGTTTTTTTGCTCTTCAGGAACTCGGTCACGTGCCTTATTGGACTGCCCTTGTTTGATTTCGATTCAAAATAGGATTACGCTGCATGGCTTTATGTGACACTGAGCCAACTGCTCAATGTTTAATCGGGTTTCTAAAAATACGCACGCTGGATACGTACAGTAATACTCCCATAAGAGCTCCTCAGAGCTGGTGCGGGGGGCTGGAGCATCACTCACGTAGGCTCCCACAATGCTCTTCTTGGCGGCCACGAAGATGAAGCAGATGAAGATGGCCGAGCCCAGCATGCTGACGGCGCACACCAGCGGGTCCGCCCTCTCCGTCTTCTGCCGGCATAGCCGGGTGGAGGCCGCCCCGATCAGCACTCCCAGGAAGCCCGTCACGCAGGTGATGGCTCCGAAAATCAGACTGAAGACAGACGGGGGGGAGCCAGAAGCCAGGCAGACGCAGTAATTTAATATTGTCTATCAGTTATGCAGTAAATCCATTATGCTTCAATGGGATGGTATTTCTGAATCTATAGCCTAAGATGACCGCTCCACCACGCCCATCAAACGTTAATAGCCCAGTCCAAACACCATTTACTCAGTAAAACGTCCAGGGTCAATCCAAATCTTTCATCGAAAGTGCAATTATAGAAATCTTCGAGGCACATTAACTTCATTGTTGGAGGGCAATATATAATGCAACATTTATTTATGTATGTAGGTAGGTATACATATTTGGACTGTATTTTAATGGCTGATGTTTTGTTTGTGTTTTCAACAATGCGCATGTACGTATCAATTCCTGACTGTTTTTAACGAGCGGCACAAATTCCTCTCAACTCTGTCGATATGGTATTGTGTGAGTCCAATGGGGCCCATATACTGTTGATTTAACAGTGATCATGTGCAGTGAGAATGAAAGGCTGAGCTAGCAGGCACCTGTCTCTGATGCTGCAGGGCTCCTCGGTGCAGGGTATAACAGTCTTCTGCACCACCTGAGCCCTGTACAGGTACTGAGGGATCCACATGCCGAACGCGCCCGTGGCAAAGGACACGGCAGCCGAAGCCAGAGACGAGAACACATAACTACGACTGCGAGAGGGAGAAAAATAACAACTCTCATAAGATGTATTATTATTATGATTATGACTATGATTATGACTATTATGATTATTATTATTGTTGTTGTTGTTATTATGAAGATCAAAAAGAAGAGCATAGCAAAGCAGCCCCCCCCCCCCCCCCCCACACACCCACACACACACAAACAAAAAAATATATAAATTAAAACCTGGAGGCATTTCAAATATCTGGAGGATAGGCAGTTCATTCATTCTGTGTTTATTTTTCACACAAATGCACTGTTAGCTGAGATTTAGCATTTTGTTTTTTCATTGAGTTATTGAGTGAAGTCTCTTGCAGTATCCCAACATGAACCTTCTGGCTCCAGTTTCTTAACCACGGCTCCACACTTTTACCCTCAGGACATTCCCTCTGTTTCTTAACCACGACTCCACACTTTTACCCTCAGGACATTCCCTCTGTTTCTTAACCACAACTCCACACTTTTACCCTCAGGACATTCCCTCTGTTTCTTAACCACAACTCCACACTTTTACCCCCAGGACATTCCTACTGTTTCTTAACCACGACTCCACACTTTTACCCTCAGGACATATGCTCTGTTTCTTAACCACGACTCCAAACTTTTACCCTCAGGACATTCCCACTGTTTCTTAACCACGACTCCACACTTTTACCCTCAGGACATTCCCTCTGTTTCTTAACCACGACTCCACACTTTTACCCTCAGGACATATGCTCTGTTTCTTAACCACGACTCCACACTTTTACCCTCAGGACATTCCCTCTGTTTCTTAACCATGACTCCACACTTTTACCCTCAGGACATTCCCACTGTTTCTTAACCACGACTCCACACTTTTACCCTCAGGACATTCCCACTGTTTCTTAACCACGACTCCACACTTTTACCCTCAGGACATTCCCTCTGTTTCTTAACCATGACTCCACACTTTTATCCTCAGGACATTCCCACTGTTTCTTAACCACGACTCCACACTTTTACCCTCAGGACATCTTCTCTTACTTTTTGGCCAGGGCCTTCATGTCACATGCCCATGTGGTTCGGACCTTGAGCTGGACCCCCAGCTGATCAGCGCTCCCTCGCTTCGGTTCTGGCACACAGAACAGGATCAGTGTCCCAGCTGTCATCCCCAAAACCGGGGACACCTGCAGAAGGTAGACAGAAAATTTCTCTAGTCAGCTGTGCCAGTAGAACACAAGCAGCATTTTAGACATACTGTACTTATTAGTCATGGGACATTAAAATTTCATTTCCCTCCATATTTTTCATAAGTTTCATGTTTGCTTGTATTGGCTTCACATCAGTAGTTGGCTTGAAAAATGCTCACTTGTGTACAAACCCATTAATGCAAAATGTGTGTTGTCAGCATGTTTTAATGTATTCCTTTATAAACCTTCCAGCTTTCTTGTCAGCCCATATACAGTGGAATATGGGTGTGTTGCATGAGTGCATTTAAGCAAGAAATAATAAATAATTTAAAATTAAATAAATGAAAAATCCCTTTGAGTAGACAACTCTTCTTATATAAACCTCACATTGCATCTCACACCTCATCATAATTACCTCCATTCCAAGCATTTATGAGGGACACTAAAAGAAAAAAATATATATCACAGTGATCGAGCCTTTTCATCGGTTGTGTACAAAAACACGCAACACACGCATAGTGTGTGATCATAAAAACCAAAAAACCAATGCCATCTGTCAGACGGAATCAATCTCCGCATGCGTTTATTTCTACTGCGTCAGGGAGCGAATCTGTATTCCGAACAGCTCGGTTGGCGCTGTTTACCGCGCAAGCTTTCTCCTCCCACCGTCTTTTCGATTCTGCTGCCGATACGCGAAATTCCGCGAGCGCACACACCGCGACACTGACTTAGTGCAAATCTTTTTCTCTTCTACTGGCTGGCTGTGCCGTGGGTCGTTCTGAGCAGCGACATAACGGCCAATAACCGAGAGTCCTGATCGGAACACACGGGGTTAAGGCGCAAAGGTCTCATACACAACTAATGGCACGGAGGCCGAGGGATCGAGATTTCTAATATCCCACCCCTCCAGGCAGAAAAGGCCGGATGCCAATCCTATTCGAAGTCCTGGGGCTGCATGTTCTGTTCCCCACCTCCTCCCCCAACCGTCACATATTTTAAGAAGGAAGGCTCAAAATAAAACTGAACAAAATATATAGCATATTTATACACAGGGCAGTTCATTTGTTGGAAATGTAGGGAAAATACTTTTAATGAATTCATGTTTTGTAGCGATCTGAGATGACCTTTCTTGGGGTTATTTTATTATCGAGTCACATGATAAACTAGTTTGGCTGATTTTTAGTTTGGAGCTTCATTTAAAGCCCCACAAGTGCTAAGAACAGGAGGTCTTGGGAAGGCCAAAACACATGAGTGCAAAAGTGCATCTGCTGCCAAGTATCCACTCAGACCTTTAGCTACTGTACATGGCTTTAAAAAAGAAATTCATTTTGGTGCTTCTGATCATCTTACATGCCGTGTGCAAGAGGCAAAATGTTTTAGTGGTTTTTATTGTGCTGGCCAAAACATTGCTTAGTTTATAACAGTGCATCAAGGATTTTGGAAAATGTCTGCAGTTCCCTGGTATGAGTAATATCTTATTATTTTATTAGAGTGGAAACTTGATATGCCACCTGCACATGGCAGAGCCGGAGCGTACAATCTGAACCGTGTACACAGAGGCTCAACGGGGCTCTATTACTTTGTTTTATTTCCAATGGCAAATTCCACTGCTACAAAATTATTTCTGCAGCCAAAAAATGTTAGTCAATTTCTTTCAGAAATGTTCAAGTCCGGCAGGAAATCAAATGGTGATAAACTGTATATAAATATCCGTGCATGCCAATTTGATATGGGGTTGTGGTGACCGGTGGAACAGAGGCTAAAACGCCCGGAGCCGACAAGAGTTGACAGTGAAGGAGACGCGGATTACATCCCCCTCCACCACGGTACACTGTGCTCAGCGATCCGCAGAGGTGGAAAGTCTTGTCAAAAAGTAAAATCTGGACATGTTTTCTTTCATCCATGAACTCAGCTGGTGTCCTAGAGACCTGCAGGGTGTGCTGGTTTTTCTTTTCACCTAAAAATAAGCAACCAATTCAGACCCAGGAAACAAGGTGATGTGAGTTGACTGTGCAATCAACTGCTTTCATCGATCCATTAAGTGCTGAGTAATAACAAAAGCCAGCACACCCTGCGGCTCTCCGACACCAGGGCTCCTGACCCCTGCCCTATGAGGAAGATATGCTCAAAAATAAGTAATTAACGATGAAGGAATGAGTAATGAATGAGTAATAAACTAGTAAAATGAGTAAAATAGAGAGCTCCTCACCCTCAGAGCCCAATGCCAGTCCCCTGCCGCATGCTTGGCGCTGGATCCCAGGATATAGCCCAGCCCGCTGAGAGGAAGCAGATCAGGTGAAAGCGCTCAAACTCACAAACTTCAATGTCGGAATAACCAAAATAATAATTCATTAAAGTATAAGCAAACAGAAGATTTTATTCCGTTCAAGGTCAAGAGGACGGCCAGATCATTTTTCATCTTCCACAGTGTGTGGGAAAGACGGGCGGATAAAGTGTAATGTTATTCATGCAGCGGTGGAGCGGATCAGACCGCCCCGATCGCATCCTCGCACAGCTTAAATATTCATCTGGGTCAGTCTCTCTGTGGCTGACGTTAGCTTCTGTTAGTGAGAGAAGGCATTGAAGCCGAGGACTTCCAGTCAAAGGCCAGAGTCCGGCAGCCTCTTCATTTTATTTCCTTAACTCTCTGCTGACTCGTGTAAAAATCCCAGGCACAAAGTAACACCAATGCTTAACATCCAAATCTGACTTGCGTAGAGTATATGTTCCACAGATTTACAAATACTGCTCATGCATACACACATTTTCATTTACTAACTCTCCCCACATTTTTGTTGATACATTACAGTTCCTTAGCTGATTATTGTTTAGCATTATCAAAAGTGACTTACAGTTGATTGGACTAAGCAGGAAACAATCCCCCCCGGAGAAATTCGAGGTAAAGGGCCTTGCCCAAGAGCTGTGCTAATCTTATCATGGCTAGATCAAGGATGGAACCAGCGACCTTCCAGGTCCCATTAATGTACCTTAGCCACTACACTACAGGTGTCGGTCAACAGTCTGCTGGACTGGACGATCTGCTCGGGGTCTTTGCATATCTCTGTTGTGAGTTGATCGTAGATCGACACATGCTGCCCCCCGGTACATTGAAGCTTCAATTATTATCAGGGGAAAGGCTTTTAACCGTTAGTGGCTTTTTTACTGTAAAATGCTGAGTTTACTGTAAAAGGCAAAGAGTCAGTCAGGCAGTGGGCTACAATAGAAAAAAATAAAAATAATATTTCACCACGTTCTATTACTTTTTTTTTTGCCATTTTCCAGGACACATACAAGAGAATAAAAGATATTCTCATGGATCATGGATCAGAAACTGGGTGTACCATTTACAGTCTGAAAAGCCATTGAAAACAGTCCAGCTGGTGCAGTCTTCTTAGTCTAAGGAGATTTTCTGTGGAGATGTTTAAATAGCAGAGGCACCTCCATTGATTGTCATAATTTGATGGGATAGGGAAAATGACATGTTGTTACTCAGTTGTTTGCATCTGTATCCAATTATCTTTGCATTACAGGAGCTCCAGAAGGATTTTTCATATAATGAGTTAGGTGTGATGTGTTGCAGGGCTGTACTGCAGCTGCAGTTTGGAGTACGCAAATGGAATATTAATTTTAATCTGTATCTATGCTAAGACTTAGTCTGAATTCACTGGGGTAATGTAGCTGAGGTTTGATACAATTGTCAAATTTGCATTCAACTCATGACGGTCGATAGTTTTTAGACACAATTAGTCTCTTTGCACACGTTTTCTTTGTCTTTTCTTTAAAACATGAACATGACTGCGCATCCGCTTTAGACGGCCACGGTGTTAAAATCCATATAATTCGGACATTGCATTTAGCTCAGTTTCAGGTGGAGCCCATTTGCGGTAAAATGTTCTGTGTTAAGTTAACTTTTACAGCCTCTTTGAGTTGAATCAACTAATTTTACTGTGTAGCCTTCACTAGTTGAGATCAGATCTGCTGCTGACAGTGGCTGGGAGTGTGCAGTGTTGGGACTGAGCTCAGATTTTATGGCTTTGTTTGGGTTTTTGTGAGGATGCTGAGTTTACTGGCTCCTTACCTGCCCAGGGGGATTGCGAAGTAGAAGATGGAGAGCACCATGGTTCGAGTGTTGTTGGTGAACAGGTCTCCGATGATGGTGGGGGAGATGGATGAGTAGCTGGACTCCCCGATACCGACCAGGCCTCTCGAAAGGACAAACAGCCAGTAATACTGCAATCAACAGAGGCCGGATGAGAACCAGCGTTATACAGAACTACCGTCATACAGAGCCAGTGACCTGGTCAACCAATAGTCTGTAGACATTTCCCGTCAGTAATCAAACAATAGCAAACATGCTACAGACGTGGTAAATGCTCATTATTTCATGCCAGCGAATCCATCATCATCAGATTACAGAGAGGGCTTGTTTGGTGCAAATGGTGGATGTCAAAGGTATCAGATACATTGATGAGTATCCAGTTAAATGCAGAAGTATTGGAACAGCGCAGTGACACAATTCTGTCATTTTGGCTCTGTAATCCAGCACATTGGATTTGAAATAAAACACTGATTATGTTAAACATGAACAGTTCAATGGCAGACTGTCAGCTTTAATTTGAGGGTATTTCCATCCATACTAGGAGATCCACATAGAAATTACAGTCTATTTTATTCAGGGGAGGGTCTGCATATACTCTCTTAGTCAAATCACTCAAGAATTATGCACATTTAAGTTCAATGTGTGGCCAGAGCTGAATACTTTTGTGTATAAATCTGTCTGCATTCATGAAGTAATTGAATTGACACGCTCAGTTTTGAAATACGTATGCTCAGTTTTCCAAATTTCTACGCTCAATTTTGCAATCTTTCCAAACACTCGGTTTTTCAATACGCATTGGTTTACAAATGGAGTGTATCGATTACAAAATTTGGAGTATGGATTTTCAGGCTGAAATATCTAGGATGCCTAGGGGGGCTAAATATGTTTTCGTTATCTACAGATAAAAAATATACAAATATATAAAAATGAAAACAGCTTATATTTGAAAGAAAAAGAGCATGTTTTCATCAGTATAGCGCTTGAAAAAAGAATAGATCCCAGAGGGACCATTAGATCATCCATCAGTTGAAATATTTTTTCATACATCTGATGGTGCTTCGATGATTTAACTGAATGTTGAATACAGTATATAGTTTCATAGACTACTTTGCTGCAAGGTTTTTCTTTTCATTGGAAGATCTGTGCTCTAGAGCCAACTTTTTCTGTGCTCTTCACAGTTCAAGAACTCCCACACAGCCAAAAAAAAAAAAGAATTACTTCAACAGTATCGCAATTTACAAACCCACAAAAATCAATACAGTTGTTTCTATAGTACCAGTCCTCATCCCAAGCAACTTTCTATCACAGTCTGTATTGTCTGTGTTCATTTCCTTCACAGTGCAGGTACACCACTCCAGGACAAGTGGAGGTTTATTTTACTGCTATTGAGTTGTTTCATATATACTGGCTGTATCTGAGGTGTGCCTGAGTAACACAGTTAGCACAGCTAGGCACGGTGAAGTGCGGCGAAGGCTCGTTCCTCATGACATGGTGACATATAACAGATACAGTCTAGTTAGCCTAACCTGCGTGTCTTTGAACTGTTGGTGGAACCCGGAGTACCCAGAGGAAACCCATGCAGACACGGGGACGTGCAGACTCCGCACTTTCACGTTTTTTAAACCCAGGGACTGAGGCAGCAGTGCTACCCTCCGCACCACCGTGCCGCTCCTTATTTCAGCGTACGGCACAGAAACCATTACAATGCACTGCAGTTGTGCTCCATTGAAACAACCAGTGGAAAAAATAAGCTCCCGCTTAAAATAGATCGTTGACCTACTTTTAGCTCAGAATTCTTTTTGCAGGTTTTTTTTTCTTGCACCTGCACATGGCTTCTCCATGTTTGTGCATTTTAAATGACCGCACAAAGGAGCGGAAACCATGTCATTTTCACTTATCTGGGTCAGAAACTAGGCTGAAACTTTTGAGAAATGTGGCTCAGATCAATGTCTGAATCCTCATGGCTGCGGCTGTACACTTCCCATTTTATTTATTTGTTGATTTTCTGCTGTTGCTTTTTGCTCGTTTAATTCCCAAAGTGTCAAAAATCACACGCCGGTAAATGAGATTCTGATACACAGCAAAGAGACAAGAGTCTCTAAATAGAGGAAAATGAAGATCTCACTGTGTGCTCTCTTCAAGCAGAAATACACACACACACACACACACACACACACAGGCAAGACTGCTTTCCATTTATATCCCTCCTTTTCAACATGACAACTGTGTGGCAGGGCTTCAGAGACTGTTACTCGTACTTATCAGGAGGTTATATAATGCAGGCAGCCCACAGCAGCATGCTATGAGAGAATGGGGCAACTGAAACAGGGCTGCCCTCTCTGGCTTGCTTTTGCTCAAAAATACATTTTTCATGAGATCTTGCTATTTTTAGAAAAAGGTATTTTTGGTTTCCTCTTTTTGCCAAAAGCCAGAGGAGGCACTTTTTTATCTCATGTTATCTCCTCTTCAACATGAGAGACTTCACAGCAGCACTTTACAATACAGCCTGGTTACAGATGCTGAATAAATCATTTATATCAGCATTATGTACCTGTAGACATAAATCTTTAACGCTTCCTCGTAAATAAATAAGTGAGGCAAAATGTGTTATCAAGAAGGAGGGAAAGTGTTGCCAATTTGATGCATTGTTTATAATTTGGCAACATCACCCGGGCTACTATTAACTAATTTTCTTGGAACACATCTCCTTATAACACAGCAAAAAACTTTAATTCATGTTTGACTTAAAATCCAAGCTTGTATAGTAATTGTACCTTTTATGCTTACTGTATGTGTGATTTACTTCCCGTTTACAATAGAACTGTCCTCAGCGGTGTGTGGCTGGTACAATAACTGGGGAATTTATTAATTATTCAAAGTCTCAGCAACCCATATGAGATTGGTTCACTGATAGCAATGCAGAAAAATACCTCCTGCCCCAGAGGAATTACCCAATACACCCTCAGTGACTCAGCCAGAAGCACTGATGTAACTTCTGTATTAAATCGCTATTTCATCAAGTATCCTATCATTGTCGAATAACATCCTAAGAGACATATAAACCCCACTCTAAATTGACATGCTCTAATATTAACAGGAGACAGCTGTACTGTGTCTGCAGTTTTCATGGGTTTGATTAATAAGGCCCATAATCTAATTTACCTGCTATAAACAACTAAAATCAATAGGGAGCAAGCAGATATCACCCAGGTTCTATTTGATATATCTGACACTTGTTGGAGCAAATTGCTGAAGACATAAGAACATTAATTGAAGAAATGCATACAACCATAGCATATGTTTCAGTGACTGATGATATTCTGGAAACATTTGGAGTTGGGTGCTTTGGACATACACACCAGTCTCTGTTTAATATATTCTGGAGCCAGGGGCCCGGAAAATGTCACACAGTGTTTGTATTGTCTTGTAGTCATTTCCCTACATTGATGGTCATTGATTTGACCTTTTTATTCCAAAATGTTGATCTGCCTATCCTGTGTTGTGCTTTATCAGACCAGCGAAATGTCACTTTGACTCTCTCAGTATCTCTCTCTCTCTCTCTCTCTCTCTCTCTCTCTCTCTCTCTCTGTCTGTCTCTCTCTGTCTTTCTCTCTCTGTCTGTCTCTCTCTCTCTGTCTCTCTCTCTTTCTCTCTCGGTTTGTCTCTCTCTCTCTCTCTCTCTCTCTCTCTTTCTGTCTCCGTCTGTCTGTCTTTCTCTGTCTCTCTCTCTCTTTCTCTCTCTCTATATACATATATATATATTCTATAAATAAATATACCAATATTAAATTTGTTAAATAGCTGTGGGGATTGAGCGTCATCATCCTATAACCTCATAACCTCTTATTTATACAGCATGTATTCCTGCTCACCCTGGCAGTCATGTGCACCAGCTGGTATGGCTCTTTGTAGTGTTGTAGAGTGGACTCAAGCCTGGTAGACATGCTGTAACACGTATTTGTTACGCATCTCTGATATACCACACGACACAGGCCCTGCACATTTTGTTGGGACAACTTGGTGAGATGTAAACCAGATCACATGACTAGTATGCACATAGACCAACAGTGAACTGTCATCCATTACAGTTATCATATTTGTGAACAAGACTTATTTAGAAATATTTCATAAAAGGTTTCTTCCTATCCTAGTCTCGATGAAGCAAACTGAAAGTAGAAATATTCAACTAAAAGCACCAGTTATCATGTGGAGATTATATAATTGCTTTCAGAATTTTCCAGGCTGTTTTGGTTATGAACATGCTGAGTCAGTGGCCAGGAGTCTGGGAATACTGAATTTGGATTTGCTCTAATATTTTTGACAGATGTGATCATACAATATTTGAGAGGATCATGTATTTGAACCAGCCAAAAGCTATGTAATACTCACAGGAGAAGTAAAGGTAGCTTACCACAAAAACAATCAAGACATCTTTTTGTTTTCAAAGCACCGCAAATAACAAGATTCAGGGTGACTAAGGCCCCTATTCTTGTCTAGCAGCTAGAATAGAGGATCTATTTTTCAGGTCTTCACTTCCAATAATAGACTTTCTGATTGTGACTATACAAGCTACAGAAAGGCTATTGCTGATTGGAGTGCATGCTTGTATATCTCACTGGTGGGAATTGATAGACATTGTACATGTAATATGTAACTGAAAGTAGCCTCAATACCTCAGGCCAACATATACCCACCATACCTCTGGTGGGCTGAAATTACAGAGATGACAAAGCACACTGCAGTTAGATAGAACTTGGCCCAAGGTTATCAACTCTGCAGAGTGAATTAAACCTTTAATTGGCTATTGAACACCCATGACTAGAGACCATACCTCTTTTGTGATGAAGGAGCTTGAGAGGGTCACTGCTGACCAGAAGAAGATCCCACAGCTTAGGATGACCTTCCTGTTGAAACGGTCGCCAAGGTAACCAAAGATGGGAGCCGCAACCATGAAGCTGCAGATGAAGACTGCAATAACGATAGGGAGACAGACTGGTCACGTCATGCCACACACACACATCCACACACACACACACGCACACGCACACACACACACACACATGCACACGCACACACACACGCATACAAACACATACACCCACACACACACACACACATGCACAAACACGTACACACACACACGCACCCACGTACACACACGCACTTACACACACATGCGCACACACGCACACAAACACACACATGCACACGCACATACAGACACACACACACACGCACACACAAGCATTTTATCATTTCAGGTTTTCAGTGTTCACTTTTGGGGATGGTTGTATAGCCGTCTGCACTAAATAAATATAACACCCACTGCTTTTTGCAGCTTATTTTTTCTTGCCCAGTGTACGGTCGGTGTGTACTGCACAGCTCAGCAGATTCAGGGGACTGCAGGTGCAGCAACAAAACATGTTTGTGTGGGCACATCCCATACACAGCATTCTGCTGCTTTTCCTGCTAGGTAATACGTTTGTTGAATACCTTTGCCCGGGAAAGGAAAGTTTCACTCTTGTGTTATGCTCTGTTCTTGTTCAACCTGTTGCATTCTCAGTTTTAAGCCTATGTCTTCATCAGCAGTATTTTGCAGGGCAAATGATCTAATTTCAGGAAAATAACAAAAGCTAACTTGTTTCTTGGATAGGAAAAAGTCAAGATCAAAAGTGGCTGGCTAAAATTATTAAAGTTTTCTTTTAAGGCCATTGTGATTGTGACCTTATATTTCAGAATTTATCGTCTTTTTCTGACAAAAACATACTATGCTGGGCAGGTGTGTCTACCTACAGTGCCTATATTTAGTGTTTCTCAGCAACAGCTTTTTGTAAGCCACCCTGACAATCATCCTCCACCAGGGGAAGTGCAAACTAGCATATGTATCCTCTAAAGCATGGTTCCTGGAAAGCATGGTTCCCACATTGTTCCTGGAGATCGACCATCCTGTATATTTTCAGTCCAAGCCTAGCACAGCACACCTCTCTGACATCTCACTGACCAGCTAATTAGTAGAATCAGGTGTGCCAAATTAGGGTTGCCATGAAAACCTACAGGACAGGAGATCCCCAGGAACAGGGCTGGGCAGGCCTGTTCTAAAGCGTGAGCAGACTTACTAAGAGCAGTGCTTTAGCTGGATGTGACACCTGCAAGACTTTGTTAGTCTTGCTTCAGAGTCTAGCTGATAAGAATGTCTCACTATCTAGATTACATACGTATGCTGGCCCTAATACGTAGCTATTGTAACTCCATTTTATTTACCGCATTTAGAAAGCTGAAGTACATTTTTACATTGGTCTTGAACCTGCCTCAGAGGCTGAATAGTTAGATATGTAAAATAAAATGTAAATGTAAAAAGACTTTATTCTCTCAGGCAAAAGTGCATACACCTCAGAAATGCATTTTAGTTTCATTTCTAGGCCATTTACGTGTGCTTTCTACAGATGATTTTCTTCCCCAATTTGGAGTCACAAATTGTACCTCTCACTCCACTGTTGTACCAGCTGGAGCTGTTGCCCTCCTCTCTAGCAGCGTTTCACAAGCTGTGGCTTTTCACTTCAACAGTTTTCTCATCTCACCGTTGCTGGTGTACGAATAAGAGGAAATAAAACCGGGGCAATGCTGAATCCCTGGCCTCTCCAGCTCTGCAGTGATAAACAGACCCTAAATCAGGCCCGGGCAGTAAACTTGAGCGAGGCCAGTGTTTTATGGGCTGGTTTTGCCGGGGGCCTGGTGCAGGCTGCTCTCTTCCTCTGTGGTGGGGTATATTCCAAGGCTGTGCTTCGTAGTCTCACAGCTGCGTTTGTGCTGCACTGTGCCCAAGTGGCCCACTCCTACTTTTTCATCTCAGCTCTGCCTTGAGGACAAAGAGTAATTCACAGGTGGAATTATAAAATAAAATAAAACCTGAGACTGTACATGTGGAGTGTGTTGTTGTTGTTTTTTTTTCGTACTTATTCCTGACCAGTCTCCGGTGTGCAATAAAGCACTCAAATGTTAATAAAACAAGATTCTCGCGGAGTCGATGGTCACACTATTCAATTTTTTCTAATAAAGAAAGCCAGACCTTTATGCATTCAAATAGTTATGAGGCTTATCATTAAAGCAAAGCACTGCTTGAGTCCGTAACTTCGACTAACAACATCATAGAGCCAATTAAGAGACTTTCTGTAGACTCTCTAGTCACGGTTCTAAACCAATCACAACTGGAGATACTCCGTTGAGCGATTCTCCCACTTTGGCTCTTTTTAGGAATGTTTTAGGATAGCACCATGTGTATGTATTCATATTGTTAAGCTACAATATAACATGTTTTTTACATGTGTTTAGTTTAATACTTGGCACACTTATGATTTGTTTGTTTATTTGTTTGTTTAAAAAAAAACAACAACTTCCCTCTAGGGTCTTTCAGCGCACTTATCCCTGGTTATGGGTATGCACTTTGTTGTACGTCGCTCTGGATAAGAGCGTATGCCAAATGCCATTAATCTAATGTAATGTAATGTAATGACTTCTTTAATCATCCATATTCTATTACTTACAGTAACATAACCATTTTCATCCCTGATGCAGTTTGACAGCACTGAGAGCTGATTGGCTGTGGTGTGGAGCTCTAACTAGGCATCTGGCGAAGGCCTATGAAGGTCAAAAGCTTGTCTCCATAGATACTGCTATGTGCCATACTGTCACAAAGCTGTTAAATGTCACTTCAATTTGCAAGTGTATGTGCGTGTATGTGCATGTGTGTGTACATGTGAATGTCTATTTGTGTGATGTGCACCAATTATAACTGTGTCGCTGATGAAGTGGATGTGGACGGTTTTGACGCTTTTGACACTCATTGCTGCACGTGTATGTGTGTGTGTGTGTGTGTGTGTGTGTGTGTGCAATTCTAAACTGCTTTTTGACAGCTTTGTTCTGAATTCATTTATTTCTCTGGGTCGCTTGTATTGGCGTAGTTGGGTGCTCCTGTTCACATCGTGTGCTGCCGGTGCGGAAGGTGGGCCAGTGCTGATTCATCCCTGCTCTGAGGGAGGAATCCATTCAACACCAAAATTTCTCTGGAGTAAAATGGCCATGACGATATTTCTGACACTTGCCCACGGTGGCTTGACAATGCATGGGCTGTGTGGCTTCCCGGGGCGTTTGTCTTTTTCTCTCCTTCACACAGAGTAGAAAGGCAGCAGCAGGATATTGTGCTCCACAGGGACACTGTTCAGAGAGCTGTAGGAAGCTGCACGCCGTTTGAACATGGAGAGCGGGGTTTGAGCGAGACGTATAAAAGAGACGGGGGAAACAATGACCTCCCCTGGCTCGCTGTGTTTACCCGGGGACTTTACATAGCTTGTGAAGGGAAACACTGTGGAGACATCACGGGAAGACATCACCAAAAACAAAACTAGTTCTGTAACGAATTCCTGTTTTACGCCATTTGCAATCTGTGTCCAGTCAACTGAAGAAAACAACACAAACTACTGAACCACTGCCAGAAGCTCACAATGAAGCAGACAGACTGGAAGCCCTCCAGTCCACCCAGAAAAGGGAGATATCAGCGCTTTCGGGTTGCGTATACAGGTGAAAACCGGTTGAATTGATTCCGCACAGATTGTTACAAAATCCTGAACATTTCGGTTGTGACTGTGATCACCCAGGAAATGCAGAATTGGATGTGTAGTCGACCAGCCATTGATTTGGCAGCTGTGGTCCGGTTGCCCCAGCTGTGTAATAAACTGGTCCTTGGGTGAAATGGCCATGTACCCCAGCTGCAGAAATAAATAGAAAATATGTGGCTGCTACCTGCCCTCCCAAACTGGCAGCAATGGGACTCACGTCGAAACTGTGCCCAATGGGATGGTTTATAATTAGGCATTTCCAATGTGGGGGAAAAAAGGAAAACTATGGGAAAACCTTTGTTCCAAAAAGGACTCTAAATAACTAATTATCTGTGTAACATATTCGGTGTGGCAGAGAAGGGCGTAATAATTTGATGACTGAACTGTTATCCAGGTTACACCTGCTCACCTCAGTCTATAATTGGTTTAGTATTGCGTCTACACCTTTGACATGCAGCATGTGTCTGTACTGTCTCATTAACAGAGGAAGGCAGGTGGCCTGTGCATCCTCCGCTTTGGGGAGGGGGGTGGGACGGTGATGAGGACTGGGGGGGGGGGGTGGCACCAGCTCCCCTGGGCTAAGGGCCAAAACATTTAGTGTTTCCGAAGTGAAATGGAGCAAAAAATGCATCTGTCTTTTCCCGGCCATCCAGAGACACGGAGGGTTCAGTAAATTGCCTCTCTTTGCATTTTCGGAGACAACAGAAGGGCCATGGGGAGTGGAGGATTCTAAACTTAGACTGTACTTTTTTTTATCATTCCAAACAATGCCACATTTCTGCTTCATAATTGCAAAGAACATCCCTTTTAGCCTATTTTGGGTGTGTGTCTTATTATAATTATTTTCTTTCAGTTTTACTCCATCCCAGGGATCATTGCAGGGATGTGTTTGACATCAGGAATTCCTCAAATTATTTTTTCTGAATCCATCTTAATGTGATCACTCTGTGACTGCGGGCACTCCTGACCCACCTCTAATTTTTTTGGGGGGGTAATTTTTCATACTGTACCATCCCATCCACCCTCTTCAGGCTACCAGAGTGTACTGTACTCATCTGGCCCTTGAATCCAAATCCAGACCTGGTTTTCTTTTCTTCTGGGTAATTCACTGAACACTTACTGCTACTGATGGGCCAGACTGACTGTCTTCACACTACGTAATGTATTACCATATGGAAAAATTATACAATTAAGTCTTTTATATTATATTAGTTTATATGTTGCTATTCAGTCAAATATAAATATTCAACAATTTAAAACAGCATTGTTTTTTTTTGTTTTTTTTTTAAATCAAGCTTGCAACATAATGTTCTTGAAAGAGTTTTTTCTCTTTGCTTAGGAGTCTCCTGCATAGACTCCCAGGGGTTGTGAAGATCCTCTTTTGGAACCCCTGCTTTGCAGAGCTCGATGTAAAAAACACTGTCAACCTACAATACAACAGGACTGATTACATTATTAAAGTCCTGAATTGCCTTTTTTATGTGTGTAGGCTACTTCCCACAGGTTAATCAATATTGTTTAAAAAACATAAAAATAAAAGTAAATAGTACAACAATATAACTGTGGTCCTGGTCACCTAACTGAATGCAGTGCAAGACACGGTAGGAGAACTGCTTCATTGTTGAATTGTGGCAAATGGCTTATCAGTGGATGACTGGGGAGGGATTTAAAAAAGATCCTACCTACCGTCAGGTCCTGGCTGACTCATATACAGGTGAGAAAACTGCTTTGAAAAAAAATGCTGACATTTCTATCATAAAAACCACATTGTTTCATAACATCCATGACTACAATACTCTTTATTTTCAGACGCGTCAGGTATACAAAATGGAGGTGACATAAAGACGGTCTCGGTGCTGAAAAGGCTTTGTCTGGCCGACCCCGTCTGGGCCTTTCATCCAGCTTTTCATTATACCAGCCCTTTCACCAAGCCTGCCCCTCTGAAAGATCTGGAGTTCCGGAAGGCCGACGTTCCCATTACCGCACAGGCCGAGGAGGAGTGTGGGCAGCCGCGGGGCGATGAAGAGTCCAGGCCTTTTCCGCGTCCACATACCTGCGCAGGAATGAGCTGCCTGCCTCGCGCTCTCAGCTGTGAGTAAAGATTAGGGAGCACAGACGCCCTGCTATGTGTGAGTACCACGTCCCCTCTGGACCTCAGTGGTAAACTCTCGATTTGTGTTGCCTGAATGCAAATGAGTGCCATTATCCCTGCCTGACCTTGGAAGTTGGATGCTGCAGCATCAGATATTTTGGAGCCTCTGTCTAGCAGGCCGGCGATCTGAGGCACTTATCTTTCTGGCTGCTATTGATCTCCTTTCCTGGCGCCTTTACATTCAGTAAAAGGATAATTGCTCTTAATAATGTGAAATTATGACACTGAGCAAAGTTATAAAAACATTTGCTCTGCAATTCTTCCATTTGGGCAGTGGTGAAAGCATTGGTTTTATCTTCTTTTTTCTTTTTTTTTTGCAAGAAATGTGGATCCTCTTACAGAAAGTCACTCTTCCCTTTAGACAATTAGCATATTTTAACTCTTCTGTATTGACGCCTGTGGGGAATGCCTGTAATAATTGGCTGAGATAGACAGATTAGATTGGCAGGCTCTTCATGGCTGGAATTTGGCTTTGGAACGGGAAGTTTGAAGCGCAGTGCAGGAAGAGAGCCAGCAACTGTGTGCCGGTGGCCCCCCTTTCAGATGCAGTCTGATAAAAACTTACTTTCATCAGACCCCTTTCTAGTCAGTCTTCCAGGGTCCAGAAACACCTGGTACACGTGACGTCTCTCACCTGACTTCTCCTTCAGTCCTCTCTCTCCAGCGTCATGTGTCCGTGCAGGCAGAGTCGTTTGGGTGCAGGACATTGAAGAATCAGAGGAAAAGGATGGAAACACAGCTTCTTCTGCAGAAAATGACAGTGCTAAAGCATGCGCTGTATTGACTATTTGTAGCCTGCAAAAGCCAGGCTGTTCATCAGTGGAAATGGGGGCGTTGGGTGTTCATCACTCTGGCTGCTTCTGTTGCCTTCTGCATTGCTCTATCACAGCTCTCAATCGCATTAAATATTGGGGGAACAAGCTCAGACGATTAGAAATATACGTAGGATTTAAGCCTACTGTATATATTTCCACACTTCTCACATCCATGGAAGGGGGGTAGCGAGGTAATGACAGACCAGAGACAAAGAGGACCTGACAGACCAGAGGACCTGTCGACGCCGGCCCTCGTCATGGAGTAGCTGGGTTCTCAGACAGCTCAGATGAATCGAAGAAGGACTGAAAGAGCGGAGGAAGTGAGACGATCCACAGGTGTGTTGAGAGTGC
This sequence comes from Conger conger, assembly GCF_963514075.1. NCBI lineage: Eukaryota > Metazoa > Chordata > Actinopteri > Anguilliformes > Congridae > Conger > Conger conger. Next base: position 12,572,273 of record NC_083772.1, read on the forward strand.
GGTTAGCGAGGAGAATAGGAGCGCAGATGCGCCGGCTGAGATGCGGCGGAGTGAAATCCGCGATGATAAATAAAGCAGAACGCTCCGCGCGGGAGGGGAGGATCACGGCAGGCTCCAGGCGGCTGCAGACTCAACCCTCCCGCCGAGCGCTCCGATCCCCACCGCTCCCACGCTGCCTCAGCCGAAAAACGCGGATGAAAACTCTCCCAATTCTCTTCACACTTTCAGCTCCGGATGAATAGGCACATCCACTGGACGCCTCTTGCTGAGCGTGTCTCGCTGATCGGGGCAAAAGATATTGGCCCTGTCAACCAGCCCTTGGGAGGGAGAGCTTTGTGTCTGCCGTTCCCCTGTGAGATGAAGCGGCTACCTCAGGGGGACCGGCGCAGGAGAGACCTCTTCACCGCGTTTCAAACCGCTGAGGGGGAGAGGAGGACCGGGCGGCCAGCTGAATGTGTGTGTGTGTGTGTGATGGTCTAGAGAGGTATTGATTTGACAGGCCCTGCAGTGCTTTGGAGAGATGAATAACAGACAGCCCTCCTGCATGCAGCCGCTCCCCGTGGGATGCCCGGCTGCTGGAGCAGACTTCCACGGTTCGCTCTGTCTCTAGCGCATTCCTGTGGATTCCCAAACCCACAGGAGGGGAATATCACTCTGGTGCAGTAACCCCCCACATCCCCATATACATATAAAAACTGTGGGAGTTAGAAACAGTATATACGCTCATTGAGCACTTTATTAGGTATTTATTAGACTTATTCTGCTATTAGACTCATCTACTAAAGAGGTTTAACGCACCGTGTGTTCGGAGATGCTCTTCTGCATACCACTATTGTAATGTGCATTGCTGTCACCTTCCTGTAAGCTTTGACCAGATTGGCCCTTCTCCACTGACCTCTCTCATTAACAACACGTTTTTGCCCACAGAACTTCTGCTCACTGGATGTTTTTTGTTTTTTTCTCACCATTCTCTGAAAACTAGAGACTGTTGTGCATACAAATCCCAGTTTCTGAGATATTCAAACCACCCTGTCTGGCACCAACAATCATTCAACGATCAAAGTCACTTGGATCAAATTTCTTCCCCATTCTGACAATTGGTCTGAAAAACAGCTTAACCTCTTGACCATGTCTGCATGCTTGTATGCATTTAGTTGCTGCCACTGGATTGGCTGATTAAATATTTGTATTACAGGCCTACGTAATAAAGTGCTCAGTGAGTGTACAATAGGCTGTGATAGCTCTGTAGAAATATACAGACACTCTAACAGGCCAATGACTGCATTCCTTTGAGGTAAGGTATATGCCGAGAGAAGTGGGGTCAGGCATAGAGAGCCACACCTGCAACAGCAGCGCATCATGGGTCATTATCTTCAGAATGGCAATATGACCTCCAATTTCACAGTTGTTTGCTTCGGAGTGTCAGAAGTAATTTTCAGAATGCATAGCTTTGCGAAGCTTGGCATAGTCTATGACTGTTTGTAAATGGCGGTCCAATTGTCGTGGCAAAACAGCAAATCGTCTGGGGAACCTCCCAGGACATATTTTCTCTGCTGGATTTAATGGCACATGAAAATGCATGCATAGACCCCACCCACTCACTCACTCACTGAGCAGCTCCTGTTAGGTAATGACAGTGTGATTGTTCAGCCATTAGACGGCAAAACGGTCTCTACTCTGCAGATCCAGATAGCCAGAGGCTTCACATATTTCACATGCTGTCACATATTTAAGAGTTGGGCCCATTTCAAGTCTCTTTTTTGCTAATGCAAGGAAAGCCAGTAAACTGTCCTTTCCTCATTAAGACAAGCTTGGAAGATTAATTTCCCTTGTACATCTCCTTTCGTGACAGGCAAAGAAGAACCCAATTTATCCCGCAGTGCTAAGGGTAAGTGACACGTTATTTTTGATCAAATGCCCTTATATAAATCTACTGAAAGTCAATTGCGGCTGTGAAGCTCTTTGAGGGTTTTTTTTAAAGGCAAAAGACAGAAGTAAGATAGGTTGCTTTGATGATAGACTCTCTCAGAAGAAACAGTTCCAAAAGGCTGCTCTGTGTCCCCAGTGGAACCCTGTCGAGGTCAAGGGTTGTTATGAGGAAAAATTATTCAATCTAGGAGCTTTCACACTACACCTATCATTGAAGGTTCCATAAAGATTTATAAAGGGTTCCCCTAGGAAGACAAACCAAAGAACCCTTTTTTCTAAGTGCACCATGGATTTTATTCCTACTGTTTCATAATAGTAGGCAAATGGCCGTCATCACTGAACTAATGTGAGCAGTGTGTATGCGGTTCTGCACAAATGAATAACAGCACACCGGGTGCGATTTGGCAGGGATAATGTGTTTTTGGGAGGTGACCTTACTTTTCGCATTCCGCAGTCTCGTCAGAATCCAGCCGCACATTTGTGTGCCGGAACAGGGCGGTTCAACCCGGAAGCTTCTTCACACATCTATCTCCAGCAACCGATTTCTTTCACCTGGTTTTTGCGCTTTTGTGATATGTCAGAAGGCGACAGGCTAGAATTAGAATGCCATTTATAAAAGTGCCTTTAATGCACTGTAGAAAAGGGAAGGAAAGACTGTGAATCACGCAGTCATGTACACTGAATCACACAGCTCTACTGCTTGTGTTCCTCACCTGTCTGACCCCAGACCTCCTCACACAGCTCCACTGTTTACTGTGGGGGGGGGCAATATACACCATCCTGCTGTCATAGCCCCCCCTCCCCCAAGACAGGTCTCTGCATCCATGCTGAAGGGTAATGCGTGAGAGGCAGAACCCAGAAAGTGTCTTGTGAGCAGAAAAGCACTCACAGAAATGAGAATCTGCGCAGTTAACCTTTGTCTCCCTTAGCAACGATTGACAGGGAAGATTGTGCATTGAGTCGCGCGGAGGTCAGCTCCGCGCTGCAGAGGAAACAAACACATGCACTCTCTCCTGGCTGATAATCAGCGGACGCTACGCCCCACTCCTGTACGTACAATGTCGGCGAGCGCTGAACGCCAGTCGAGAGCAGCAGAGCAGTGCAGGAAGGTGGTGCATGTAGGCAGGCTCAGGGGATTAGCTGGTGAAGCGTGGCTGGCTCTATGCAGAGAGATTCTGCTCCACTGGTGTCAGCAGTTTCAGCCCATTCACTGGAGAAGGCTGGAGGAGGGACAGAGACTGCTCTCCAGGGAGATGGGGAGAGGGAGAGAGACTGCTCTCCAGGGAGATGGGGAGAGGGAGAGAGAGACTGGTCTCCAGGGAGATGGGGAGAGGGAGAGACTGTTCTCCAGGGAGATGGGGAGAGGGAGAGACTGGTCTCCAGGGAGATGGGGAGAGGGAGAGAGAGAGACTGGTCTCCAGGGAGATGGGGAGAGGGAGAGAGAGAGACTGGTCTCCAGGGAGATGATGAAGGTGTGTGAGGTTATACCCTCTCCCCCCTGCACCCAAGATGTACTTTGACGTCTAAGCCACATCTAATTGAACATTATTATTATTATTATTATTATTATTATTAATATTGTGATTATGATTATGATTATGATTATTATTATTATTATTATTATTATTATTATTATTATTATTATTGTTGTTGTTGTTGTTGTTGTAACGTATATTTTCCTGTGCATTAAGGAACTAAGAGTGACCAAAATCACCTGAGATTGATACCACCCTTCTGTCAGTGATTCAGTGATGCAGAGAACCTGTTACAGCGCTGTGTGGATGTAATGCCACTGCCTGCCACGCCTGAACAACCGTTCCAGTGATCCAGCATCCAGAAACAATGCGCTGGCAAGTTCCCATGCATCAGTGCGATTGCAATATTGTGATGTAAATATATCTAGAGGACAAAATATTGTTCTGCAATAAACAGACAAGAAATCATGAACCAATGTTTCACAATGAGTTAGCATTTTGCATACTTCATGAAATTTCTCACCAAAAACTTCTGTTAGATAATTTTCAGGAAAGAATTATCACTGATTTGTTTGATAGTCCTGAATTAAATATGTTAAGAAGAGCTTGCGGCTTGTGGTGCAACCCAGCAATAATAAGAAATCAGCTCTTTGGTAAAATGAATTAACATAGAAAGTAAAGTCAGCAGATAAAAAATACTCATTATTTCTGCAATCATACTTTCATATCCAAAGGACAGATTCACCATCATCAGACTGCAGAAGAAGATTATATGGCTTTCTGCTGCCACATAGACTAAGGGCTGATATCACAGTAAATGCTGAATGGGACACATTGGTTCACCAATGGGATGCAATTTAGGTCAAACTCTTCTGTTAATATTATTGCTGAATAAAGACATAGCCTCTTTGTCTAATATGAACTTTGAATAAACCCTATGCCCTACAAAAAGGTGAAATAAGGGACAGAAAAACGATTGATCTGTTTTATGGTATGCCGTATTCCCTTTGCTGATCAAGAAGCCCTTTCTTTTTGTTGAAAATCCTGCCTCTAAATAACACAGACACGCCACATTTCCTGTAGATCCTTGGCTGCGGATCTTTCACTCCGACAGGCGATTATGCTGATGTGTGCATCGGCGAAACGGAGGAAGCATTCTATAGCGGCGTCCTCTCCCAATACACTGTGAGCGGAGCCACCCAAGCGTGCTTAATGCTGTCAATCACGCCGGCCGAGGGAAGAGGCCAGAATCGCTGACATGCTCCTCCTCTCTGCCATCCTCTGCAGTCGGCCGGGCTGAACAGGGGAGCCAGCCACAGACACAAGGCCCACGGTGGGGCACGGGCACGCGGCAGTGAAACGAAGACCCGTTATGAGATGAAGACCTCGCCACTGTACCTGTTTGCAGCAGTCCCGCCTCGCTGTCCGTCACTGTGAAATGCTTCTGGATGTCGAGCAGAACGCCTGCAGAGGGGAATAAAATGAGAGGAAACGGTTCTGTTATCAGCGTCATTGCTTGTGACTCCGACATGGTGTGAGAGTTATCACAGATGCAGTGCTGAGTGGGTCTGCTGGGTCCGTGCGGTGCCATGAGAGCTACAAGTCATTTATTGAGGAAAAGACCAAGGTGCACTTCAAAGGGAGACGGTCATTTTCAGCTGGTGATTCATGTCTGGCTCTGAGTCGACTGCTCACACTCTGTACCAGCACACTGCTGCTTAGGAATCAGCAGCTCATGTATGCTTCAGCAAGAATACTTGCCTTTAAAACATTTTTTTTTAATCCCAACTGTTATTTTTTGCCAGTGGTGCGGAGGGGGAGGCGTTGGGGATGTTGTTTGGGAGGTGAGTTAGGATGATTCCAAGAGCCCTGACTTACTGGGGCACTAAAACAATATGGCAAATGGTTGACATTTATATAGCACTTTTATCCAAAGCACTGTAGAATTGATGCTTCCCATTCCCATTCACACACACTCACGCGCCAACGGCGATTGGCTGCCATGTAAGGCACCAACCAGCTCGTCATTTTGGGGTTAGGTGTCTTACTCAGGGACACTTTGACACAGCCCGGGTGGGATTGAACCAGCAAGTACGAGTGCTCTTACCGCCTGACCCAATGTCACCCCATGTATACATGAGAGAATATGAGAAGATGGGCTTTTCTGGGCTGGTGAGACCCACTGTGAGAGCTTTTCATGGGGCAGAAATCCCCTGGCGGCTCCCCTGCCTTCTGCAGTCCTCTCTGTGTTTGTTCATTAATAAAATTTGATTGACAGGGCATTCTGAAATGCTGTGCGGGGTTCCCCCGCTGGGGTTTTGGCACTTATGATTTTGATAGATCTTCCAGGCTGGAAATTGCTTTAAGTAAAACATTAATATTTTAAAGGATTCTGCTTGTGTTTTACTGCAATGCAATAAAGCTGACAGCGCGATGCCTAGTTTCTTCTTCGGAAATAATGACAGCCATATTTTACTTATTCACTATCCGTATTATAACTTTTCAATGATTCTTCTCCTGAAGCCAGTTCATAGTTTTTCTCTCTCTCTCTCTCTCTCTCTCTCTTTTTTACAGTTTCCACTCGACTTCACAGCCTATTTACAGTAAAATGCTCTCTGGGCTGACATAAACTCCATTAAGAGACCCTGGCCATCGCAGCTCTGCTCTGCATGCTGCAGTGAGCGCTCTGCGCTAGCAGAACAAATGTTGCTGAGCGGTGCGCGATCGCAGTGCAGTCAATCTCACACATTTCACTCCGGCCGAGTCGCGCATTGCCATTACCCAACAAGGCCAGAGCCACAACACGCTGCTGTGCTGTACTCTTCGTTTAAAAATGTAAGTGTGTCGTGTATGAAACGTACGCATTTATTCCGTTCAGTGTAATCGGTTGTTCGTTGCGGAGCAGAACAATGTGGTAACATTTTGATTTTTGAGAATTATTTCATGGCTGCGGTTGAACTGGAGGCATCGAGCGTTATCAATGACTCAGTTACATATTATCAATGAGCTTATCTACTGTATATCATATTGCAATGCTTTGATTGGTTCACACTAGTCAGGGATTGACAACATAATGTATGGTAGCTCTTCAACTATGAGATTCATGAAATGTCAACTTGCCATCACAAATTATTAATGCTCACAATATAGTTAAATAAATATAGTAACTGAGAGAGATCAAGTGGATCTTTTCCATGCACACACTTTGAAGAGACAAGAGATTGGAATGGCCCACATTTTGGATATGGGGCACATTTCGGATCTACAAGGCCACGCACTCATAATGCTGAACACTTCCAATGCAAATGTATGTTTAAATGCCCTTTGTTGATTTAATCAGACAGACATGTGAATCCCATTCCAGTAGTATATGTATTTTGGTTTTTGAAGGTGACATAGGTCTAATAATTCAAGAAGATAATTGCCATTTGACTTTTGCAGACAACCAAAATATGACTGCTCTAACTTTATATTTGTCCACAATTAACAACCATGTTTTTCACAGAGATGAGGTTGTGACATTTCATTTCACAGTCAATTAAAAAATATACAAAGAGTCAAAAATAGGTTAATATGCAAATTAGAAACATCACCACCAGCTAATAATAGAAAAATACCTTTTCTCCCTTCTTGCATGCTAAATGTGCCCTACAGTGCTGCGTTTTTTCTAATTAACTCTGTTAATTTGATAAATCGTTAAAAAACAGTGGCATATTTAGCCAAATTTGTGTACGCTACAAAATGTGTATTTTCCCAGGTTTGCCATCTTGGTGTGCTTGAAAATTGAGGCACAGGTACACTGGGTTGGGAACTATTGAAACATCCCTTATTTTAATTGCAGACATTGTTTCAACATGCTACTACGGACTATTTGCTTTGCCATCAGTACAGATGAAGCCACAATATGAGAGAATCTAGAACCTAGAACGCTAGAAAATAAGGAAAACAAGTAAAAACAGATGTAGTAAACAAGTTTCCCCACATGAGAGGCCTTAAGCCAGATGTTGCACTAAAACAAATTTGCCTCTTCAGTAGCAGTCCATAAAAACAATTCATACCTACTTACATGGCCAGCTAAAAATCTATAGCACCAGTATACTTGTAGCAGGAACCTCATCGGTCACACATTACAGACCAAAATACTGTTATGCCGGGGGGAACAGAGGAACCAGAAGCAGACGGGGGTGCAGAAAAATGGCGATTTAATATCAAAAGGGGCAGACAGAGCAGAGTCGAAAAACATGCCAGGGTCAAAACCAGGGGGTCCGTCTAAAAAGGCAGAGGTACAAAAATCCAAAAAGCAAAGAAGAGTCCAGGGAAGCAGGCAGGGGTCAAAACCAGAAAACCAAATAAACTAGGGCAAGGGCAAGGGCAAGGGCAAGGGCAAGGGCAACAAGGAGGCTAGAACTGGGGGACGGAATCAAGAACCAGAACAGAAACATGACAAGGGGAACAGAAACAGTACAAGATGAACTAGCAACGTGCGACTGAAAAGGACAGGTATAAATACACAGGGAAATGAGACAAACTAGGCAGGGCATGGGAGTGAGGGCGGTCTAACAAATGAACATCAGGTGAAACACATGAAAGGGTAATAGGACAATAACGAGGGGGAAAACGAAAACACGGACTGGATTCACAAAGACACACATGTAAAACAAACGGCTCTGGACTAGAGAGTAGACAATGCATAGATTGAAGACGTAGTGATAGTTAAGAGACAGGTGCAAACTCGCTGAAACAAACGAGTAATAAGGGATAGCATAGGAAGGCGGAGTTATAGAACAGCGCAGAAATGCTAAGAGATGCGTTAGTGAGTTAGTAACGTGAATATTTCTAAACTACCCAATAAAAGTGATTGTTAGTTAGTTAGTTAGACAGACAGTAAGTGTATCAATCGGATTAGTACTGTACAAAACCTAGATTAGTAGTGGTTAGTAAGAATAGTGCTTTACAACATTTAACTACCAAGACAAAGCAGGAAGTAAAAAACGCGAGTGAGGAATTAATTGGAAACCTGAAAATACCTGAATAGTGGGGCGCTCAGACAGGAGAGTGACTCGACTGGAAAACATTCAGACGCAGACATAACAGGGGAGGACAAGACTAATGAAAATAAACAGAACCAGACATGAAATATAAAAAATAATAAATTACAAGAATAAATAATACTAAACAATGATACACTAACACACAGAACACAGGAACATAACAAATACAGATCCAGATCCCATTTGCAAGAAAAAAGGAATAGACTAGAGCAGTAGTATCCAACCCTGTTCCTGGAGATCTAGCATCCAAGTTTTCAGTCCAACCCAAATTTGGCACAAATCACTCTGCTAATTAGCAGCTCAACAAGATCATTAGCTGTTGAATGAGGTGTGCTTTGTGAGGGTTGGTATGAAAACCTGTAACCAAAACTGAGGCATTCCAACGCATACGTACAAAACGTTTTTGTCTCTGTGCTCAATTAATATTGTTAATGTTACATCATAACCCTAAACATAACCTCTGTTGCTACAATTATTTTGCCGTTTGCTCAAAGATTATGTGTAAATACATCTATTATTTATTATATCTAGATATTTTATATCTATTATATTTCTCCTTACAATTACACAATGTTGTGGGGTGCCGCTTATCTAGGATCTTATCTAAGTCGGAAAACCTACAGGATGTAAATCTCAAGGAACAGGGTTTGTTATCACTGCACTAAAACCTTTAGATGTGGCAGTCTGGTACAATGGTACAGAAATGGGATTTGTAACCTGAGATTGCATGTCCAACCCCAGGCAGAGCATAATTATTGTACCCTTGACCAGGGTGATTAACCTGAACTGCTTCAATATATTTCCAGCTGTATAAATACATACTCTATTAAAATGAAAGCTGTCCCAGTTGCTCTTGATACTGCCTTCATTTTCCACCCTTGAGCATTAGTAGCATCATTACTGCCTTCTCTCATGTTGGGCTTTGAACTGTATTTGTAGCGCAACACAAAACAAATGCAGCTTGGAAACCGCTTAGCAGTTGCAGGGAATGTGCAGCAAGAGAACGTTTAAGGAGAAAGGAGCAGAGCATATTCATTAGTTCAACAGCCTCGCCCATGTTCTGCAACGTACGGAGCAGCATGCAGGGGTCCACCTCTTTCAGAGTGCTTGGCTCAAGGGGGCAGGTTTAAACCATTGTGTGAAAAAGAATCAGGCTCCGGCCTCATTAAGAACAATGACCGCTCCCGTCCGGAGGATTGTCACTCAGAACGGCCCGTAATCCCAGAGTGAATGAGACGCTGAGGGCCTCACCTTGTAGCGTGCGGCTTAGCGGGGTAATTACACCTCCACGAGGGGATCAGAGTGCCCACTCATCCAGCGCCCACCCTGACGGGCTCTCGCTTGTCACGAGGCTCTGGCGTGAGTGAGAGGCAGGGTGCTGGATGTGTTTTCTCCAGAGGTGGATTTAAGCCCGGGGGGGGGGGGTCATTCCGCTCCTGGGCTGTAGTCGCTCCGTGGCAGTTCTGACATCTATAGTCTGCCTTGGCAGGATATGACCGAGAGCCGTTGTGTCATTGAGATCCGGCCAAATTTGGCGTGCCATGTACCGGTGAAATTTGCTGTGTATATCCACGTATCAAGATGGTGGATTAAGAGCAGGATGCGAATGTCCTCTGGAGAACATAGAGCAAAGCTGTGACAAACTTCATCACAACCAACCTAACAAATGTTGTCATTTCTCAGAACTGTGTGCTTTCAGCAAGTGAACAAAAAATTCAGGACAAGACTGCAGATAGATGTTGGCTGTCACTTAAACGGCATTCCTGACAGTCATGAATTTAGGTTCCCCTGCAACTGTAAAACTTTCCTTTTAGGGACTGTCAAGCAGTTTGTCCTGCTAAGGGACTGGTTTTCAGTGTAGTGCCATGCCCTACAGTCTGACTAACACTATGTTCCCCATTTCACTGCACAAGAGTGATTCCTCCGGTCTATCGATTGTCTGCAGTCTATGCAGGAAGTAGACACTAACAGTATGCACTTTGTTGGATGAAATGTCGGAAACATAATGTGACTGGCCTATAAATACATCCGGGCATTTTAAATTGAGGCGGAAAAGGTGCAAGAAACCCAGTTGAAGAAGACTCCATCTGTGCCATTGAGATTAAGCATTTCAACAGACACACATGCCTGAGTTAGCGTGAATAAATTCCGCAAAGAGCGTGTTGAAGTGATGCAACATCCCAGATCCAGTGACACAGTGTTGAGAGGAAGGACTCCCCTGCCTGTCTTCGGCTCTGAAAGGTGGCATGTCGCAATACAGCCGGGGGCCCACAGCTGCGACGGGCGAAATATGCAGAACGTGGGCTTTGACTCCAGCAGCACTTAAGCCATGAGCTGGATGAGACAGAGTGCTCTTACACATCACGTTAATAACAAGGCCAGTTGCTTTGTAAAGCCGCTTAACAACGAGCATTGCCAGATGGTGTGATGCGATGTGTGAACGCTGTAATCTTTCTTCAGCTGTTGTCGCACTTCTAAAGATATCTCCCATTAATGAGGAACGGGCCTCTACTCTTAACTTCCGCTGCTTCTAGTCCCAAATCTAGCCCTTTCGGAGTTTTGGTACCTTTCAAACATCTCTGCAGTTTCTCTTGGGTAAATATCTGCTCTCTGGTTCTTATTGTTTGCCTGCACTTTTTGTGGGTGGGTACGAAAATGCAGTAGAACTCAATTCCGCACCAGTGTTCGGCCCCCACTGGGGTAATGCATGGCAGCCATTTTGAAGCTCTCACAACATGTCAGCTGGGGAGGGGTGCAAACCCACATCTCATCCATGAACAGCACTCAGTAACCAGCAGCTGTGCACAATGGAAGGGTATCACATGACACGGGACGGGTGAGGCCGTCAGGGGGCAGAGGAGCAAGGCGGCCATGAAAGGGTGGGAGGCGTGGGGGCGTGGTTTTGGCAGGTCCCAGGAAAGGTGCACTGCTCTGGGGAGGCAGCAGTCCCACCGTGCCCCTCGTCTGCCCGGCTGAAGTAATGATCAGCTGGGGAGTCTGAGGGCGAGGCCCCAGATGGGGCTCTGTGAGGGCCCCCGTGGGACTACCCACCCCCAGTAGAACAGGGCTTTGGTCATGGCAAAGCACGCTATAATGTGTGGAGTTACAACAGGCAGTATCTTTTGGGCGTCCTTCTGTATATTAACCAATGCCCAAACCTGACCTGTGGTTCGGGCGCGTTGGGGACACCAGGTCGTAAGACAGCATGGAGAGTGAGGGGGTTTTATTTCCCCAAAAAGGGCCCCACAGTCAGAGCTTCGCCTTATATTTCTATTTCAAAGCACTAGAACTAAAACCAACACAAGGGGTCAAAGCTGAGTGCCAAAAGAAAGAAGTTGCGGAGTTTGACTGAGCTCAGCAGTATTGAACAAGATTTCAAAAAGCCCTGGCGAAGGTATATAGACGGCAACATAATACAAGAATGAAGAACAGACACAAATGGCTACATAAAAAAATATCAATATTTCATAGCATATTCACAAACTAAATTGTAGTTTCTGTATTTGTCGCAGTTGCGCTGTTGCCTCAGAGTACATGTAAGAGCGCTGTTTTATTAATAACGCATGCGATGCCTCGGGGTGTTGCCACTTCTCACCAATGGCTGGACCACATCACCAGGCTGATAAACATTTCACCCGTCAGAGAGATCTGCACCACAGCGCACAGACGCTGCATATAGAGCATCAATAATGAATCGGGCATTATCTGCATGTCATCAGACGCGTGCGTTATCACAGACGTCTAATCCCAGCCTCTGCTGGAGTTGTCCTCGGGAGCAGCTGGGATACGGCTGATTGCGGATAGCGGTTTCGCTCGCTCAGAGCACGTCATCACGAACCCCAGGTCCGGATTCGATCAACATGTCCTCAGCTTTGACTTGCAATTAAATACGCGTTTGTGTGTCTTCTTCACAGATACATTTCGCTAAGTTTATCCATCCATCTATCCATTATCTAACCCGCTTATTCCTGGTCGTTGCACAGGGGCATATCCCAGCATGCATTGTGTGAGGGGCAGGAATACACCACGGTCAATCCTTGCCAAGTTCAGCGCAGACCAATAGCATGAAAAATGCTCTCACTTGCTCTCAAATGTCTCACTTGCATTTAACTGTAAATTAAGTTGTAAGTTAAAATGTTACAATTCAATGTAGATAATAGATAGTGTGATAATCGCAAAGTGCTCTGTCGTGCAATAACAATAATAATAATAATTAGTACACATTATGGTGAATGGGGAAGTTCACTTCAACCACCACAAGTGTGTGAATCCAACCTGGTTAATGCATGGCAGCCATTTTGTACAACAATTCACACAATACGTAAGCTGGGGTGAAGTGGGAACAAATTATATATTGGGTGGCCATACTGAGGGAGCTGGGTTTGGAACTTAGCCACTGGGGAACACCCTGTTCTTTTGAGATACATGCCAGGGGATCTATAAAGACCACAGTCAGTCAGGACCTCGGTTTAGAGGTCTCTCTGAAAACGGGAGCGGTCCTGGGCAGAGGGGCCCCAGACGGCGCCTGTCTCAAAGTTTTGCGCGCGTCCTCCGGGAACGGGAGCGCTGTATCAAAGAGGAAGCGCAGCCAGGCGGGATGCTGGCTGAGCTTCACAAGCTACGCCTCAGCAAACCGCCAACACCTGTCTGGCGCCGGGGAACAGCCGCGCCAGCCGCCGCCCTGGCGCTCCGTACATCAGCAGTGCTGCTCAGACCGCTCTCACACACCGCGCGCCCACCGAGCACTTTATTAGCAACATTACTTTATTACACCTACTTACTCATGCGATTATCTCATCAGCCAATCGCGTGGCATTATCTCACGGCATCGTGCAGATATGGGTCAGGAGCTTCAGTTAATGTTCACATCCACCGACGGAATGGGGAAGAAATTTAATCTAAGTGACTTTGACTGTGGAATGATTGTTGGTGGCAGACAGGGTGGTTTGAGTATCTCAGAAACTGCTGATCTCCTGGGATTTTCACGCACAATAGTCTCTAGAGCAGGGGTCTCCAACCCTGGTCCTGGAGAGCTACTGGGTCTGCTGGTTTTTGTTTTCACCTTAAAATCAGCACCTGTTGAGACCCAGGTAACCAGGTGAGGAGAGTTAATTAATTAAATTAGAGCAGTTGATTATAGTTAATTGCAGGGTAAGAACGAAAACCAGCAGACCCAGTAGCTCTCCAGGACCAGGGTTGGAGACCACTGCTCTAGAGTTTGCAGAGAATGGAGCAAAAAACACAAAAAATCCAGTGAGCAGCAGTTCTGTAGACAGAAATGCCTTATTAGTGAGAGACATCTGAGGAGAAGGGCCAGACTGGTCAAAGCAGACAGGAAGGTGACAGTAAAGTAAATAACCTCTACCTTAGTCCTCCCTCCTGATTTCCCCCGCCCCTCCTTTCTGATATCCCTATCCTTGTCTAACCCCCCCCCAAAAAAAAAAGAAAAATAAATAAATAAATATATTGCACTTATGATGACGACTATATGTTTAGAACAGCATTCCATGTGTATTTTCCTAGTTCTGGATGTGATGCTTTGACTTGTGGTAGAACCTATGCACTTGTAAGTCACTTTGGATGAAAAGCGTCGGCCAAATGACAAAAATGTAAATGTAAATGTAAATAACCACACATTATGCAGAAGAGCATCTCTGAACACACAACACATAATAACCCTAAGTGGATAGGCTACAGCAGTAGGAGTAAAAAAACTAAGTCTAATACATACCTAATAAAGTGCTCGGTGAGTGTATATAACATGGTACTGTATGGTAAAGAAGCACTGTGATTACGATGCGCAGTCTTACATGTGGCTCCTGTTCCCCCATCCTGTGCACATGTGGGCATACACTTTCAATGGTCAGCAGAACTGTCTTACTCCCATTGCCAAAACTGCACATAGTACCTCATTAGCTTAATTGGGCTTAATGACACATGTGTGTACTGTGTGTGTGTTTCTGCATGTGGGAGGAGATGTGCGTGTGTGTGGGTGGGTGTATGTGCACGTGCGGGTGTGCAGTGAGCTTCCTTAATTACCTGGGACCAATGTGTCCCTGTCACAAAAACTTAAAATAGATTGTGAATTATATCCACCCTTCCCTTGCTCACGGCACCGAACACAGCTCTCTCCGATCTCAACTTCTATGATTTAATTTAGACACTCTCCGTTCTCTGTCAGCCCAAGGAAAAGGGAAGAATCGATATGAGCTGCAGATGCACAGTGGACCGTGCTCCAGCACTTTTCAATTCAGGGAGGAGGGAGGACCGGGGGGGAGGGGGAAATGAGCATGTGGTGCATAAGTCCATCTCCTTATGGGGACCAAGAGGGGGGGGGGAGCCATGCAAATGCTTTTAAGCACCTGCACTGATGACTAATTTTAAAATTCAGCTATGACTTATATAAAAGGGGGTGGTGGTGGTGGTGGTGGTGGGAACAGCACCTGTTACCCATCCACCAACACAAAGGTTTCCAATACCAACACCACCTCCACATCCTGTAGGTGCTTCACTGTGACTAATTACAATGAACACACACAAATTCAACCTGCAGAACACACACACACAGACATCTGTCTGTCTGTCTTTTATCACTGTGACTAATAACACTGAATGCGCACACACACACACAAGGCTTACAGGACACACACACACACACACACACACACACAAACGTTCAGAGACATCTCCCTGTCTGTCTCTTGTAAGCTAGAGCACATATGTAGAGTTCTCTGCATACCCTGACACACAGTGCTGCAGGGAGCCACCCGGGGTCAGGTGTTTCGGCGTTGGTAAAGACGGAACCCCTGCTCCTTCTGTGTATCTTCCCCCTCAAAGCTCGATTAATGAGCGCAGTGTGAGAAACACAGGACACTTGCTTTGTCTGGAAGTGAAGGTCCTGTCTGCGGGCTTTCCTCAAACGGCCTTTGTGTTCCCTCTGCGCGGGGAGTAACAGCGGCACACCACCTGCTCTGATTCACTAATGATGGGTGTACCATTGCATACCATTTCATCCACTTCCTACCGTGAAGGCTATTTTCTTCTTAAAGGGAGACCTTGCTGACGTCAAGCTTTTTGTATAACAGGAATTAATTATGGTTTTGTGATTCAGTACAGCATGTTTTTCAGTGGTTCTATATTACAAAAAGAAGAGAAAAACAAGTGGTGACTCAAGGCCAATGTAAGAGCGGAGATTATTTGTGTAGAACCTGAACTCTCCGGTGTCCGATGTGAGGAACAAAATTATCCTCACATAGGACACGATTTGTTCTCGACTTTTTCGCTACAATCAAGAGCTGCTAATGTAATGCTGAGCGATATTCTTGTTCATGATGACTCATCTCTGACACACACACACACACACACACTGACACACTCACATACACCCACAGTCACACACACAATCACACCCGCACACGCAAACGCAAACACACAAACACACATATATGCACACACACATACGCACACACACACACACACACACACAAATGAGCAGGTGTGCTTAGGCTCTTGACTTGATGAGCAGAGGATAACAGAAACTCATCAATGGCGGAATATGCACTGGGCTTATGAGTCAGCTCCATTGTCTTCATACACGGGAGATGAGGTCAGTGATGACCTGCACACGCGTGTTCCCGCCCTCTTCCTGTCTTACCTCACCAGTGAGGGCAGACTTAGGCACCAATCAAAGGCATACAACACCAAAGCAGTAACCATCGGCAGCCCCTTTCTGTCAGCCATTTCTCTGTGACTGAGAATGGACCACCCTGCATGCAGAGGAGCTGGTCCAATATTGCTGCCATGACAAATCAAACAACCTTTTTTTAGCCAAAATTACTTCTACTGTAAAACTTGCATCACTACTCCATGGTATGAGCATTGTAGCCTCCACAGCCCCAAATCCTCATCATTGCAAAGTGCAAACATCATGTTTGTTTTTTTACAATTGGTTATACCCATGTTCCAATACCGAGTACGTTTTTTCAAAACTCTTAACACAGGTAGCACAACAGCAGTCTGTGTGGACTAAGCTATGGATCATTTGTCATTGCTTTCACGCAAAATGCATTCAATGTCAATATCTTTCTCACTGTGTATCGACAGCGTGTTAAAATACTGTTTTCAAAACTGTTAAACTTGAGTTCAATACAATTGACCCAGACAGCAACTTGACATGTCCACCATAATACCATATTGAGATCTAAAAGTAAAAAAATAGATACGAGAATATAAGGTATAATATAGATGAGAAATTGTGGCCCAATCCAGAGGACCAGGTTGACTAGCATTGATGTACATACAGTATTTATCAATGAGTACATATACTACATTTACAGTATGTGTGTGTTTCTTCCTAATACGGTATTGGAATTGTTGTTTCAGTATCTTGTGTTTCCATTTTATGTTGCCATTTTGGAATTAGAGTACTACTGCATAAAACAAAACATATTGAGCAATATTTCTGCGTTATTGAAGCATTCCTTGAAAATATAATTTATTCCATTGCATACAAAGTACCTTTCTTATTTTGTATCAGAATCTTGAGTTGATTGATGTAGATGCTTCAAAGGAAAATGATGCCACCTCTTATTTGTGTTTTTTGTTCATTCTATATATTCCCAACCATTTACCATTTACCATTTAGTAGTAGTTGTTGTCGTAGTCGTAATAGTAATAGTAGTAGTAGTAGTTGTAGTAGTAGTGCCAGTAGTAGTAGTAATAGTGGTAGTAGTTGTAGTAATAGTAGTAGTGGCAGTAGTAGTAGCAATAGTAGTAGTAGTAGTAGTAGTAGTAGTAGTAGTAGTAGTTGTTGTAGTAGTGGCAGTAGTAGTAGTAATATATTTGAACATTGACATTTGACATTTTATGACAAATCCTCCTTGGGGATAAAAACTGAAGTCAGAGACTTTTCTCCTCTGTGGTCCCCGATAGGCACCCCATAGGTTTATATTTGTGAGGCATAAATGCCAGAAAAATGTTACTTGTTGAAATCTCAGCCAGGACAGCAGTAGCAGGAGATGCAATCAATAAATACATAAATGTATTTTCTTTCTATGTTTCCTGGCTAACATACATATCTGGTATTCATGGATGGCCTTTGCTACTGTTTTTCTTATTAAGTGTGTGTCACAGAATGGCAAGAACTCCCATATGGATGAAAAAACAAAGGGTAAAATGTAAGTCTTTATCTGGTTTGATTGTTGTTTTTATTGCTGAACCAGGGAATACATCTAAAGAAGCAACCTTTAGACCTGAAGCAATAAGAAATACTTCTTGGGGAATTGGACATCTATGTTGGCAGAGAAGGTCAGTGCCCGTATTTATCTCTTAGGTTTCGGACTGGAGCGACTTGTATGACCTAACTCGCGTAATTTAACTTGAAAACCCGCAGGGAAATTTTCTTGCCAGACAAAATTAAATAGACTTTAAATAGAAAGATGGTGTTTGCCTGTTTTTCACAAAGCAACACTAACCTCCACATATAGTAACCACAGACTTGTCTATTTGGGTGTACACAGACCACATTACTAACCTGCTGTTTGGTTTTTTGTTTGTTTGTTTTGTTTTCACTGTCAGTCCAGGGTGAATTAACTTGCGTATTTCAGAAATACAGAACACTTGTTCTATATGAATCAGCCTATAAATGTCAGTACTAGGGGTGGTGACTAGGCAGGGTTACCATTGTTCCTCTGCACAAATATGAGTGTAAGCAAGGAATATTTTGGGATGGGGTTATTTTAAAAATTACAGTAATTGCATTCACAGTGCATTGTAACCATATAGTAACCAGAATATAGTCCAGGAGAAACACTAGCTTTTTTCAATGTTTGCCAGAGTAATTATTCAATGGCAAGGACAAACATAACCACTTTGTTTTGCTGAAATATGAGAGGCTCATATACTGTATGAATGTTGACAACCATGGAAAAATGAGATGTTAGCACTCAAAAATTAATGAGCTTATGATATATAATATTATAATATTCTTACAAAAGCAGAATAGACGTCATGCAGACATCTCCACTATGCCTTCTACAGTTGGCAGGTTCACAGCTTGTGTTGTGACATCCATGGAGCCACAGATTCTGCTGTCCAGTGCATCACACTTTTACATGCTCTTTTCTCGGGGCTTGAAATCACAAACACGGAACCATCAAAGACTATTCATTCAATAAAGCACACATCTCCTGTCCCAACAGGAGAAATCTAATGATCAAGGGGAAAATGATGTCCCAATGCTTTTTTGTAGATCTGTACCTATTAGGAAAAGCCTTGTCAAATCTCTGAATGCATGCGCCATAATTAAATCTGTATTGGAGAAGACATCACACAAAAAAAGACTGGAAACTGTTGAAAGAGTCACAGATTCCACACATTTCCTGTATTCTGTTTCTCCTGCTTCTGTTCCCCTGGGCAGACTGTCAAGCACTGATCTCCCCTGTTTCTGAAAGACGCGCTAAAATATGCAGCTTGAAGTATGGAGTGAGATCTGCAGCCTAGATACAGCTAGCGAGATTCCGAGCGTTGTGCTTTCCGGGCTGTGGCAGGGAGACAGCGGCACAGATGGACGCTGGGCAGCCTCTGTTTTATCCCTCACAGTGTGCATGTTATTGGTTAGCTACGCAGCTGAGTGTAATCGCTGAGATGTTCCGGTTGATGTCGAACATCTGCCTCTTGTACGGCCAGCACTGAGAGGAGGCTGTGAATTCTGATGAAACCCCAGGGGGGCCTTTGCGATATGACACCAGAAAATGGAGAGATATTATTCACACGTACGCTTCTGAATGCTTCTGGGAATCAGAGGAATAAATGGGGTATTTGCAGAGTTCATGGAAGTCTTTTCCCCATTTTCAAATCGTTTGTTATGGATTCGCCCTACTCCATCTTTAGCAGTTTATGCCATGGCTCATGCTCTTTTTCAGGGTTCCAAAAAATTGTACAGAACACATGATTTGGCTCATCCCACTGATTCTGACAGAGCTGTGAAGCAAGCTCAAATCACCCTGAAGATCAGATGAAACATCAGAGCCAGATTAGGCTAGATTAGCAGGAGGGGAGAACTTGACTAATGCACACAGTTCCAGCAGATTACTGTAGACATTTGGACTTGCAGACTACTGACAAACTCTCTCTAAATGTGCCTGTTTAAATGCCTGTCACCTCACAGTAAGGCTAATGTCTATATTGGCTGTGTACTTTGTTACCCAGTCAATGCATTAGATCAAGAGACAAGAACTCAGGTGAGGTCTGCGGCTTCCTCCTACCCAAATGCACACAATGTAAGGATCCAATGGGGCTGGGGGGCCCTGGCGGAATGGCAGCGGATTGGCTGCAGCTCCCAGGATTGAGTCGCTAACCCCCCCCCCCTCCCCTGAGCAGGCTGGGAGAAATCCCCCTCCTCACGCATGAGCTCCATGCTGCTCAGAACAGCAGAGGACATGTGTAACAAGCGCTCGTTATCCACACAGGGGCGGAAGCAGGGTTTGGGGTGGGGTGGGGTTTGGGGGGGGATGGGGGGAGATGCGACAGGGATGACCCCTCTCTCTGCAGATGTGTAAGAGTGCCTAATTATCCTTCCGCCCGTGGCAGCAAGCCCCAACATCAGTCCGGCGCCCTCCTGCAGCAGTCAGGCAGGAACACCTTTCTCTGGTCTTCTGTGAACTGCTGACTTTGGCAAAAAGGCAGGACTGTCCTCTGCAGTGGACCCTGACCCCTCCTCCAACTGCTGTCCCATACATAATGTATAATGAAGAAGGTGTGTAAGAACCCCACTTCCATATTTGCTGCAGCCCCCTGACTCCGTCTTAAAAACAAGCATCTCTTCCCTTAAATGCAAAGCAAAGCCAGTACTGTGGGTGAAGTCTAGTTTATTGAATCATCATACAGACTGTTTTAACCGACGCCAACCAACATTGCATTGTGAATCTCGGAGAAGAAATAAATCCTCCCTGCAAGACGTGCTGTTGCTTTTCGATGATTTAGACAGAGCATACCTCAAACTGTATCTGAAACTGATGCAGAATGATGTAAACGCTTGCAATGCCATGGCAAAAAGAGACACTAACATATAAAATACACCTTCTAGCAAATCAAATAAATCTTGATTTATTGTCCTTCCAACGCTTTACATAAGTCAAAGACTGCATTACAGGACACAAAATGCTAAATTATACCCGCTGCAAAATGCAATAGCACACAATTATGAGGAGAAAAGAAAAATAAGACACAAAACAAGATAAATTAGATTCATTTACAGGTCTGTGAACAATGAAGGGCACACATCACAACAAGATTTCCTGTCCAAATAATATTCCTTTAGTGAGGAAGCAGCACATTATTAGGGGAAATGAAGAACAAATTCATTGAGCTGGTGAAAAATCTTTAAAATAGAGGAAAATGGGTAAAACTTGATTTGTTTTCGGCACACTTATTCAGCACAATGTGTACTGTACACATGGCATCTAAATAAATCATCATTTTGCACCTTTGTTTCAATATCACACACTACTTATCTCATAATGCTCAGATTACTACATCGTTGATCAACCAACACAGGCCAATCACAATTATCACCCCATGAAAGGTGGACTCCTTGAGGATGTGGGTGGGTGACATTGGTTAAAAGGGGAACAAATAGTTTAATCTTTGTGCTTGGTGTAGATACCCACATTTATGTACAAATGACTCCACCACAGGCTTGACCTGCAATGAACCTGACAGACACCACAGTCAAATACACTAGGCATACCCATACACCAAGTATTTAAAATATTCTATAGAGAAATCCCAAACAGTAGCATTAAGCTTCATCCAACATTTCACTAAATTAATCTATCATTTCTCAAGGTTAGTTATTCATTATTCTCTAAATCAAAAGAACTGTGAATAGTCAGAATCTATAAACTGGCCCAATCTACTTCTATGTCCATGGGCATATTACACAACATAGATACAACAAGAGTATCCTACACAAGCTGATATTCCCTCTTTCTAAATATCTCAAATACCAGATGCATTTGGGAATTGTGGTTCCATAGCTGTGTGGGCTTCGAACTAGTTATATTAACGCGCTTCCCTTGGCTCATATGCCAGCAACAATAAATAAATAAATAAAAATGTGAGAAAAAAACTCATGTATTATCCATGAAGGAGAACAATCATTTCAGCAGCCAGTGTGAGTGGGCAGGTGAGTGAGAGTGAAACTGTAATGAGTGCGTAAGAGGCAAGCCGTGCGTTGGCATGTGTTGTTCGGCCAGAAATCCTCTCACTCGCCGCTGCTGCTGAATTATGCCATAATTGTCACGTGTCAAAATACGGTTCTAATGTAACGACACTGTAGGCCAGCTGATTACATACTAGACAGTGATACTGGTACCATATATGGTAGTCAAACGAACTTTTCACTGGCCTCATAAAAAATTAATTGGCTAACTGCAGTAGTTTCTATGGAAACTACAACTCTTGGAGTTAAGGAGTTATTTTTCACCTCTTAGGGATAGTCAGATTTCAAGACTGCATTGGCCCAGGGTAGTCATTCGGGTTAAAAACATAATATCCATTATTAGGTATAATAACTTAATTAAATTGTAATTCATTCGTGAATTTATCTTGCGGAGCGACCATTAAATGATAAAACAAAACAAAAATGATACTATTACGAGTGACAAAAAAAAAAACCTTTTAAATGAATACAATTGATTTACCCCAACAGATGTCGATTTTTTGGACCTGCTGCTACGGGGGCGAGCTGTCCCGATGGAGGAGGTAGGCTTGAGCAGTTGGACAGGCAGACGAAATATTAAGTGTCGACAGAAATCCGCATACCTCCATGATACCTCCATGTCTATTAAAACATATGTTTAATACAGCAAGCTTAATTAATTCGAACATATACTGTACTGTCTTGTTACAGTAGCCTGCGAATGGCTATATATATTGGAAATAATTATAATCACGAGGTTATAAAAAGCTGCAAATGTTTTTTTAGTGGTGATAATTTAGCAAACATTAGGTCAATAGCAATATGTTGACCCTGAAATGAAAAACAGAGTGGATGTGATTTTATGGAGTGAACTGGTCTTACCCTAGACTGTCCCTACGTTCAGGCTAGTGATAGCCTATAACTCCATTGGATTCATTTGCAAAAATGAAAGCGGGTTCATATGCTAATGAAAATAATCGTCCTGCTTCTTTTTCATTTTTAATAAAAGCGCACGATTATTCTTAGAATTACAGAAATGTTCATTTTCATCATCATCATCATCATGTATGCTATTCGTTCGTGCAATAAAAGCAAATGATCCGCGGACATACTTTTTTTATGCGAGTCTGCCATGTATTGAGACACATGGTAGCCTACAAAGGCTTCTATTGTCTAGACTATAAAATATGTATAATGTTTTTCAAAGCGCTTATTTGCCTCTATTGAATCACATTTACAAAGAAGTAGCTTCTGATTAAGATGCTCTGTACAATATAGCTTATGTATAGTTAGTTATCTACTGTAGGGTCAATCGCGCCGTTGCCATCAACTCTGCTCTCTGTGAAACCATGCGGTCCTCTAGGTAAACTGAAACAAATGCTTTTCATATGTTCCACTCGGTATGTGAGTAAATACCAATCCTACTTGAGAAGCCCGAAATCACCTGTTTCCCCCTGGCCCAACGTCAAACGCGCGTATGTTACATCGCGGTCTTACCTGCTACGGTATATCTGTCCATGTAATTCAGAACGTTTCCAAAACTGAGTATCCCTGCAGCGGCTGCGGGAGATCTACATCTCAGAAGGGAGGCGCGGAATTTCTGCCCGGGTTTGCACGGGTGGAGATCGGCGTTCGGTTTTAGACCGGGGCTCATTGTGCCAGAGAGCGTGTGGACCAAGTCCGACTTGCCGCAGCTTTCCAGCTCGCACCCATCGCCCTCCACACACATCTTCTGGCACGACAGATCCAGCGCAACGAGAATTAACCGCAGAGCCACGGAACTGCAGTGATCCAAAGAATAACTGTAGAAAACGTGATATGAACTGAAACGTCGTTCTCCTATGGGTTCGAAGGCGTGGAGTTATCCTCGTTCATGTTACCAGCAGTGTGGTGACCGTCTCTACCGTTCCTTTACTATCGCCTCGCAATAGTGTATAACTGGGTGTGCCGGGCGATATAAACTCCTCCCTTACAATGCCAGTGGTACCTGATGTTTCGGGAATGCAGGGGATTGCAACTTAATAAACAACACAGTATCGGAGCATGAAATGGAAGTAAGTATCAATTGATCAACCATGCCAAGGCAATAACAACGTACTTTTTAAAGTATTAATTCCACGGAGAATAGCGAAGGAGGAGCGGTAGCCCAGATGTTTGCACATCGGTGTGTTTGGACTGTCCTATAAAAAGCTTCACTAAGAAAAAGAATGTGATTCAGCAATTAATTATAGATATTCTAAATCACTGGGCTATATGGCCAGCGTTTCCCCAAGTTTCTTCCCAAGTCCCACAATTAAACACAGCAGCAGTGCGCAGAAATAGTTTGTTTCCGTATACAAGAATGAGTCCAAATGGATCACGTTGCATCTTAAAATAAACCACTCTAAAGCACTGTCCAGCATGACGGGGAACGAATGAAATAGTACAAGTGTAGTCTATCTATCACAATTGAGCATATGGCGCAGTAATATTGATTGGTTTAATGGGTTTTTATCTAACTGCGAGCTTTTCATGTCCATTACTTTCCAACAGCACAGTACACTTTCAACAGTCTGCCATTCAATTAGAGTCATGTTTTTTTTTTTCCTGTTGAAGGTCATATGTTTGGCTGCGATTGCAACACCACAACAACCACTGCATCGCTCAACAAAACAGGCGATTCTGTTTTCCAAATAAAACAAGATGCCTTAAATATTCAAGATAGTCAAGTCTGAGTTGTAATTGCAATCGTCCGTTGCTTTTTTGCTTTTTTTTTTTTTTTTTTTTTTTTTTTTACAAATAAAACATGTTGGATCCACAGTTGAAGGGCCACCGCTCATGTAATAACACGGGTCATTTCAAATCATCCGGAATGAAACAGCAGTATCCATAAACACATAAGAACTGAACGAAACCTTGACCTACATGCCTTGA
This sequence comes from Conger conger, assembly GCF_963514075.1. Lineage (NCBI taxonomy): Eukaryota > Metazoa > Chordata > Actinopteri > Anguilliformes > Congridae > Conger > Conger conger. The sequence continues at coordinate 12,596,842 of NC_083772.1, forward strand.
AGCACCAAGCACCAGGGAACTGAAATTTGACATTCAATCTCAGCGTTATACACCCACCTACGTTTCTGATATGTCTGTTCAAAAACATCTGGCGAACAGATTAGAGTGTGTGACCACACTGATAGATATTATTCTGGGTAAAACGTTTAGTTTTTGCAATACTACTACGGCGGTTTGTAATCTGTTTTCAACTGCAATCTGTTCATCTTTAATGCTTCCTGGAACTGAACTCCTGTCATTAACCTTTAGTCAATTGCATTTCGCGTTTGAAATGTTGGAATATTCAGCACCATGGACAGCACTTGCGGTGAGAAAGTAAGCAAGGTCGATGCTGGTCCTGGAAAGACGGCAGACACATTTTCCTGATTTCCATTTAAACGTTTTTTCGCCGCCTGTTGCCATTTGTAGTTATATGAATAAAATGATTGGTTAGCAATGATCTGTTCAGTCGCATATGGTGGACATCCATGTCCTTGGGCCAACGAACTACAGTGGACTGTGAATTGATCAACAACTGGAGGTATCAACAGTCATTGTCCATGAGTGTTAAATGATAAATCAGAAAGCCTTCCCTTTTTACTGAAGAGAGGGAAGTGGCTAGTCAAACTAGACAAAACGAGGTCACAGCACTGCTGTGATACAGTGTTTCTGCTTTTCTGCCTCCGTGGTGTCTGTTTTGATCTGAAAAGGTGTGGAGTTTTTATAAGAAGAGAAATATATGTCTGTGCAAGGAAAGGCAATGATTTGATTTGAAGCTCGAATGTGTCAGAGGGTTTCTTGATCTACTGCCTCTGCATGGCTGCTTGAGATATTTATATATTTTTTTATGAATCTGCAGAACAAAATCCTCTGTTCATGTGAGCACCACATTTTGTGATGCTGTGTTTGTGGTTTGTTTTATTGAATGCTCGAAAAAGGCATTACTTTTCTTAAACAATGCTGTCCAATGAATTATTAATCAGAACACCTACTATCTGTGGTATACACACTCACTACCAACCGATAAGAATTATACAAAACCTGGGTCACAGAAGGGTTTGTTGTTACCTAAGGGGGAAAAAACCCCAAGATACTTCAGTTGGGTTTACACATAATTACACCTTCATATTTTAACTATGTTCACTGCCGTAACTCTTTGAATGAAGCTTTGGATTGAAATCACACTGGCTGGAACCACAGGAGAAAACAACACGTGTTCAGGAAACGTGATTCATGGAAACAACATGCATGGATTTAATTGGAATCATTGAAAACACCAATCTGGTATCAAAGGCAGTACGGCTGCTCTCCTTGTATGGCTCGTCAGAAGCATTGAATACCTTTCATATTGTCCCAGTCCAGGGGGGGGGGGGGGGGGGGGGGGGGGGATCTGAGGCATGCAGTACGTTTAATATATAAAAACATAAATCTCCATTGGTCTGCTACCCTGCCTCTACAGTATGTTACCTGCCGGCTGGATAAGGGAAGGACAGTTTACAATGGACGCATCAAATCTCAGAAAAGCCTTGGTATAAAGTGGGAGGCCTCTAAAACCCAAAATTAGGTGCTGAAGTATAATATTTATGACTCAAGCAGACAGTAGCATCGGCATGCCTTTCCTCTGCAAGGGGATGGTGACTTTGAACAGAGTGTTCAGCACTGGCTGGGTTTCGGCTGGCCCAGCGCCTAGGCTCCGACCAATGGGGGAGGGGCACCCAGCGAGACAGGTTCAAGTTCACCCCACAGGAGCCAAACACATCTCAGGGTGTGACATTAGCTGGTCCACAGGCTACGTCCACGGGAAAATAAAGGTAAACCTTTAAAATACACAAACACAAACCAGATCTTGGATTGTCTACCAGATGTAATGTGCAGGTAAGTGGTTACATTTGGTCTGAATTTTGAGAGAGAGTCGGTTCTGTTTTTGTTCATTCACACTTGCTTGCTCGCTGCTTGCAGCTACCTATTACTATTTGCACCAGCTGTATCTCGTTGTTGTGTTACCATACAGTAACGGTGACTCTGATAATTCTTCAGTATTACACAAATAAAAAATTTTTATTCATGAGCAACGATCAACTGTTGGGGTATACAGCTAACACCAAATACAAAGGATTAAAGTACAAAATAACTAGTATGCGTGCAGCTCATGGAGTCGCCTCCTCTTGTGAGTTTTTTCCCGTCTTGTTTTTCCAGACCTTTTGGCAAGACACTTGCTTGCAGTGTTTTTCAGTCTATTGCATTTAGCCTTGGAATTGAATGTGCTCGGAGATGCCATGACCCAAAACCACATTTAAACTGGCGCACTTCCAAACAAATGACCACCGGACTGGTTTTATAGAAAAGATCGGAACCAAGCCAAGGAGCTAAACAGGTATAATGAACCCATAGAGCCCATGTCGCAATGCTGCTTGATTTCATTAAAGTTAAGTTCGCCAATGAACACTGCCACCCAGTGGTAGGTTTTATTCCACTCGGTGTTTTTATTTCATACGTAAAAGGAACGCGCTGATACGCATCATGCAATACTCCGTTATCCTATTCATGTTGGACAAGCTAAGTGACTAGGTCTCAAAATCAGCTCCATACATTAAAATCTAAGGATGGAAATTAATTGTAATAAAAGCCATCGTTTCACACCAGGTTCAATTATTTTAAATTCAGTTTAAAACTTGGACTCATGTACCATAAGCACATAAATTATTCTGAGAAATAGGCATCAGGGGGTGCTTTGGGGAAACGCAAATAGATTGTTATACATTTCAACCTGGATTAAAACCTAGATCTGTGGCACCGTTGACATATCATTAGACATGGTGGTATAACAACCATTGATGGAATACAAGTTAACCTGAATATGGATGCATAAGAATGTGAAAATTACTTAATAAAAACAACTGCAGTGATTTTCTTGTAAAATGGTGTGTGGGATTCGGCGTTAGTTTTCAGTATGAAAAATGTGACGTGGCAATAAAAAGAGTAAAGGAGAGCTTTCATTAGTTGTTTGGACCCTTTCATTGACCTTGTTCTGTTGTGTCTTGACTAGTGCAGGTATTGACTGAGAATCCAGCATTTAGGTGGGTCTTGTGTTGCCACTGACAGGTTTTCTTTCCTACAGTGCCGCAAGGCCATGGAATTGTTCCAGAAGTCATTCTGGCTCTAGTGTCACAGACTGTGGCATCACCAGTTGCCATAACTGTCAGGAGCACAAAGTGTTGATGGAGCACAAGCTCTACACAGTACCAATTGACAGTTGAAAGTGTTCTGCAGATGCAATCACATCAGACACTTGTAGTCAAGGATGTTACACGCTGCTTGGCGATAGATTGCTTTGGGTGTCAGAAAAGGAATATGATATAGCAGCCAGTCACTATTCAGAGCAAACCTCTTGTTACGTGATGAATATTGAGTCCTCTACATATACATTGCAGTCCATAAGTATTTGGGCAATTTTGTGTTGTTTGGTGCTGCCTGTACTGAAATTGGATTTCAAATGAAACAGTGAATGAGGTTCAATGATAGACTGGCATATTTAATTTGAGGTATTTCCATCCACATCAGATGATCCATGTAGACATTACAGTTCTCCCATTGCATAAGGGGCCAAAAGTGGGGAGGGGCCAAAAGTGGGGCTAATATTGGACAAATTGATATTATCCTAAATAAAGTAGTCATATTTAATATTTGGTTGCACTGGGTATTTCCCCTGGTGATGCTCTGCCAGGTGTGTACTGCAGCCATCTTCAGTTTCTGCTGTTTTGTTGTTGCTTTTTTTGTTTTGTTTTTCCTTCAGTCTGTAACATGTGAAAGGCATGCTCATTTGGATTCAGATTCAGGTGATTGACCAGATGAGATAATAAGCATGGGATCATGCTGTAGCATAGTGGTTAAGGTACATGACTGGGACCTGCAACATCGGTGGTTCGATTCCCGGTGTAGCCACATTAAGATCCGCACAGCCATTGGGCCCTTGAGCAAGGCCCTGAACCCTGCATTGCTCCGTTTGTGTGGGTGTGGTTTTACCTACATAGGTGGGGGGAGGGCCTTGGACAGGTGGACAGAGAGAGAGAGAGGGGGTTAGTTGGGTCGGGATATTTTCTGTTAACCGTACGCCACGTCATGTTTTCGTTTTGTTTGTTTGAATAAGTTTCATCACGTTTAATATTGTTTGACTTTGATCGTAATAAACACCATCAACTTTACATTACATTACATTACAGGCATTTGGCAGACACTCTTATCCAGAGCAACATAGAGTTGATTAGAACTAAGCAGGAGACAATCCTCCCCTGGAGCAATTCAGGTTAAGGGGCCTTACTCAAGGGCTGTGCAGCTGTGCGGATCTTATTGTGGCTACACTGGGATTAGAACCACCAACCCTGCGTGTCCCAGTCATTTACCTTAACCACTACGCTACAGGCCGCCCCTACTTTACTTTACTTTACTTTCGACTGGACATGAATTCAATGGAACGAGTGAGGCAGCAACGAGCCAACCTAAGCCTCTCGGCGACCTTTGTTTGATCAAAAAGTCGCTACAGTATTCTTCAGGCATCCAGTACAGTGGTCTTCTGTGATCGACCAGGTTGTTTGCTATTGCTGAGCTAAGCAGCGCGTTCTTGCTTCTTAACGATTAACCAAACAGTTGACACACCCAACTGTTTTGGCTATGTATCCGATTTGATTTATTCCAATTTTTCAGCCTCATGATTTACTGGCATTGAAACCTTTGTGTTCTTCTTGCTGAGAGACTACAACAGCAGACCTTAAATGCAAATGTCACACATAGAAACAGTTCTAGATCTCTTCCTGTCTTTATTGTGCATGGACTAACGATGCAACTCAGGCTGGCCAAGAAACAGCTGAGCAGTCCAATTGTCCAATTACTTTTGGTCCCCTGAAATGGGGCCCTATGTATAAAAAGGGCTGATTACAGTTCACAGTTCAACCAATATGTTGATCTAAATACATGTAAATACCCAGAAACCAACTAATAAAATCCAACAAAAATAAATAGCTGGGCTAATACATGCACATATACATATATTGCATTATTTGGTGACATCTGGAGGCTTTTTAAATAACCAAAACAATGAATTATGGCCACATTAATTTTAAGAATACAGAAATTTACCTCCAATAGACTAAAAAATCATAAATATCAAAATCTCGCAGTATGCAATATGTTCACTGTAAAATCAGTTTTACTGAGGTTACTTAACTCTATAGAGTTGATATATCCAATAAATAAAAAAATAGGACAGTTAGATATAACTGATCATATAGGCTCTTCAAAACACTGGTCTAGTTTATTACACCAAGTCATAGACATAATTAGTTGACAGCACACCCACTCAATAGCTGTGTTGCTGCATTGACTTCAGCTTTGTCGCGACATCGGACAGCTTCTGCGCAGCCACGCGCATTTTTGAATTCATCGAATACCACTGTGTTTCTGGCCGCCCCGTGGGCCATTGTGCGCATGCTCGAATTGGCTCGGTGTGCTCAGCGAAACTGAGGGAAAGAACACCGTGGACTCTGTGGCTTGCTGTTTATTTAACTAGCAGTAGCTAACGTGTTTCTTAAGTTACATGCATTATCGGCCTATCTGAACAAGGCAGTTATTGTTTTTAGACAGAAAAGTAGTCAGCTGTTAAACCATGACGGAGCCACAGTCTGCGCTGTTACTCAGGAGACAGCTAGCAGGTAACGTTTATTTCAAAACAGAAATGACATTTGCTAACGTTAGCTAGATTTTTGCGCGATTCAAAAATGCTTTTAGCTAATGATACTGACTTTACTGCTAGCTAGGTGGTTTTGTAAGTAGCTAGTGTAGCCGGTCTCTGCGTTGTGTTTGCGCACAAGCAAGCAAGTTGGCTTGCTAGCTACATGTGCAGAGTTCACTTCTGGCTAGACCGCTTGCTTACCAACAAGGTGACTGTTAACTATTAAAACGCACTGTCTTTATTTAAGGTTATTTGGCGTTCTTGCCAGACTGAAAAGCGTGCTGTCCCAGTCTAACTTTAAGAGCCCTTCGCTAAGTAGCTCGCCGGCTAACGTGCCGACATTATTTTGACGGAGAATCGCAGCATGCCTCTGGCCTATTTGGTTTGGTTTACTTGGTAGTTGGTATTTGAGCTAAACTAATGTACACATTAGTTAGCACGTAGCTTCTTATTTATATAGCTACAAAACTTGACTATGTTTGCTTTTATCATGATCCACTGTCAGGTGTCTCAGCTCGTGTATTTGACTTCACAGGCTAGTGCTACGTTCCTAGCTAGATGGTCAGTTACATGTTACTATGTTTTGGTAAACTGGCTAACAACAGTTAGCTAGTTAGTTAAGTTATGACATTATGGTAATTTAGCAGACGCTCTTATCTAGAGCGACGTAAAATAAAGTGCAAACCAGAACCAGGGACAAGTGCGTTGAAGACTTTAGGAAAGTAAATTCCAAGTTATCTGGCTAATGTTTGTTTCCGATGAAAAATAAAATAAAAATATAACCGTGTAAGCCAACCAGCTAGCTTGCAAGTAATTCCGTAATTGGATAACTTAATTCAACAATTAACATTAGTAATGTGATTCATCACATAAAAAGCTATTGTTGTTTTTGTCCTACTTAACGACACGTTTAGTCTGTCAAGTTAGCAGCCAAACGTTAAAGTAGGTTTTGTCTAGCTTAACTGGCTACGATTGCAACTGGAAAATCAACATGACTTGCATGAGAATGGGAAGGGGCTTAACTCGCAAATGTGGTGCTATATATACCGGAAACAGAACAGGCGTTCTTCAGAGAATTGTTCGTGCGCTTGAGGTCCTTTTGTTTTGCTTTATGAGATTCTATGAGCGACAGCCAGCTTAGTTCAAGTGTCTGAGACCGCCTGCCCTTACTGCGCATGCGAACACTGACTGGAACCTCGTGTGCTGTGCGGCTTCTGCTAATCGATATCGGAGCAACATTTAGTAAACAAGCTGTCCCGCACAGACCGCAGTGTCCAATCCAGAATTCTTAAACGAGATTAAATCCGTCGCGAACAGGTTAACTGTACTTGTGGTATTTCGTTGTTCAAGTTCATTTTACACGTCTCAAATCATGCCAGTAAAATTCCAATTAAATGCAGTTCTAACTTGTCAGCTGGTATTGTGCTTGATCAGAATAAGAGTGTCTTGCAAAAAAACACATTTCCTTATTATGGCGGTGTCGGTCACTTAAACCTTGAATGATATCCATAAAACATGTTCTAGTCAAATACTAGTTTTACATTATACGTTATACATCAGCAGTCTGGTAGCTGGCAAAATGCATAAATCATTTATATGGGGAATCTTTAAGGCAAATGTTCAGCCTCGATCTTAGTAGTTGAAAGTAGGTGAAAATAGAAACATCCCTGAATGCATAGTGTGCATAACACACCTTGTAAATACTACTGAGCTAGTAAATTAGAACTGACTTGCAAGCTGTTGTTGGACATATTATCTTTTACTGGCACCAATTCTTTAGGCTGAGAAAAATCTATACACTTGTCACATCTCCCTAAAAGACTATGTCTATTTTGCATTCATTTTGAAATGGAAATCCCAATTTCAGCATCTTATTACACACCAATGTTAATGAGCGCAAGTAGCCTCTGAGTAACACATTGTGCCAGTTAATAACAATAGCCATGTGTGAATTGTGGGTCCATGTTGGCAGGTGTTTGTGTTTGTGTCTCTTCCACCCCGTCCTGGGGCAGTAAGAGAAAGCCCACAGCATCAGCTTCAGGTAGAGGCAAGGAGCCCCTCTTTCTGTTTTTGAAACATTATGCAACTTGTGCGATTATTCCCCTCCTGCTAGCCTTCCGCCGGGCTGCTGGGGTCTCTGCCAGGTCATGGCTAACGGGAGTGCGTTTCACTTTCCACAGCAGGTCCTCCCTGCCTGGTCATATTCCGCTTTGTCCCGATCGTGGGTTTTCCTTGGTCGGTTGAATGTTTTTCCTGGAATAGCAGCTGAGGCACAGCTGTGTAATTCGGCCGTGCTGTGGGGCTGGAGGCCGCTTGAACAGGCAGAAAACTGCCGTTTAATGTTGATACTCTTCTCGTGTGTGAGATTGGCCAAGTCCTCCCAGCTGAGCAGAAGTGCGGCCCCTCCCCACGCCCCGCTTGGCCCGCAGTCAGAAATCTTCCCTGACTCACGCTTTCTGAGAAGCCGGGATTCCTGCCTTTGGGCTCTGAACCTTGCCTGTTTTTAATTTGGGTCAGACACCTGGTGTGTTGTTGGGAAATTTTATTTTCGGATTAAAAATAAGTAATAAATAAAATAATAATCATGTTTATAGCCTCTGCAGGCTTGGCTCTCTTAGCTGTCAACCCTCCTTAGTGTTGTGTCTGAAAATGTTTTTGGATTGCACCTGACCTCTGCTCTTACGTTAAGCAAGACCTAGCCTACCCGTTTGGATTACAGTTTGTTGGCAATGTGCTATTAATAACTTGTTCTATGAATTTTACCGTCATGAGAGACCTGCCTTCTTAACCCAAAGAATGATGCCGAAGGCCACTGGATTATGTTTTAATGTTTTGTGGGTCTCACACACACACACACACACACACACACACACACACACACACACACGTGTATGTATTGTGCCCTCCAAAAGTATGTTAACTGTAGAGTGAAATGTGTTCATTTTTGCTATATGGCATTGTGCTTGGAGACCAAAAGATGAACATATGACAAAAGTAGTTTATTTACATGCAGATAAATTTCACCATTTTCTATTTTACCATATTTGTCAGGCCCCCCCCCCCCATTTTCTGGGTCTCTGGGTTTTCAAGTACTGCAGTTTGGAAAGTCTTGAAATAGAAAGCAACCGCTGGTGTACTTGGACCGAAACACGGTACAGGCCAGCTGTGAAGAACAACCCTAAAACAACATCCTGTGCCATCGGCAGCAGTCTCCAGAGGGCAGGGCTGATATTATTACGTCACAATTATGCAGGCTTCAAGAGCAGAATAAACCTGTACCAAAGCAATGGAAAGGTATGGAGAAAGTAAGGAACAGTCCATGAAGCATAGCACCTCCATAAGTTAATATGGAGGGTACTAGTGCCATCACTTCAGCATGTACAGTATGGCTGCTTCTAGAACAAGCTTGCCTGTCTGGTGTATAGTAGCGCTACTCAACACCGCGTCCTGCAGGCCGCTGTGTCTGCGGGTTTCAACCGTGCACAGACCGTGTACAGACCAATATTGTCCGGCTATGTACAAAGAAATTCCTCCAACCCCTGCGGCCAGAGTTTCATCCTGTAGCACTCACTGCCTATACAGCCAAAGCATTCAGCAGTGGGGGAAAAAGCTGAAAACTCGACATCCATGCTGCTGTTTCTGTAAAATGGTAAAACGTGTGCATGTAAATACCACAGAATACACACAGATTCTCTTTTTTCAGCTATTGATGTGAAATCATAATGGCGTACAGTTTATAGCAAAAAGTCTACCGTTTCCTTCTACCGTTATCACAGTTTTTCAGGGAATGCGTTCAATGATGTATTACCTCTGTGTCTTGCCAATATGCATTAACATAATTTTTAGATTTGAAAATCCTTTTAAGTCTCTGTTACACACACGCTTAGGGCCTTGTATTGTGAAAGTCAATACCTTTTAAATTACACTGCAGCTTTATGTATTTGTGTATACATGAAACTTGCACCTTTACTTTTATGCTGTAAAGTAGTTTTTTTATGTATACTATGAGAACACTGCTGTCTCTGCTCATAATATTTTCTTTTGTGTGTAAGGTTTATTTCTATATAGGCTTTGCAGATTTTTCATGATAGATTATGTCAGGATCATGTTAGCCTAGTAGAAAACCTACAGTAATAGAAAAGGAACAAATTATTTTTTAAAACTAGACTTTCAGTTATGGCCTTTTACCTACTAGATTAGGGCAGGTTGTTGTTCAGGCTTTTGCTGGGTTCTTGATTAGCTAAGTAACTAAATTAGTACTTTCCACGTATGTGTAGATATGTACATTTATTAGAACAAAACCTTCAGCCTCTAAACGACTTACCCCTTCTTGTAATGATGTCGGCTATATTTGAAGTGCAACTGTGTCTGATAAGGACACGTGCAGACACAGATTGACACATTGCGAGTAGCGCGCCGTGCTTGTTTGACCTCTCTTAACCCCGGCGCGGTTCCTGCTGATTGCCGGAATGGGGTGCCTCTGCCGCTTTCCATTACAGCTACCTGGCACATAATGTTCAGCCTTTGATTCAGAAACCTGTTCTTTGAGAACAGCGCTGTGTGGGTGTTCTGCATTGGCTGCGGTGTGCGGTATGAGTCTTTCAGCTGTGTTATTTGACTTGCCCTGAGGCCGTGTCCTCGGTGCTGGAGTAACACACCTGTGTGTTTTTTCTTCTTTCAGAGCTGAATAAAAACCCAGTGGAAGGCTTCTCCGCAGGTTTAATAGAGGACAGTGACCTTTACCGATGGGAAGTTCTAATAATTGGTCCTCCTGATACACTTTTGTAAGTATGGTATTTTCCGATTTGCCGAGAGCAAAAGGCATTTATCACATTTTACCGGTGTTCATCTGTGATTCAGATTGTAAGGAGAAGAAGCATTTATTCCTTCCCTGTTTCCCCCCCCACACGCATTTGCATAATGATGAAAAATGCTTTCTATTGCATAAAAACTTCATGAATCCAAGCTGATCTGAAGAATCTACTCTAGTGTATTGTCTGTCTTTCAGCTCTGTCCTTAATATCATAGCATATTAAAGTTGAATAAGATGATGTATTATATTTAATAAAAAAGTATTGATGGCTTTTGTCTTTTCCTGACCTCTTCCTGTCATTGTTTGCAGTGAGGGAGGAGTGTTTAAAGCACATCTCACATTCCCAAAAGATTATCCTCTCCGACCCCCAAAAATGACATTTATTACTGAAATTTGGCACCCAAATGGTAAGTCAACCACACGTGCACATGTGCATTTCCCCCTTGGTGTTCAGTCGCGCTTCTTAACGGCCGTTTATGTTTTTGTCATTTCCAGTTGACAAGAGTGGTGATGTGTGTATTTCTATTTTGCACGAGCCGGGGGAGGATAAATACGGCTATGAGAAACCAGAAGAGCGCTGGCTCCCTATCCACACCGTGGAGACCATCATGATCAGTGTCATCTCCATGTTAGCCGATCCTAACGGAGACTCCCCCGCTAACGTGGATGCGGCAGTAAGTCTCTCTCTCTTTTATGCCAAATGGTGAATGCGGTTTCATATTTTCATAGAATCAGTTCACAATATTGAGACGCATATTGAACTACAACAGCCTTATCAGGTGTTGCATGTAAGCTTGATCTTATTTGCAAGGTTTATTGAAATTTTTATGATGTTTATAAAATGCTACTGAAAGTATTGGCCAGTGATGACACTGTGATAATACCATTTTCCATCATTTGTTACAACCGGTAAAACTGGAGTAGATTATTGTTCAGTTTCCTTTTTAACAGGTTGAGTTTTAATGTCAAATGGGTTGTGTTCAAGTGAATACATAACTTGTGCGTATATTACCTTTTCTTTCTTATTCCGCAACTACATAAATACTTTATTATATTCTCTTCTTTGTGGAACAGAAAGAATGGAGGGAAGACAGAAATGGCGAGTTCAAAAGGAAAGTTGCTCGTTGTGTAAGAAAGAGCCAAGAGACGGCCTTTGAGTGACAGTCATCCCGCCGCTCGCAGCTTCACTGCACTTTTCAGGGTGAGTAGTGCCTTCTGCCTGTGGCTCTGGGCCTCTGTGGCTATGGGTCAGGGCTCTGGGCCTCTGTGGCGCTGGGTTAGGGCTCTGGGCCTCTGTGGCTCTGGGTTAGGGCTCTGGGCCTCTGTGGCTCTGGGTTAGGGCTCTGGGCCTCTGTGGCTCTGGGCCTCTGTGGCTCTGGGTTAGGGCTCTGGGCCTCTGTGGCTCTGGGCCTCTGTGGCTCTGGGTTAGGGCTCTGGGCCTCTGTGGCTCTGGGTTAGGGCTCTGGGCCTCTGTGGCTCTGGGTCTCTGTGGCTCTGGGTCTCTGTGGCTCTGGGTCTCTGTGGCTCTGTGGCTCTGTGGCTCTGGGCCTCTGGGTCAGGGCTCTGGGCCTCTGGGTCAGGGCTCTGGGCCTCTGTGGCTCTGGGTCAGGGCTCTGGGCCTCTGTGGCTCTGGGTCAGGGCTCTGGGCCTCTGTGGCTATGGGTCAGGGCTCTGGGCCTCTGGGTCTCTGGGCCTCTGGGTCTCTGGGCCTCTGTGGCTCTGGGTCAGGGCTCTGGGCCTCTGGGTCTCTGGGCCTCTGTGGCTCTGGGTCAGGGCTCTGGGCCTCTGTGGCTCTGGGTCAGGGCTCTGGGCCTCTGTGGCTCTGGTCCTCTGGTCCTCTGGTGCTCTGGTGCTCTGGGGCTCTGGGGCTCTGTGGCTCTGGTACTCTGGTCCTCTGGTGCTCTGGTGCTCTGGGGCTCTGGGGCTCTGTGGCTCTGGTACTCTGGGCCTCTGGGGCTGTGGGCCTCTCTGAACATGTGTAGTGTAAATACTTTCACAGTGTCCTTAAGCCCAGTATATGAAACTCCCTGGTTAGCGGAATGCAGGTGTAACTAAACCGTACGATTTTGGCCTGGGTTGAACTGTGGGAATCGCCGATGCAAAAATGTATATTTAAAAGAATCTAGGGTGCCAAAGACTTTAGCACAGTATTGTACATTTCCTAAAAACCACGCAGTGCGCTTCGCAAAGAAGCCAGGCAGCGTTGGGGCATGTCGGCATTTGCCCGGGCAGCCAATGAGACGGCTTCTTAGTGAGGGTAGCAGGTGTTGCAGGTTTGCAGCCTGACTCTTAATGATCTGAGTTTAGTTCCCTATGCCATTAGGACCGGTGAAGCTACATCCCAGGTGAAAGGCCGTGTAACCTGACACTGACTGGTGGTTTAGGAGCTTCTTACTCCCTCGGTGATGAGAGTTTGGTCCCGCTAATGCAGGGAATGCATACCATGAAGGTGAAAATCTGGGGGGTGGAGGAGAGGGACAACTGCCATTTTACCGTTGACCAAGGTTCTTAAACTGAATCGCTCTTGTAAAATGTACCCTGCCTTGTAAATCGATGGTTTGCAAAAAAAATAAAAATAATGTATGTGTGTTATCGGGTCTGTGCATCTGATAAATATTGACATGTAATGATATGGAATGCTGTGGGCTCTGGTGTTTTCAGAGGTTTTTTCAGTGGTTGGTGGCCTCTCTGTCTGCTGCAGGCTGTTGTAACCTGACACTGATCACAGATGAGCTCACTGCTCTTAAGCAGGGGATGTGTCATTAGCAGTTTCATAAGAGCGTAATCTGTAAGGGCTATCAAAAGCGCTGCACTGGGGCTTCCACCAAAGATTGTTTCATGTGTTGTGTAGGTTGTTTGACAGTCTCCATTGGTTCTGAAAACCGTGGTCTGACAAGATATAGAGTATGATGGAGCCTAATCTTTCATAGAAAATTATAAACTGTGTTGTTATTTGTATTATAAGTACTTTTAAATATAATATCGCTTGTTCACATCAAACAATTGTGGGGGAACAGAGATTAAATATGAATTAATCACCACAAAATAAATAAATAGTCCAGATAATTGACAATTAGATTATGAGTTCAACTTGATAGCTGTTCAAGCCATTTATTTAAATACTGTCATGGCATTAGTGAGATCTGTAGCTGCTCTTATTTTAGTTATTTTTAATAAGGTTTGGAAAGAACAAAATTGAATATTTTTTATCTCGGAATAGCTCATTCCTGTGGTTAATGCACGTATAGAGTTGCCGTGCATGCCCACACACAAAATGAGAATGTGTTTTGATTAAATTCCTGTTTGATGTTCACGCACTGTCATAAGCAGGGTCTGGATGGAGCTCCAGGTATTGTGCCAGTAATTACTCGCTGGGAAGAGGAGTGCATTGCTCTCAGGGCAGTGCGTTTCCTTAAAGTTGGTAAAAAGCTGTTAAGATTGTGCAGGGATTTAAGGGCCTCCCCCGTGAATGTGCTGTCAATGAGGGGGAAAATTAATGCGGATCCCCCTCGTTCTCTTTGCATAATTAAGAAGGGGTTTGTGCTGTAATTGATTTGAGGGCAGAGGGGTGTGGGTGTCTCTGCTGCTGGCCCGGCTCCTCCAGTCCTCTGGCTGAAGGGTAGCCCCGCTCAGCCAGGCGTCTCTGGGCAGGGAAGCAGTGCGACGGGCCATCAGCATTAGCATTTAGCCGCACTTCCACTGGTCCACACGGAAATGAGAAGAGCAATGAGGCTCGTTTCATCGCAGGCCTGAGTGAACCCCTCTCTTCCTCCGCAGGTCTCCAATCGGGAAACAACGCGGCACTCTTTCCCTGCCCTCGTCCCGTCTGCCACCGGCCTTGTCCCCACCGAACTCCGGCAGACACGGAATGGCTGAACAGGCCGCAGTGGATCAATGCCAGTCACGGACACTGACAGAGCAACTGAGACTGCCAACCCTAAAAGGAAAAAAAAGAAAAAAAAAACCTGAAAACAAACAATAAGATTGTGAACTCCAATGAACTGCTTCGACTTTCAGGAAGAATTGTAAAGACGTGTACATAGCACAAGCGTTAAACTGGGTAATATATAAGCTGTTCATATCCATCTTTGCACACGCAGTACCGATCAAGCAGTGCTTCTGTAGTTGGAATATGAACCCTGTAAATTCCTGCCCCTGTCCTGTTTTCCGTGTCTGTTTTCCTTGTGCTTCTGCAGGCTCATGTGAAAACAGCCCATGAGACGGGAGGGTCTGGTTTTAATTCTCCATCTAGGATTAAGCTAAACTACTTGGTTATGAAATAACACGAGGTATACAGGCGTCTTTCTTGAATTTTAAAAGGGTATTTTTGAGGGTACGGGTATCTCGAAGCCGTGCCATTGTCATGTTGGAGCCCTTCTTGCTTTCACCCCCTCAGGAAAAGAAAAAGGCCATAAACCCATCAAAGTAGACATTTTGAGAGGATCGTGTTGTTCTCTTAGCATAAGGCGGTCATGCTATGGTAGTGTTGTTTTCTTGCATACCATGGTGGTGTGTTTTGTGTGCGACTGGTTGGAGAGACACTGGTCCGAGATCAAAGTTATCAGCTGAGGTGTTGCATGTGCAAAAAGCTTCTTTTTTTCTTTTTTTTTTTTGGTTAATGACTTTAGTTTGACCATTTTTCAAAAGTGCCTCCGAGTAAATTTAATGGAGGTGGGGGAGACTGCGGATGGTTGGATCACTGGGTTAGTTCACCCATCAATTTGAGCAACATGGGATGATTAATAATTCTCATCTATTTTGTGTTTAGCAGTCACAATATTGTAGGTAAAATGGTTCAATTTCTGTGGCAGTATAAGCAGTCAAATTTGACTCTTCAAATTCATGCTAGCTTCAAACCCACTTGCCAAAATAGCTGGCTCTGTAATGGCTGCCAGGCTTGGGGGTGGTTGTGACACTTAATTCTGAAACCAATCCATTTTGGCATTTATTTATTTCTCACCATGCCTAGGCAATAGAAGGAGAAAACAGACAGGAGTGTCCCAGTAGTCTTTACTTTTCATTGAAAAGAATAGAATGTACTTTAGGCCTATGCACAAGTTCCTGTTTAAATGTAATGGTGTGGTTTACTAGCATTTGTAGCAGTGTAGGTAGGTTATATCAAAATTGAGAGCTCTAGCATAAATACTCATTGGCTTATACATGTTGGAGCAAAACGTGTTACAATTGTCCCCAGTCTCCCTTACATCCTGCATTACAAAAGTTCAGGGCGAAAATAATGGATCTGTTGCTAGGCACCCATGACGTGCCTCTTTCTCCTTTTTTACCCTTTGTCCAATGATGATAATGCACAGTGCATATAATATTAATAGCAACGTGGTGTAGCAATAACTTTATTTTCCATTAGCAGATGTGCACCCTTCAATGTTTTGTTTTCAGTGTTTTGGTGAGAACTCGGACACCTGAAGCTAAACTCACTAACTGAAGCGAATTTTAAAAGCTTGTTTTGTGGTGTGTTAGATGGGCTCACTAAGCATGCTTTACTTGTAGGTTTTCATGTTTTCTGCATTTTGTTACTGATTAACTGTGTGTGCGTGCATGTGTGTGTGCTTGTGTGTGTACGTGTGTGCACATGTTATATGTCCATGTGTGCAAGTGTGGATTGAAATAAATTTCCCTCATTTTGTTTTCTTTGAATTATTTTTGCTTGGATGGACTACTGCGGTTTTCCTGCCTAATGTACAAAGACAAAAATACTGATGTATATTTTTCATGTAATGGAGATTGTCAGCTTATGTAGTGAGTTCTTCCAAAATATAATTTGTTTTCCAATAATTGTTTTGTGTTCTCTTGCATGGGTCATCAGAGACAACAGTGAGCTGTTTAGAGCACTGTGTGAATGTAATTGATTGCAAAGATGATTTTACCTCTTAACTGATACCGCTGGAACCAGTTCAGTTGAGCGTGTCCACAATACATGATTAAAAGGTTTAGGTTTTCCTGAAAATATTTTAAAAAATACTTGAGAGAGTCCCACGCCAAATTCTACAGAGGATTTTGTAGTTATTATTGTGGTCACTTTTTTCTAGAACACCCGGGTTGGTTCAGAGCCCTGGTTTCTCTCTTGATTGGCCCTTCTCCTGGACTAAAGTAGTCTGGCATTGGGCTGTACACTGCCCGTGGCGTCATCATCTACAGTGGGGAGAAATCAAAGTGAACTCTGGCTGTGTGTGCTTCTGTGTATTGGAATGATTTTTGGGCTTCTACTGTGAAGCAGAAGGACGTTGGGGCCAATTATGTCTGGACGAGGAATTGGTACTACACAATATACTGAAGAAATAAAAAAACACTTGCAGTTCCAAACTTTTTTATTTTTATGCATAAACCAAGTGCAAATCCTGGAAATGTAACGCCACTGTGGCGCGGTATTATATTGCCGTTCAGTCATTTCCATTCAGTCTGTTGCAATAATTGTGTGCAACGGTGTGTGCTTGCTGCTAGCTCGTGAAGCTAATGGTCTTGAACAGTGTGTGTAGTTAACACTGGCTTGTGGATAGCCGAGGGGATTCAAATGCGTTTGCCTGCGTTTCCCCTGCCTGTTCTCACTCCGGCTGCTTGCTGCAGTCTTCCCAGGTACTGCTGTATGTATTGTGTCTCCTTGTGATTAAAAGAAAGTGAAGGGCCAACAGGAACTGCTGCAGTGCTGTGCTTCTGTCTGCACCAGTGAAGTACATCCCTTCACAGAGAGGCTCCCAAAGGACTACTTTGTGAGGACCAAGGTGCCTTCTGGGACATGTGATCTTGTACCAATAAGATCCTTCCAATCTTCAAAAAGTTTTAGTCCGTTGAGCAAACTCATTTCAGGACTGTGTTATTTTATTTTTAAAAGGCTCAACCACCCTGGTGGTTTAGATTTAAATATTTTTGAATTCATTGTCTTAACACTGTGGTAAAAAAAAAATAAGATCATGATAGCTCTGCCTGGGGAAAGCTCTCTGTTGGGAAAGCTTACAATGGAACTTAACCTACATTAGATTTACTAGACAGTCAAACGGCTTGAAGAGGCAGATTTTGACGGAAGACCATGAGCACCATGGAAAAGTGCTGCAGAGTGTTCGCAAAAAGATACAAAGCGTGGGAGAATGAACCATGCCAGTAATTGGCACGCTGTTGTGAAGCGGTGGAAAAATTGGCTAGAGATTAGCTGGAACATACTAAAGACCAACGGAACCCCTTATCAACTGGAGAAGGTCTATTGGGCTATTGGGGGTGATCTATATATATATATATATATATATATATATATATATATATATAGGACGTTGGGGCCAATTACATATATATACAATTACATATATATATATATATATATATATATATATATATATATATGTTTGTACCCGTTAAACCCTTAAGAGAACAAACACTTTCAGTATAATCACAGAACTTTGATCTTTCCACCTTCCACTGTAGTAGCAAAGCATTTCCCTTTTTCAATTACTCCCAATAACAAGTGCCAGTTTTTTTTTTATCAATTAAATATTAAGAGCTCTAGCGTGTCATTGGCAGGTCCCCCAAATCCATTTTCAGCCAAACAGGCTCTCCAGACACTCACCGAATGTGTGTCCCTAACAAGCCCCATGGGACAAGAACTTTGTGCTTCCATCTGCCATCTCCCTCCCCAGACCTCATTTCAGAATTTTGGAAAAACTAGTTTTCAGTCTAGCGCGTGGTTTTGTCTTGCTCAAATGATGTGAAGAGAGGCAGAACTGGAAATAAAAACAGCTGCAGTAAGTGGAAATAAGATTTGTTGAGGGAGACCTTGGATAATGAAGAGGCAGCAGTGATGAGGAGGTCTAAAGTCAGATTTGTTTTAGACCTCCTATTTTTCTCATTAGATGTGTGTTAATTTATTGAAATTTGCACCCCATATAAAGGCTTCCACTTACTTTCTACAGCAGCATTTGCCAATTTAAAGGAACTGTTACGAGTTATTCTATGGGTGAGGGGAAATATTTATGTTTTGCTTTCAGATTAAGATTGTTTGATGCCATGTCATTATCCGGAAGCTTTCTTTCTGGGTGCTTTCTTTCGTGGTTTTACAATATATTCAATTTCACATTCCTCGCTCTCGGGAAGGATTTAATTAGGAGTACTTACAATGTTTTATTCACCACCGTGTGCACACAGTAAGTTGTTTGGTAGGAAAGTAATTATGAATAAACTGACTAATGTCAAAATCATTATGGAATGATTTGTTCATGGATTGTATGGCTGTATATCCATCCACATATAGCATGGTAACATTACACGGGTGCAATCATCCCCAACAATTCTACATCGCAACATGAAATAAAAAGCCCATTGTCCCCTTTAAAATTTAATGAGAACTACGCTGCAGCTATATGTTCATAGAGGATGTTCCTTTATAAAGGGTTTCCAGTCTTACTGCGTTGGATTCTTATATCTGTAGCATTTGTAGCTATGCTAGTGGGGGCAGACCAAGCTTCTGGCCTTTCATGCAGTGAGCTCAGATCATTAGAGCCAAGTTGACTCAAGTCCCACTTGATATCATCTCTGTGGATATCATTGCACGCATGGGTTATGAGTTCTTGCTTCTTTCCGATAGCATTTCGAAATGCAGTTTGCTTCTTTTCAAAAGGAAGCGTTTGAAATATGCGAAAGAGTTGCGGGCATAGACTCGCACTGGACTACGGATTGCATTTGAATAGCAGACACTTTTTCAGTTCTTCTGCTGCTAATTCAGTGACATAAGGCACTACGTCCCCAGGACCTGAACCCATCCAGGGTCACCCTAGCAACCCCACAGACTGGCATGTGACACGCTGAGATGACAGTTGATGAAGCTTTATTTATTTCTGAGCTATCGACAGCGTTTGTTTAGTGAAAAGAGAAAATTAAGATTGCCTTCAGCTTTGTCATTGTCGCAGTTCAGACAGAAATTATATTCAGGCTTGTCATCAATAACATTAACCTGATTTATAAGTAAGGAAATTACCAAGCAAAGCTGTTTCTGTCTTCCCTACATTCCTACATGACATATGGGCATCTTATTTATAGAATGGAGGGGTTCATTTTCATTATGGACTGCCAATTTTTGTAATTATTGTGGATTATATTAACTGCTTTGTGAATAGACTCTCCCTCTCCTTCGCCCACTCCTTCCCTCCCTCTCTCTCCCTCTCTCTCTCTCTCTCTGACATCAGAGGGCAATACTTATTTTGCTTTATTAATATTCATCATTTATAATGTTTAAATAGTCTTGGAAAATCTAAAATGCATAATAGTCACCTCATTGTTTAAAATACCTGTATGCTTATGTTTAATCTGTGTGTGTGTGTGTGTGTGTGTGTGTGTGTGTGTGTGTGTGTTTGTGTGTATGTATGTGTGATGCTTAAAAAACACAGAAAAAATACGTAAGAAAATCCTGTAGCCCTCATCTGTTCCTCAACTCAATGAAAGCCAGCCACCAGAGGGAGCCCTGGCACCACTTTGTGCTCTGGTTAAAGCCTTAGATGTTTATTTTGATTGAATGGTTTGAAATACTGGAATGAACCTATTTCAGGACAATATGAGACTGTAAGTCCCAGTTAGTGAAGCCAGTCACTGAACCTATTTTACTGTTTCATTGTTTCTGCCGTGCACTGTAACGGCTACATTTACAGCAGTTAAAACTGCCGTGGATATTTTACTGGTTATTTTTATTGATTTGAAAAACTAAACCAAAAGAGCAGTATTGTATCAGAGATAGAAACTGAAAGAATGTAGCTACTAGAGTAATCCCTTTCCTCTGTATTTCGTGGAGCATCTTTAACAGGGTACAGTAGCCCTGCACTGGGAAGTGTTCATGCCACAGTGAAGGGCATAGGTTTAACATTAGAATGGCATGGTTCGCTTCTCAAAGGGGTTCATAACATACAGCGCTTTCCCAGTGTGGCATATCCCCTTGATATTATAGAGATAGCTCTAAACCAATTACGACTTAAACCACTGTGATGGTTTATGGGTATGCACTTTGTTTTACGTCGCTCTGGATAAGAGCGTCTGCCAAATGCCATTAATGTAACTCAGGGGCGGCCTGTAGCGTAGTGGTTAAGGTAAATGACTGGGACACGCAAGGTCGGTGGTTCTAATCCCGGCGTAGCCACAATAAGATCCGCACAGCCGTTGGGCCCTTGAGCAAGGCCCTTAACCCTGCATTGCTCCAGGGGAGGATTGTCTCCCGCTTAGTCTAATCAACTGTATGTCACTCTGGATAAGAGCGTCTGCCAAATTCCAATAATGTAATGTAATGTAATGTAACTCCATATTATGGTCCATCCCCCCAGAGACCACCTGGACCCTCAGAGGAACTGAGACCCCCAATTTGGGAATACATGTGAACCCAAAGGGTAAGTGCAGCTGTGAGTGTAAAAACCTGTGTCAGTTGCAGATGCGCAGTGAGGAGTCTGCAGGTCTGGAATGGCCTATAGACCAGTGATTGAGCAGGAGAAGATGGTTACAGCATTGTATGTGTCTGTTTCACTGAGTGTGTGTTTGATATGTTGTGTGATATGGTGTATTTTTGTTTCAGTAGGTGTTTGTTGCAGTGGATCTATGTTGCCGTGGGTTTGTGTATTGCTGGGTGTGATTTGGGAGGGTGTTTGTTGCAGTGGCTGAACTGTGACAATGTTCTTTCCAGCATCTATGGCCACAGCAAACCACACAGCAAACCACACAGACACAGCAAACCACACAGCAAACAACACAGACACAGCAAACCACACAGCAAACCACACAGACACAGCAAACCACACAGCAAATCACACAGACACGCAAACCGCACAGCAAACCACAGACACAGCAAACCACACAGACACAGCAAACCACACAGCAAACCACACAGCAAATCACACAGCAAACCACACAGAAAACCACGCAGTAAACCACACAGTAAACCACACAGCAAACCACGCAGCAAACCACACAGCAAACCACACAGCAAACAAAAAGCAGAAACCAAGAGAGGGACCCATCCCTTTGGACACACATACACACACACGCACACACACATACACACATACACACACATGCACACACATGCACACACACAAACATATAAATGCGGGCATGCACACACACAGACACACATACACACACATGCATGTGCGCACACACACACACATACACACACACTCCCTAGCCTGTTGAACACACACATACTCCCCAGCCTGTTGCTCACACATACACACACACACACACACACACTCACACTCCCCAGCCTGTTGAACACACACACACACACACACACACTCCCCAGCCTGTTGCTCACACATACACACACACACTCCCCAGCATGTTCCACAAACGTGAATACACACACCCACACACACACACACATGCACATGAACACACACACTCCCCAGCATGTTCCACAAACGTGAATACACACACCGACTCACACACGCACACACAAGCACACACACACACACACACACACACACACACACACTCCCCAGCCTGTTGAACACACACACACACATACACACACACACACATCTCCCCAGCCTTTCTGTTTGGGGCAGGGAAGTCCCAGAGCACTGAACTCAGCTGCACTGTGTATACCAGGAAGGAAGTAACCCTTGTTGATTCTGGTATGTGTGGGATAGTGTGATCCTTGGGGAGCAGTGTGTGTTGCTCTCTGTTGTACTGTTGTCTCTCAGCTCATCAGTGAACTTTGTTTTGGGGATATACAGTACTGTGCAAAAGTCTTAGCCACTTGTATAACATTCTGTACAGATAAGATTCTTTCAATTCAATAATTCAATGAAAGGTCCGAAAGGTCCTAAATGAACATACTATACATGTTACATTACATTTTAGTAATTTGGCAGAATAGTTAAAAACTGAATCAAATCAATATTTTTTTGTGACCACCCTTTGGTGTTAAAACTGCATCACTCCGAGATAGCCAACGCTGTCCTGCAGTTCTATAAGACAATCAGCAGGGAGGTTGTTCCAAGCATGTTGGAGAACTTGCCACAGTTCGTCTGCAGACTTTGGTTGGCTTCTTGCTTCTGATCTCAGACAGCCTTGATCAAATTTGTATGTAAATAATCAATTGCTTACAGTAATATGTTATTGTTTTAAATGAAATACCAAAATTAAATCTTTTGGAAAATGAATATTTGGAAATCTAAAATGAGTTATTTTATACTAACTCACACACACAAAAAAACATATATATAATAAATTCTAGGGTGCCTAAGACTTCTGCACGGTACTGTATACCTGTGAATATGGCATACTGTAGACAACTGAAGTAGCTTACTCGTGAACCTGTTTCGTGTAAATGGATTGCTTCCAGAATGTGTTTCAAAATCCAGAGTAAATTAGTTTATTGTGAAATCTAAGCTCCAAAAAAGGGATATCTAATCTTTGGCTAGATCTTAGCTAAAATGGTAAAGCCAGGAATATCCTTGAATAAATAAGCATGTGGTTCCAGATGTGTTTCCCCTCAGCTAATTTGGCAAAATATTAATGTTGTGTCATAAATCATCATAGACCAAGAATAACCCTATGCTCGTTCTAAATCTGGCAAGGATTCCGTTTACAATCACTCTCTTCCATTGTTAACGATACTACGCATATTGAAAGTAGCTTTTTTTTTACGCAAAAGGTTTTTATCAAGAACAACTAATTCTAGATTATACATTAAAATGATGAGACGGCGTTTAGGACCCAGTGAGAAATGGAAATGTTTACGTATCAACGAATCGAACGGGGTAGAGATTGGATAATCCTTACGCTGTCTGTTGTTATTTGCAGCGTTTAGGTAGTATTGCGCGTCGCGTGTACATCGTGAAAACCAGTCAAGTGTTGTCAGATGCGAGTATCCTGCTATTACACCGTGCGGAGGGAGGACGAGTGTAATATCCGTAGTGCACACCCTTGATAAAGCGTATAGTTTAGTGAATATATTCACATTCATTTAAGTTTCAAGTAGAGTTATGTAAATGACGTCTGCTGAGAAATAGATGGATTGGATAGTGGTATTTTGTGCCGGTGTCTGCAGAGCTCAACCTCAGAAAGATCTCTCCATAACATTCTCAGGTGAGTTGAAACTTTATCAAAACGAATGCTTTTGTTTCACATATAAAGTAATTTTGCGCTAATGTTTACGTAATTAATGAAATTATTTATGTTGCTTTTAGGCTGTTCTCGGAAACGTGAAATAATTTCAGTGAACATTTCAATGTAATCATGATATCAAGTCAATGTAGCAATCGTCTTATTCAGCACGTCAATGCAACGATATTTACAAAATCCGTAACGTGCATTGGCATGCATTTTAGAGCATACATCTTGTCTGCTGGCGAATAATCTTTGACATGTAAAAGCCACAGAAAACACATTAATTAAAAATTGATGTTATGTGGTGGTGAAGTGGTAAATACTAAGTTTTGACTGTCTTGGTTTTCAACATACAGTAACAGACCAAATATGGCAGGTATTTTCAATACATTTAATATTTAGTATTTTCAATAGTATGACATGTTTGGCGATGTGGTTCGAGGGATGCTGGAGGGAACAGGGGTGGAAAGGTTAAGGGTGAATGCTGTGTGTGTCATGGTATAAATATTTAATCAGACAATACATACCGGTCACTCTCCTCTGTAGCCTACTTTACTTTACACAGAGGTGTTTATACTCATTCCAGTTCAATTAAATTAATTAAAATATCATATTAATAAAAAAGAAACATTTCAAGCACATGCATTTTAATGAAAATTGCTACATTCATTCACATGTCAGTGAAATCCAAGCATGCCACTTGTGGGCATAAAGTTTGTACGCAGTTTCTTGTTTCTTTCATTAGATGTGTCTGAGAGGTAGAAAGGTTGAGGTAGCATGCTGCTCACAGAGTGTGCAGGAGGAGGCTTAAGCCTGTGATGGATTTTCATGCTTGTGTGCTCTTGATGTGTGCAGCTGAGCGATAGGGAGATAGCGGGTTTTGGTGCTCTCCGAACACCACCCAAAGCTCTGACATGAAGCCCTTGAAAGCACTAGTGAGTGTATTGTTGTATTCATTTGTTATGCTTTTCAGATATAACTGGTCTCTTCACCCTCGGTTTAATAAAGTTTAATTTAGGTACTTACTACTGGTTTGTCAAAATGAAATGTTTTTCTTTGGAGCTATACTACTCAGAACGTTTTCCAAAATTCTTTATCCACCATTTCAAATTTTCAGGCATTTGAAGTGCCCAATTGCGAGCACAGACGAGTAGACGTTCTCCTTCAAAGCCTGTACTACCAGCCTGGACTTCTCTTAACCTGGCAACCCACCGAGTCGCTGAATAGCAGCTGCTGCCAGACTGCAGCAGCAGCCTGATCAATCAGAGCGCTCGCTCTTGATTGATTACATAGGGGGGCGGCTCTATTTACTGAAACTCCCCCTCCCATGGAGCTGCCGCTGCTGCCAATTATCACTGCCCTCCAGGGTTGCTATGGCGCTGGCAGGGCTAGGCAGAGCGCCACACCTTTGTGCCTTCCTTATGCATTTCATATCCTGAGAAAGTGAGTGTGAACCAGAGAGGAAGTGCAAGGATTAAAATAGCCGCCCATAGACAAATCGGTTCGAGTAAACGCCCGACCGTGGTACTTTCTGCTCTTCTCCGTGTGCAGACTGTCGGTTTACACCTGGGATCCAGCGGATATGAGTTTTGGGCACAGGTAGGGTGCCTCCTGCTGTCCTGCTCGTGAGTGTGTGTGAGTCCTGTCTGCTCAGGAGGCAGATGGCACCCGCTCTTCTTCCCTCTGGATTGCTGCTCTGCCCCAGAGGGTCTCAGGCACTGACCTTTCTGCCAGGGGAGACCAAAGCAGTGCGCCGTGTATGCTGTTTGGATTATCTATCTGTCGCTCGAGCTGCAATTAAAACTTGATCCCGTTTTGATCTTTACAAGATAAAAAAACAAAAAAAACACGTTAAAGTATAACTGCAACTTTTCCATTTGATGATATCGAACAGTTGTTGCCGGTAGTGTTCTGCTTTAGGAGGCAATGATTTAATTTGTGTTCCTGTAGTTTTACTGCGGTAATCTCTTCCAGATGAAAGCAACAGAAACTGGCAGCCCACTCTGTGCCTCCAAGTGCTTGCAGGCCAGAGTCAGTGAGCCAAGCGACGCGGAGCACTTCTGGCTCAAGCTGTAGTCTGCTTGTGACCAGTGAGACAATAGATTAGGTGCATACACCCAGAATACACTGCATTCAGATCAGTGGACACCTGAGACAAAGGAGGAATCGTACATTTTCTGACGTAACACAAGTGTCTTCAATAACTGCATAGAGCTCCGGGAAGCCCAATTTAATGTCCTCATTTGAGGATGCAGGGGATCTCAGGAGATTTGTACCTGATGTTTACAGAAACTGAGAAGGGTGTGTCTGTGTGTAAGCAGTGTGTGGGGGTGTTAATTCATAAAATCAGAACTTTTATGTCTCTATTCTATCATCAGTATTGGCACATTAGCTTTTATATATGGGAGTTTATCTAACTGGTTAATGTGGATAAATAACTGGTTAATTTGATCAGAAACATTCATACGAGAGCCATTGCTTCAATCACATGTCTACCAAAGATATTGCAATATCCATTGGGATCCTCATAAGTGTCACTTTTTGTTATCTTTTTAGTTATCTGGGTGCCACCCACACAGAGCTAGATAACAGGGCTATTTTCCATGAATACTGTACATAAATAACTGACCAGCAAACCGCACCATGTCAACGTACGTTCAGCAAAGCGCTGGGAACACGGTCCAGATATGTTTTTGTGCGTTGATGAGCGAGGTATTTATGTTTCTGTACAGCGTGTGCTGACGGAGGGTCCACTCCCTCTGTTCTGTGCGGCTGCAGTCCATCATCACGGAGCTTCACTCACTGCTCCTGCTGCACACACAGCACCTCTCCTCCATAATTGGATTTGCCTGGCGATACACTTATGTAAGATGACTCTCGTGGAATCTGTGCGTTACAATGAAAACATAATGTCCTTGTTTTCCGTCTTCCACCGAACATTTATCTCCTGAACAGCTCTTTGCCGGATCATTTTCCTGATTTTTGGTGAGAAAATCACATTTCATTTTATTTTAATAACGACATTAATGAAATATTACATTTTGTTTAACAATAATTCATTTAAAAAAAAGTATTGTTTTCAACTTTGATATCAGGGGTATTAAGTAGGCAGATGAGTATAGATACTAATTCCTGGCATCCATTTCAGATTCTTCCCTGAGTAAGTGCATGGAGGCTGCAGTATTTATCAGTTCAGCTTCAGTGGAGGTCAGTGTGCGACATGACAGTTTCCTCATCCTCTCTCAGTCATTATGCAGACCACCAGCAGTGACCTGCTCTGAATGTAAACGGTGTGATTGGGCACCTTGGCAGACCTCAGCATCGTCACGGCAGTCCTTTAGACGCCTGATCAAGAGATCATTAAACCGAAGTTACGTAAGAGTCAGCACCACCAGTCAATCGCACAAATTATCCCCCCCCCTTCACTCCTGAGTCTCTCCTGGTTAACCCTTTAAGGTGTAACTTTACAAATCTGTCATGACGATGTTCTTAACTGAACATTCTCACGCTGATGTGACAATCACTGCTGGTAGTTAACAGCAAAAAAACAAAAAAAAAAACATTGCAGAAAGTGTTGAACCCATCTCAAAAAGATGAACCCATTGAGATGAAAGGTGCGTGACCTGGTACTCTACCATCATGGAAAAGGGCTGGGCTCTACTGGGAGCCTTCCAGCCACCCCCTGGCCCAGCAGAGCGTCTGCCTGGCCCTCACTGCCCCGTGATCCTGCGCGCGGCACTCGCCCCGTGTAAACACTCGCTCTCGGTGGATAAACGCTCAGAGGGCCAGCTAAATGCGGCCGGGATAATCCCCTCAGGTCTCGGTGATGTCAGTGTGACTCGGCTCACGGGAGGGGGGCGGTGATCCTGATGTGAGCCACGCATTCCGGGTTCTGCAGGCTGGATCATGCAGCAAACCTTGAAAGCCCCGCCATGTACAATCCGTCTGCAAACTGTAAGTTACGTTTAAGACGCCGTTGTCCTCGTTGAAACGGGTGGTTGCTTTGCCGGTGTCACGGCGTGCCGGTTAGTTGGCATTCGCCCGCGATTGAGGAGAGTTCTATTTCTGACAAGCAGAATCTAAATCCTTTAGCTGTAACGTGGATTATCGGATGACTGGCTTGTACATTTGCGCATAACTATTATGTTTGTGTATGAGTGCCTTGTGCCTTGAAGTGTTTTTTGAAAAATGTTTTTTCTGTGTCAAGTTACAGTGACTTAATCTCCAAGCCAGTTTACACGCACAGGAGGCCTTTTGCTCTAATTCTGAATTAATGATGCAAAATGTTATGTTTTATCCATGCTGATTGAATAGCATTCCCTTTGAATGAAAATATAGCGTGCTTTTTTATCTTTTTGTAATTTTATGTTATTTTATTGTGATGTATTTATTTTGTAAAGTATACCCCAGAAAAATATTGCAATATATTAATGCCAGGATTCTACTACTGACAGTATTGAACTGCCTAAGGCTAGTGCAGTTTTATTCTGTGCACTGTGTATTGGAATTGACATTGATCTTAACACCATTTACTGTCAGACCTGCTGACTAGCATCAGAATGCTTTCTGCTAAACATGACTGTGCAGTTTTACTACTTAGCAGCCATTTCAAGAGGTTCAAAATGATGATAGACTTGGGGCGTGGATGATCACTGATGGAGTTGAAACACAGATGGAGTTGAGACACAGATATGCTCGCCCTGCGTCTATGACTGAACGGTTGCCCCATAGAAAGACAGGCGTCTTTACAGTGTGAGATATGTGACTAGAATAGAATATTCCTGTCTGAACATTCTAATGGTGATGTAACAATCACTTGTGGTGATTGAAAGTGGAGTTCTGGAATTCTTAGACTTGGAATTTAGAAATGAAAAAAGCATTCCAAGAAACATACACTTGAAAGGGTTAAATGTGTGGTGTGGATTTATGGGACTGCTACTCCTTAGTGTCCTCCAAATGCAGACATTTGCAGCGGTTAAATGCCTTTTGATAGTGTCTGTTAAGTGTGAGCCCATTTGCCTTGTGTATTGATTGGAGTGCAATTTAAACACTACAGTGTTACTGTTCCTCCAGAGTTATCTTGGTTACAGATCATTCAAGGATGTCCTCCAATATTGGGGCACAAGTTAATGACTTAACATGAATAATATGAATGAATGAATAATTTAGCAAACTGGCAATACCTTCGAGCTCGTTTTAATTGACAGAGGCCTCTTATTGGCTTAAAGAAATGTGTAATGCAAAAAATAACGAAAAACAGAAAGGTATTCTTCACAAGCACGATGATTATCTTGTAGAGTGAAGTCATAGAGGATGTGTGCTCGTTAGAGTCTGTCTGGTTTCTTGGTGTTAGGGTGATGCGTTTATCACAGGAGCAAGACCAGGCTTTTAACAGCAGGGCCCAGACTGTCAGACACAGTATAGCTGCAGATCTCTGGGCAAAATCACTACACAAACCTACCCTTGTCTGTGTGCTGGGGCCCTGCATCCACCTGATCCATTGGTACCTGATTGGTTCAGTGTGAATTCATTCCACCTTCAACACTATTCATCAGCTCCTCTGGCCTGCAGGGTAGTCTGGATCTCTTACCTGGGCACTGGTTCCTTCACACTTTTTGGTGGGGAAGTGTCTGTATTTGTCTTCCATATTGGCATGAGGTAACCCTCACTAAAAGCCATCATCACCCCCTTCCCCTCTGCTCATGGCTGAGATACTTGTTCCCTTTGAAATTGGGGGAAAGGAAATTGAGCGAATTGAGACTGACATTGATGTGCCTTTGGCTGAATGCATCATGGGTTGAGGACTTACTGTATGTGGCAAACCGTACTTATGAGTGATACTCAGCAAGTGCTTCAGAAAGGGTCTGCTGGCCACATGAGTCATAGAGAATCCTAAGCACAACATGCTAATGTTTCACTGGAGACCACTGGTCAGTTCATCCAAGCGTGTGTACATTTTTCGTTTCCTTGGCAACCAAACAAAAAAAGGCGGCTTCTGCACATGCACAACATGAGGTGAAAAAATAAAGCCTTAACGGTCAGGTTCTCCCGGTAGTTTAAAGTTGTGCTAATCTGCTCCATTGTAATTGTCTGGTCAAGTGACTTGTTTGGTGATCAGTGCTGAAACAGAAAGTCTGAGTATACCGCAGCGCTAGGCAGGACATGGTCTGGTCTGGTCAGGGTGACCCCCGTCATGCCAGGTGCGTGACTGATGATAGGTTACAGCCTGATGATACTGGGCTATTTCCTGTTGGCTTCTCCTGAGACACCTGTTTCTCACAGGGAGGAAATATGGAGGAGTATCTCAGGAAATGAAGCACAGAGGGGGTGATTACCGAGTTTGCCAGATTGGGAATTTGAGTGGGGCGATGCTATTTTGAGAAGTGATCTTTAATGACCACGGTGACTCAGAGCCTTGGTTTGAAAGCACAGTGGCCCTGACTCTGAACTGGACCTTTGGCTGTGTACGCAGTCCATTGGGAGAAGGAGCCACCTCCTGCACCATGTCCCTCAGAAACCTGGTGTACATTCTACTGTAATATCTATCCTAGTCTGTGTTGGGTGTTTTTTTTCATATATGCAATATTTTTAAGTTTGAAATTGTTGAAATGGGATGTGTTATTTATGTTCTATAACTGATAGTTTGTTATGCCTCCTGAAAACTGGGTTTTTTTGGCCTTAATGCGATGGTGCTGTCTTCACACAGAGGACTGTATTGACCAGGCTCTTTGGTTGATTTCATTAACGGGACAGACTGTCTCTTCACAGCTTGCTCCTGAATGGAAAACAAAAGCAGGTCTACAGCTTCTGCACAAGGTGGAAAAAAATGTGCAGGTTTTTTTTCCCCCAGAAGACACTTTTCCTGTTTCAGTAGTCCCTCAGCCCACAGTGTGTGTTCTTTGGCTCTGTAACGGGAACTGTGCTCAGTTCTCTTCTTTAAAATAGATTGACCAATTGTTTTTGGCATATTTAATGTGGTCGTTAGTTCAGTTTTTATTCGTTTTGTCTTTTAAATTGTTTGTGCTGTTCAGCTGTGCTCCTGACTATGTGCAGAGGCTTTTGACAGTCCTGAGTCAGTCCCTGCGGTCCTGTGTCCCGGCAGCTCTCTGGCGTGCGTCCTGATCCCGGGAGCGAGCGGAGCAGCGTGACGTTGATGCGTTCTCTCAGAGGCCCCGCCCCCTGGATAGGCCCCGCCCCCCCGGCCCGGCTCTGAGCCCGTAGCGCCGGGGGCGATGAGCGCCGGTCCGGACCTGGACGCGGAGCGGGACTCCGAGCACAACGCCGAGTTGGCCGACATGGTGTCGGCGATCGCCGTGTCGGCCGACGGGGGGGCCGCGCTCAAAGGGCCGAAGAACGGCGCGCGGCAGCGACCGCGGCTCTCCCAGCGCACGCTGTCCCTGCAGGAGCGCGAGGCCTTCCAGGGCCCCGCCCGGCTGGCCCGCAGGCCCACCATCGAGTCCAAGCGCGTGTCCGTCTCCGATGCCCCGGTGACTGCCCGCTTTAACCACTCTGCCCCATCGCCACTGCACAGTACACCCTGCTGTAAATCCTGCTGCTCAAGCTGGTCATGAAGCTGGTCTAGCTGGGTATGAGCCCCTCAACCAGCAGACCAAGCTGGTCATGAAGCTGGTCTAGCTGGGTATGAGCCCCTCAACCAGCAGACCAAGCTGGTCATGAAGCTGGTCTAGCTGGGTATGAGCAAATCAACTAGCATGGCCAAGCTGGTCAAAAAGCTGGTCTAGCTGGGTATGAGCTGATCAAACCATATCAAGCTGGGAGCTGGTCTGAATTTATCAACCAGTTAATCTATGTTAGACTGGGAGCTGGTCTGAACTGGTCATCCAGCTACCAGCTGTTTCAGAGCCAAGCTTGAGCTGTTATTTTCAGCAGGTCAGAGAACCGTTATGTTCATGGTTCCTCCAAAATTTCACAAGCAGCTAATTGTTTCTGTCGTACATGTATTGACTTTTCTACTGTATTCTTTTCCTGACAGGACTGTGTCCAGCTGAACCAGTACAAGCTGAAGAGTGAAATTGGAAAGGTGGGGATGTATGTGCAGGAATATACCTGCTTTAACTGCCATTTCAGACATCTTAAAGGGACTCTACAATCACTCCACACAGTATAAACTCCACCCATATCATGTCTTACATTATTGATTTGTTAATATTTTTTAAATGCATTCATAGCAAGCTTCATCATTGTAATAATTTAGCAAGAGGCAGCCCATTGAAAATCTGGCTCATCATTTTTGATAATATCATCACCTTTTTTTCATTACTGCCACCTAATGGAGTGTTGAGTACTACGTATATTGATTAAGTAGTGTACATGAGTGATATGTGATGAGATTACCAGCCCGTTCTTATTGGAGTAATACAGCACCCAAAAACAATGGTTGTGCATGAACCTCCAGCCTGCACTGCGTGGTTGTTGTAAAACCTGAAGTGGCTCCAGGTCCCATGGATTGTGAGTTGTTTGCAGCTCTGACAGTAACGGGATCAGTAGGCTTCTTCTCCCAAAACTTTCACCTGCCTCCTTCTGAACTTGCGATGGCCAATTTCGTTGTCTCTCTCAGGGTTCCTATGGGGTGGTGAAGCTGGCCTATAATGAAGAGGATGACAAGTATTATGTAAGGACTCCTGAAGGCAATGTTCACTCCACTCATACTCCACACTCATACTCCACACTCACACTCCACGCAGGCATATGCCTTCTGCTGTGCCATGTGTGTTTGCTTTTAATGCTGTAGATGTAATGAATGTATTCCTAATTCTGCTGCAATGCATGAAATAATTATGGTCCCCTTCTCTTGATTTGTATTATCGGGCACAGATATCTGTAAAGAAAATTCATAAACTTTATTTATAGACCATCAAATGAGACATATACACAGCCTCACAAGTTTGCTTCAGTTTATTTCAGACATGTTTATGTTTATGCCGTCTTCCTTGCCGGTTCAGTGAGATGCAGTGAGAATGAGGCAAGCAGTGCACCTGGATTCATTTATGAGAAGCTTTTAAATATAACAGTCTACTTCTTGTTTTTAGGCAATGAAAGTTGTTTCCAAGAAGAAGTTGGTGAAACAGTATGGATTTCCACGTATGTGTTATTGGATTTACTTATGTGGATTGACTGGCCACAGGGTATGGGGGTATTATGATTTTATTGCTCATGTTGTAGTGTTGTTTACTCTTTCAGAGCTGAATCGGGAGGCACTTGACGGCCTCATTGATTGCACGCTGTATTTTCTGTTTTCTGTTTTTTGTACGGTATGTCATTAAATACACTCTGCCATAGCTGAACTGGGAGTTCAGTGAAATCCCTGTTGATAGTATTCAGGTACATTATAGGGAACGCGCTCATTGCTCATAGTTCAATGCCCTGGATCTCCTCAGGCAGGCCGCCACCTCGTGGAGCCCAAACTGATCAGGGGGACCAGGCCAAAGTTCTGGGTCCTTTGGACAGGGTCTACCAAGAGATCGCCATCTTAAAGAAACTGGACCACCTCAACATTGTCAAGCTTGTGGAGGTATGGCTGAGGCAGAGTCTGCTTGGTAAGGGAAATGTAAAACAGAGGAGGATTTTTGGATTGGCTGGATGTGAGGTTGAAATTAAGTGTCGTGCCCCAATGTGCAAACCGTTGTGTGTCATATGAGTCGATGAATAAGTCTGAATTCCCCACTTATTGTTTATCCAAAGGAAAGTGAGTATATCTGAATCCATGCACTGCCTGGGCAGTGGTTTTCACACGTTCCTGAACCCGGCTGTCAGTGTCCCATATCTTAAGGGAGCTGTAAGCCGGTAGGCGGACGTGCGGGTATCGCTGACGCGGCTCGTTGCGCTCCGTTCAGACCGTAGCTCTGGACGACAGTGCCTGACGGTACGGCAAGGCATGTCGGAAAGGTATGGTGAGTTTGGCAGAGAGCGGCTGCCAGGGCACTCCTCCAGGCTCCTGGTTGTGATGCTGATCCCTTCTCTTCCAAGGACAGCGTTGTGTGCTGTGCGGGGAAACATGGCCATCTGTCATGTAACATTCCTGCTTCTGTCTCGCACAGCAGTGAAAGAATCCACATTCACCCCTGATATTTGGATTCTCTATAGCTGTGTGGCTTCAATCACCGGTGAAGATACTTTAATTGTACTGATTGTAATTTAATTGTATTTACTAATGGTAATGGCCGGCAGTGGTGTCTGTGCAGGGGCTCATGGGTGGAAGAATGTTTTAGATTTAGATTTGAATGATCATGCTAATGACCGTGTAATCAGAAAGCAGTGATCTTCTAATTGCATTAGATGTTTTTCTGATTATCCTTTGATTGCTTTAGAACTAGCCGGTGTTCTATCACGTTTTCTCAATGCGTTGAAGAAGGGCTGTATGTCTGAAACTCACTGGCATTGGTTCAATATTCACAGTATTTTTGAACTCAAAGAGACACTCAGTCTGAGTGTTCTGCTCTCGTAGTTACTTCAAGGGGCTTCGGAGTGGAATTGCTATGGATTGCACCGACAGGTTTCAATGGCTGAATTTGGGTTCTATTCATTCCACAAGGAGTGGAAGGTCTGCATGCTGGCAGGCTCTGTGGGAAGCCGGTGTTTGACCTTAACACTAAATCCGTCTGTTCAATGCTTTATTTCTGGAGTGAAATTAGTTGTGCAGAATGTATTGATTACATAATGAATTGCGGTTAAATTTTGTCCATCTGTGTGTTTTGTATTCTTGAAGGTTCTGGATGACCCTGCAGATGATAACCTTCACATGGGTAGGTCTATTCTCTCTGTCTCAGCTTTAAAATCATTCAGTCCCACTGCAGGGCCTTGCTCAAAATTTTCACCTGCAGTTTGACTGGCTTGAACTGGTGCCGATGATTGATTAACATAGAACACATTTTCTTTACTGCTCTAGAATAATACAGCTACACAGCTCTGTAATGGAGCTGTCTATGTGACCCATGACCTCTTGTCTTGAACGTGATATTCCAGGCATATGTATATCAAATCTAGAGCTTATGTGGGACTTACTGTATGTGAATTCAGGAGCCCCAGCATTCCCAAATTTGCCCAAATGAGATGCACAAACAGCAGTAAACACTGTTTTGGTGAATGGTGAAAACATGCCCTAGGTGTGCCGTGTGTGTTTCCCTGGCTTGGTCCTGTAATCAGGGCAGGTAGTGTGTGTGTGCTGGTCTTTTGTCGCGATTCATTAATTTGTCAGTTGCCTAGATTAGATCTAACTCTGCTATTAGTTGAACACTGATCTGCATTGCATATTTTGCTTGTATCTCACCTATTCAACAACACATTCATTTTAACAAAACCCATTAACAGCAGACACGAGGCAGATGGGGTCAAACAGAACTAATTAAGAGCTGAGTTGGTAAGATAAGAAGCACACACAGTAATTGCTTTGGGCTGTAGCACTGCCGCTTTCTGAATCTCTGAGTACTGCAGGGGCTCCCCAGGAAAATGGCTTTCTTTGTTTATACTTCATACGATCAGCGAGTTAATTTTTCTTACCTTCTCTATTCGTCTATTTCCAATAGCATTTGAATTGATGCAGAAAGGGTGAGTACGTGCCCGAGTTGTAAATTGTTATGAGATATTAATTTTATTGGTTATTTGTGGAACACACGCTTGGACTGATGTCTTTTGACCTTTTGACCTTTTGACCTTTTGGCCTGTGTGTCAGCCCGGTGATGGAGGTTCCTTCTGAAAGCCCTTTTGTAGAGGAACAGACCCGCTTCTACTTCAGAGACATTGTCCTGGGCATTGAGTACTGTGAGTACACCTTCAATCCATTCCTTTTGCAGAAATAGAGCGAGAGAAAGGCAGACAAAGAAAGAGAATACAGATATAATGAAGGCTTTGGAAAAACTGTTTTGAGGAGGTGTGCTTGAGGCAGCTATGGATATCCAGACACAGACACACAAACGCAGACACACACATGCACACACACTTGGCTCAGTGTTTGTGCTGTTTTTATTTAGCTTGAATTTCCAAGTTCTGCGTAATTCTAAGTAAGTTATTTGTCAATCATTGCGTAATTTGTCCATATTAATAATTACTTTGTTATATAAGGAAAAAGGCAATTTAACATCTTCTACATAGTGCACTGAAATTACCAGGTGAACTACATGTTTGGACTAGTTTCCAATACCAGTTCCTTAATGGTACTGGTACTCTGGACTGTGGGATTGATGGGTGTAGATTCTGGACTGTGGACTCTGGAATGTGGGGATTGATGGGTGTGGGCTCTGGATTGTGGGGATTGATGGGTGTGGGCTCTGGATTGTGGGGATTGATGGATGGGTGGGGACTCTGGATTGTGGGGATTGATGGGTGTGGACTCTGGACTGTGGGGATTGATGGATGGGTGTGGACTCTGGACTGTGGGGATTGATGGATGGGTGTGGACTCTGGACTGTGGGAAATCTGTATGTTAGCTTGCCTATCTTCTTGGAAACCAAGGAAACATTTAATCTGATTTTCATCTCCAGGAAACATTTTAAGGGATGTAGTTGTATTGCTTTTTTTAGGATTTTATCTTGCAGTGGTTACTGCATTTATTTGTAAGGAGCCTTTCATGTGCAACATTTGAAAAAAAGATTTATAATGGGCTTGGAAATGTACAGTATGTGTATAATGACGGGTTTCCCAGACAAGGATTACATTTTGTTTTTCAGCAGATATCTCCATTGGAGAAATCCACTGAAGACTGGGCTTAATCCTTGTTTGGGAAACTGGCCCAAAGTGTTTTGTGGCTGATTGTATGCTATACTGAGGTCATGTTTGCGATTCTATCCCCTGCCAAAAAGTGAACTCTCTAATGAGTGGCCAAAGCCAGTACCCATGTACACAGACCGTCCGCTCGGTAAAGAAGCGAGGGACATCCTGCCGCCATCCCTGGAGCACAGCTTCACCGGCGACGGCCTGCAGTCAATCAACATGTGTTGCCATTTTTTACACCATTACACCCTGGGGTGGTAACAGAGAGCTCTTCCCTAGTGCACTATCAGAAGATCATCCACCGTGACATCAAGCCCTCCAACCTGCTGCTGGGAGACGACGGGCACGTGAAGATCGCCGACTTCGGGGTGAGCAACGTGTTCGAGGGCAGCGACGCCTTCCTGTCCGGAACGGCCGGGACGCCCGCCTTCATGGCCCCCGAAACTCTGACCGACGACTACAAGATCTTCAGCGGGAAGGTGAGGGCCTCTGCTCCGCTGGTCTGGTGCTGTTCATCTCGTACTGCAGGGGACGTCCTGACGCAAGATCATTCATGCTGTATTTTAATCAAGTCATTATCTTCTTAAATATGCGCGAAACTCAACACCATTTCAAGTGATGCATTGTAATAAATATTGCCTCATCAGTTTCAAATACTTTATTCTTTTTAATGTGCCGATTTGCCAACTGACAAGCTAATTAATAACTGTTAATGAACAGTAATATACGAATAATGAACAATAATATGCACATGAATGGAGGAAGGACACTTCTCATTAATCAGAAATTAATATCTCCAAATTATTCCACTCAGTGGTGAAACCAGAGAATTTCTGCCGGTCCTGACATCTCTTTCCCCCCTCTTTCACTGTCTAAATGCTCCAATCTCTCAGCATTTCACAAGCACTCTTACTGACAGGGTACATTTTTACAATCCATTTATACAGCCGGATATTGTAATTAAGCTATTGGGGTGTTTTTCAAGCTTTTTCATATTTGTGTGTGAGAGGCAGCTTTTCCAAGATCATTATGACCATTATCAGATGTTGGGTGTGCCTCTCTAGAGGGGGCTGAGCCCCTAAAGACTGAGTGATCTCTTTTCCACACACACACACGCACACACACACACACACACACACACACACACAATGTCCCATGTTTTTGTCTTCCAGGCCCTGGATGTGTGGGCGATGGGCGTCACGCTGTACTGTTTTGTGTTTGGAAAGGCAAGTCTGAGGTTTAAATCTTGTCCTCACCATCATACAGCCTACCGTGACATGTTTATTTAGAGTGCGGTGGAATGGTAACTGTAAAAGTGGACATTCTTAGCTCAGTGTGACCTTGGTCACTGCTAATAGGTTGCCTGTAGAACTGGGGAAAACCTGATGGATGCCACTGGTTTATTTTGTGCTATTTTCCCTGCAGGGAGATGCTGCATTAAAATGATTAGTCATTTGTCACCGCTCATTGCTTATTTGCAATGACAGATCCAGTACTGCACACACTAATGAGAATGCATAGCATGCTATAATTGGGCAGTGCTACTGGTAAGAAAATAATTGGGGAACCTGCTAGTACAGCATGTTATTAACTAATGTGTTATGAATATGTTGCTGCCATTTTATTGTTTATCTATACTGCTGTGAGTTTTTTTTTTGCATCCTGCATGCTTATAATGTGTTTCATTCCGTCCGTCTGCTTGACAGTGCCCTTTTATTGATGAGTACATCCTGGCTCTGCACAATAAGATCAGGAGTCAGCCTGTGGAGTTTCCTGAGACGTGAGTGACTTTGAACGCCGCATTAGACCTGACACATCCCGCCGCGATCGTACCGATTAGCACTCAGCGGTGATTCTCCGCACAGCGGGGACATTCATCACACGCAGCAAAGTCTGCACCCAAAGTGTGGCACAAAGAAGCACCACATCCCGTAAATAAAAATAGGGTTTTGCCAAGGAACACCGCGGGAGTAAAATTAATTTACAGGAATTTATTTTCACTGGTGAATAAACTTCCTGCTCTGGAAGCACGGGTAAAGCACTGGAAAAAAAGATTCATGATGTGGGTGTATCCTTGCCATTGTGTTTCCTTAGTAACTGTGGGACTTACTCTATTTTCCTGCCGCCTCTCCCCTGTCTTGTGCCTATAACTGATATGCTATCTATTTATTGCTGGCGAAAGGATACCTTTCTGTGATGTGGGGCAAAAATGATTTTTTTTGTTCATGTTCTGTGGATGATTTAAATGCATTAGCCACTTGATCAGAAATATCTAGCAATGTTGTGATGGCTCCATTTCCCCAAATACGGTTGAAAAATCAGACTTTTGGGAAGTGCTGGCCAGACCATGCTCTGCACATACTCTGCCCCATGTGACTGAGCTAGGGAAGGGGCATCTCACAACTGTGTGTGTGTGTGTGTGTGTGTGTGTGCGCGAGTGAGAGAGAGAATATGTATGTGGAGGTTGCATGTATGCGTGTGCACGTGCGTGCATGCATGCATGTGCGTGTGAGAGAGATAGTATGTATGTGGAGGTGACTGTATGTGTGTGTGTGTGTGTGTGTGTGTCTGTACGTATGCTCTCTTCTGTGAAAAGGTCACTGATCACCTGACCCAGTCCCTGCCTTTACAGTCCAGCCCTCAGTGAAGATCTGAAAGCGCTGATCCTGAGAATGCTGGAGAAGGACCCGGCACTGAGGATCACCATTCCTGAGATCAAGGTGAGCCTTTCTGGGGCTTCTAGACACCCTTAGAGTCTCAGAACATGTTTAATGAGCAGAGAGTCAAATGAACTCTCATTTTTGTGCATGAAACCTCGATTTGTCACTGGGAGTTGTATGATGCAGAAATGTGCTATGCCCAGAGACAGTGTATTATTCTCTGAATTACACACAGATGACAGAATGGCATTTAGAATCACATGACATAAATGTCACTTGCATGTTTGGGATGTGTGCTACACAATGTACACACCCTCAAGAAGCAAAGGTCTCCCCTTCTGTGGATCTTTCTACCAGGCCTGTGTCTGGGCAGGGGGTTGTTGATATCGGCTGAATAGTGTATTAACTGGATTGGTGGAAGGGGAAAAATTAATTTCTGTCTGAAGATGTAATTAAGACGGCGGTTCTCCCATGCACACTGCACCCCAGCTGTGGTTTACTTTTAAAATGAAGCTCTGTCTAATCCCCCTGCCTTTGAAATTCTCTATGTGCGCCTGGAGCCAACTGGAGCACATCTGAGCTTGTTCTCAGTCAGTGAGCTGAGCCTAGGAAAGCTGGTGAGCCAGTCGGTGCAGAACAGCGAAATGCTGAAGTCAGGTACAGCCAGTGCTGCCGTACCCTCAGCCCCTCTCTCTGATACCCGGTGGAAGGGAGGCGATATGAGTCACTGCACGGTCAGGTCTCTCTGTGGCAGATCTCACGTTGGCACGGTGTGGTGTGGAGTGTGTGGGTGGAGGAGGGTTTCAGTGCCAGCGCTCTGTGTTGTGGCCGAGCTGGGTGTGGTGGAGTGTGAGTTATGGAGGCTCTCGGTTGCCAGCGCCCAGCACTCGTGCCCTGACCCCGCAGGTCCATCCGTGGGTGACGCAGGACGGCTCCGACCCCCTGCCCCTGGAGGAGGAGCACTGCACCGTTGTGGAGGTGACGGAGGAGGAGGTGCTGAACTCCGTCAAGCTGGTTCCCAGCCTGTCCGCCGTGGTAAGGGGCATGAATGTGTACACGCACACGCACACCCACACACACACTCTCACACACACAGATACACACTGACACTCACACACACACACACACACACACATACACACTGACATGCACGCATACATACACACACACATACTCTAGCACACAGGCACGCAGTGCCACACCGTATCCACACCCGGTCTAGTGCTGGCCGGCTTTACTTCCCAGTCAAGCACCACACGATTCGGTTTCA
Source organism: Conger conger (assembly GCF_963514075.1). NCBI lineage: Eukaryota > Metazoa > Chordata > Actinopteri > Anguilliformes > Congridae > Conger > Conger conger. The sequence goes on from NC_083772.1 coordinate 12,637,107, forward strand.
AGTAATCTGATTGAATCTTCACTGAACTGTTTAAAAATCCCTGCAAAGTTACAGCGGTCACATATCTCAATAATACAACTGTTTTCAGGATTATTCAGGATTTTGTCTAATTGGATAATTGTCATGCAGCCTTGTAAAGGTGTAATTGCTGATTACTGTGAATCTCAGAAGAGCGCCATACACTGAATATTCACAGCATAGTAATAGACGAGCAGCAGCCACTGTGGCTGTCCCCTGAGGTTTAATCAGCCAAAATGTGGTCTGGAATGCAATACAGTGAAATACAATGCAGTTTTAGAATTAGCATAGTTTTTCTCATAATATGTTTAGATTCTGTAGCTCTGGAGTAAATGGGATGCCCGGAGGGACTTTGCGCTGTGTGTTTATTTTACTCGGCGATATGAACACCCTGCAGATCTTGGTGAAGTCCATGCTGAGGAAGCGGTCCTTTGGCAACCCCTTTGAGTGTTTTGGAAAGACTGAGAGGTCCATGTCCGCCCCAGGAAATCTTCTTATGTAAGTGTAGAGCGCAGTGTCAACAAAGCTTTCCGTTTGCCTCATTCACACACAAACACCTCCAGGTGCATTTACAACATACTCTTCACACAAACACCAACACCCTCATTCACAACATACTCTCCACTCAAACACCAGGAGACTACAATGGTAGGCAGAAGTTTGCATGTTTTTTGTTTTTTATTTTTCTATGAGAAAAACAAGCTAAAACAACCTCTGCAGAGAACAAAGTGCACAATCACTCTGCATTTGCTTAATTAAACAGGGCGGAGAACCTCCAGCAATGTCCGCACCAACACAAGTTTCTCCACAAGCATTCAATTACATTTTTATGCCAGAGAAAGATAAATTGAATTTATTTTGTGACCGGCATATTCTCTTATGACAAATAGGGGTGTGAATGGCTAACCTTTTAAACGGTTAATCAAAACTGAATTGTCCATGTTTACCAAAAATTGCTAACCAATAACAAATTATTTTTTCCTGAAGCTGAAATGGTAAGTTTAATTCAATAAATATGCTTTGTGGCAAAACACACAAATTGGTCCGACAACTGAAAAAATATTTTTTCTGCATTATAACTTCCTTCAGGCTAGTCTTAACAAGCAGTCTTTAGCTATTTCCGGGTTAAGACTGCAAACACCGCAGGGAATTGACATGCTATAGTATTATAGTAATCAAAGAATGTATGTGCCGTATATATAAAAACAAATAAAGCAATTCATCATTGGACAAATGTTGCTCGCAACATTACTAAGTAGGCAAGTTGAAAAACCTCCATTTTCCAGGATTGTGTAGTTCATTTCTAAAATCAAGTAGCCTTGTTGACATAAAAGAAAAATCCGATATTGATAGTGAAGATTCCCTGCTTTAAAAGGACCATAATAATATAGCAGTCATAGGCAATATCAGTTAAAAATGGGATGGTAACCGTTCACAGTAACTGATGAAGTGGCTGATTGGTGGAGCACAGTGGTGTATGTGAAAGGTTGAGCGGGTGATACGCACAGTTCTGGGGTTGTCTCTTATATGGGTAATATGCACGGTGCTGGGGTTGTCTCTGCTGACCCCCCCCCCCCTCCTCCCTGTTCTGTGGAGGGATCAGATCATTAGCATCAGGCTCATCAGCGCTGACATTCTCCTCTCTCACAACAGGGACTTGCGGCACTTCCGCTCCTCACTAAGGTAACTGCCATGCACAGGTCCACAGTCAACCCCTGTTTACCTCTGTCCTGTGAACCCTGGGGTGTGTGTGTGTGTGTGTGCATACGTGTGTGTGTGTGTGTGTGTGTGTGTGTGTGTGTGTGTGTACATACGTGCATGTGCATCCTGGTGGTAGAAGACTTGCTGTGTCACCCACCCCAGTAACTTAGTCCATGTAGACAGTTTCATGTTATTGAACCAGATATCATAGATGTACCACAAAAGTCCTAATTCCACCTCATTCACTGCAAGTTCACTAGCACTTCACTGTCGAGGCACACGTCCATTTGACATGAATATGCACAAGACAATTTTAATCACTTCAAATAATTATATTTTATATAACAATTAGGGTGACCATTTTACTAAAACATGACAAGCAGGAATTCAAATATGCATCGGATCCTGGATGGTGCACTGCACACATGCTGATTTAGTATACTCTAGTAATATTTGCAATTTAGTCAATCACCATTAAAACAAACTACAATCTTGTTGTACACCGGGAATTGTGTGGTGAAACATCACATCGGGATGCATTTCTTGTTAACGTGGTGCACCTCTCAGCTATAAATTACTGTTCAGTTGTGAATGGCACCAAGCAATGGTTGTTGATACTTTGAGATGGAAGTTTTATTGCTGCAAACCATTTCATTATTGTGAAGAACTTTTTTTATATATTCATTTTTGTGGATTGTTTAACTCTGCTTTTTGTATGTGTAGGCTACCTCTCACAAAATGTATAAAATAACAACATTATAATATGCTGTTGGCGCATGTCTGTGGTTCTTCTAACCATGCTACGTGCAGCACATGACAGTGTGGAAATATTTCTGTTCTCTAAGTAGCAATTGACTTATCAAAACGGATGACTGGGTAGGTGCAATGTGATAATTGTCATACACGCGTTGTTCACCTCAGGCTGAAATGCAGATGAGTGAACTGCTTTGGAAAATGGTTCCCGTAATAACAGCCAATACTTTTGTATATGTACGTATTCTTCCACTGCATTTAATTTGTGAAAGACAATGAATGCTCAAAATGCTCTGCTAGTTTTGCATGCTGCTGTAGTTTTTATTTAGCATGGAGATTACAGCTATGCCCTGACACTAGAAGAGACCAAGACAATAAGATTATCCACTAAGTGCACCATGCTGTTGTAACTGTGTGGGGAGAGAGGAATATTACAAGCTTTTCCTGAAAGTGGATCAAATTCCTGCTGTTTGGGAGCTGTGGTTTTAAAGTGGCATGACAACACTGACAGAACACTCATCAAACCTGCATGTGACCGTCCTGACAATATACACCACCATCAGCCACAATATTAAAACCACCTTCTTAAACCAGTTTATTTATGATTAAAAATGCTTTAAATTGTATAAACGTTTCAAAAAACACTTAATATTTCATTATGTGATATGTGTACTTATATAAGCAGATAATCATGAGTGAATTGCACTCAAAAGTTTTAATTTCTAAATAAAAATGGAAATCTTGTAAACTCATTGGGAGAGGGGGTGCATTGTTTTGTTAATTAAATATCTTGGTACGTACTGGTGTTCATCTCACCGGTGATCACGTCAGTCTTAACAGGTGCTCCAGGACCTATAGAATTATTCATATTAAAAAAAATAAAGACCACCCGCCATATTTCAAAATGCATGGGTTCTATTCCTACATAAGTTTCATGCAGTACCATGTAATTCCAATGGTGGGAAGAAGGGTGAAACTGATTATGCCAGTGGGCATCAGCAAGTGTCTATAACAGGCCTAATTATTGGTTTGTTTTAAACCTCCTGAAGAGGCTAATTACTCCCCTCAATGAGCTCTCAATGCATGACTGCTATTGGTACAGACACACAATGTGTCTACTGTCATACAAAACAATACTCTCATATTTAAGTATGTCATGTATTTTATGTTCCGTAAACATTACGCTTGTATGTGTACACTCAGTGAGCACTTTATTAGGTAGACCTGTACTCTAGCTCATTAATGAAAATATCTAATCAGCCAATCATGTGTCAGCAACACAATTCATAAATGCTTGCAGACCTGTTAAGAGGTTTGGTTGTCATTCAGACCATACATCAGAAGATGTTTTCTTGGTTTCTCATCATGGGTTTGTGTGCTTGCCCTTCTAAATAAGCTCCAAATGTACTGCCATTTTTAACTGTGGAAGCTTGAGCAGACACTTATTGGCACTTTAACAGAGGTGTGAAAATGGCAGCAGTGGGATTTGATCAAACTTCGATTTACAATTCATCTTGTGGTTTTTTTGGTCTTCAGCGATGCAAGTTAAGCGATCAAATAAATTATGTCAAGTTTTGTTAACGTACATCTCAGTCAACATTTAAGGCCAAATATTGACTGAATCCATGCCAGTGAGGTCCTGTCCAAGCCCCACGGTGTGTTCTGAATCTTCCTCTCTCCTCCTCTCTCTTCCCTCCCTCCCAGGAAAGGCAGCAGTGGAGATGGGAGCAGAGAGGGAGAGCTGGAGGACCTGCAGGAAGATGAGGCTTTCCAGTCCTGAGTGTGGCAGGAAGACCCCCACCCACTTCCCATCCTCCCCTCCCCATAGGGTACACCTCCAGAGAAACACAGTTACATACAGTTTGTGCTTTCCAAACAGGCTGCTTTAATAATGCATTCACCCAGGTCTGGAAATGGCTTGGGTTTGATGCTACTAAACTCCAAACTGTTCATAATGCAAAACAGGCAGCCGATTCTTGTGAGCTATGCAGCCTGAATATGGAAATGTCTGAATTGTCTTTTGATGTGTACAGTACTGTACATTCCCAGAGGTACAGTACATTTTGGGCTTGGGGGGAAGGGAGTGTGTCTGTGCTCCACACACAGATATCTGAATTTAAAACCTAAAATGGGCATTTGATATGCAAAGCACAAGTAAATTGGGAAACTGCTTGGCACCTGATTGCTCCTTCTCTCTGTATCTGAAAGGCATTTCCTCTGTGATAAAAGATGGGTTTATTTAGTTGGAATGCAGTGGTCCCAGAAATGCAGGGCTCTATCACTCCTTCTGTAGGAGTGGTCTTTGAGCAGATCGAGCTGAGACTTAATTGTCAATGGTTGCGTATTGTGCCAAAAAATGCTTACAAAAGAAAAGTCATATATACTCCATCTTTATAATGTCAGAAGGCAGAATAATTGTTTGAATTTTATTTCTGGAATACAAGTAACTTTGCTGACTGCCACCTAGATTAGGAAAAGGTTTTAAATACTTACTTTTTTACCTTGTCCGACCAGTCGACAAAGGGATAAAGTTCCTGAGGTCTGACATTTGGTTTAACATTTATAATTAGGAAGTATTTCACTGTATTTGCACTGGAAATCAATGCTAGAATTATTTGTAATGCAAGGCAGGAATTGAAGAAAACAATTGACAGGCCATTCATGTGAATACATACACACATGAATGGACACATAGTGATGCATTTTTTATGCCATGCAGTTTTTTTTAACTTCTTTATTTATTGAAAAGTACAGTTTATTAATTACTTTATTTACTTTATTTAATTACTTCACTCATCCTTACATTAGTATTCGTGCTCTTTAAGACTATTACAGCTATTAAAGTGTTTTTTATCCTTTATAGTACATGTAAAAATTTGAAACTATGAGTCATATTTATAACCCCATCATCGCTGGATCACGCTCTCACGGTCCAGGAGAACGCAGACGAAACAGACGCGTTCTCTGAAACGCGCACAGAAAGGCTGCAGCAGCAAGAAGAACATGCAGAGTTCAGGAAGTTTGTGCTTCAGTTCTGACCTCTGATTGGCTAGTAAGAGAGACCTGGCCTCAGCGCAGGTGACTGGGCTGAACTCAGCCTGTGGTTCCTGTGCAGACTGAAGGCAGTCCATCCAGCCTGGGCAGGTGCTGAGGCCCAGTGAGACATGGGAAAAGCCCGCTGCGAAGCACTGTGGGTAATTACATCCTGCTCCATGTCATTCCTGGCTGCAGCCAGCATCAACACGGACGGGGGTTCAACTGGGCACTGTGGGCCACGCCACTTCTTCAAGGCCTAGTGTACAGTTAGAACAAAAAGAAGTACAGTTCCAACAAAAATAATTACAGTTAGAAGAAAAATAATGCAATTCGAACAAAAAGAAGTACAGTTCGAACAAAAAGAAGTACAGTTAGAACAAAAAGAAGTACAGTTAGAACAAAAAGAAGTACAGTTCGAACAAAAAGAAGTACAGTTAGAACAAAGAACAGAAGGATCTGCAGCCGACCGGCCATCTTTAACTGATTTGTCAGTCTGAGGAAAGGGAGGATGTCACAGGAAGTGACATCACACTCCTGTTAATTATGTGGAGTTCAGCGTGTGCATAATCTGTCCTTTGTGGTGCAATTTAGTTCAAGGAATTCTAGACTGAACATTTCAGGTGGATTTAGGCATGTTCAAACATTTTTTAGTTCCATAATCTCATCAGATTACCTCTGAATTTTGATGTTAAAACAATGTTATATCTAGGTCTATCATAACACAGGATATTTGAGCAAAAATGGAAATAATAAGGCAATTATGTTCATGCACTGCAATATTACTGTAGACAGGGGGTGATACAAACCACCCCAGAGACATTGGAAATAATGGTTTGCTTAAATTGCCATTTTTTGTTTTGAAGCACAATATTGAATACAAATTTGGAACATGACTATTTTTCAGTAAATAGTTGTAATATTTGTATTTTCAAAAACAATGTATTGTTCTTACAATTAAAACATAAAAGCTATTGCAGTGTATGATTCAAGCTGATGAGGATTAGAACCATATGCAAATAGTGTCAATAGTGTGATAAACCGTAGAGTATGCTGACAGTGTGTAACTCTGTTATGCAGTATGTGTACCTCATCCAGGATGAGTTACATATTTCTATGCATGGCTGGTCACTGTACTGCTTCACAAAGAGGTCAGTGCGAGGTGGGAAAACACACTCTGCTTTTCCCAACACAAAAACACGGCAGACGGTGTTTTCTTCATTTCCGCGTCTCATCTTCACAAGCATCTGGCCATTGTGTCTTGTGAAGTGACACCCATCAAAAAATAATGAAATCCCTGCGTCCCCCCCTTTCCAGGCCCTTTCTCCAGTCCCTCATCAGTATGCAGAAGTGCCTCTGTCACAATGCTAATGGTAAACACAGTACGCAGCGTGCATTGTGTGTTTGCGCGTGTGTGTACACCATCTCGATCAGAGGAGATGCAATGCAATATTTCTCTGTTCCAAAGTAACTGCGCACTGTGGAACTGCTTTCTTTCAGAAGTGTGTTATACTGTATGAGCGGGTAAGCGGGAGAGGACACGATCGCCTGGAAGTGATGCCCTGTGTGTCTCTTTTATTTAGCTGGAGTGAGCTGTGAGTTGTATTTGATGGTTTGCTTATTTCCATGATGGGTGCATTTGACATTGACATCTTTGCCTGTGTTCAAGCCACTGCTGGAACTTGCTATGAGTCAAGATTCTGAAATTGGTAATGAAAAGGAGAATGAAGTTATTTGATACTACCCTGTTATACCACATACTGTAGTGTCAGGACAGTATGTGTCATCAGGACTTAACGTGAGGGAGGAAGCACTACTGTGTGCATCAGAAGTTCAATCTATCCATCTTTGTGTTTTTCTCTTCTATTCATTAATGTGACTGTTTCTTTCCTAGTCCTACCTGTGTTCTCACCGTAGTGTACAGTATACTCTATGTAATCTGGGCATGCTGTTATGTATGGGGATATTGTTTATACTCAGTAGTTTTTAGTTGTATGTGTATTTGTGGATATCCCAGCCAGGTTCCCTTGGTGTGTAAAGGGATTTGGTTTTCTTCATGCATAATGTATACACACTCATAAGAGGCAGCCTCTGAATACAATGTGGAAGAATGCTGATAGGATGCTTATCGCTAATCGTACCTTTAACCAAATGGAGAAAATGTTCAACTGAAATATGGACCCTCCTAAACAAGACATTGAAGAAGGAGTATAGATATAGAATCAGATGACAAATGCATACACAATCATTTTTGGATTGCTGTTATCAATCATGCATATATTTAAAAGTCCAACTTGTGAATGTTAAAGGTCCCTTTTGTTGAATGTTTTGAATGGATTAAAAAAAAATGTTATTCAGTTGTAAAGCAGTACCTTCAATATTCTCATAACTTCACTTAGCATGATGCATCTGTTCAATGTCACAATGTACATAAGTACTAACACATATACTATTTTTGCATGTTTTTATACTGTACATACTCGAGGGCAATAAAAGTCTGCATCCACTGAGAAATCACGCTGGCTTCTTTGTTTGACGTCGTACTAGACATCACAGGGGTATCACAGCATCAGATCAGGACAGCTGTAGAGGCTCCTAAACTGCTCATCAGAGAAGCTGTGGGGGAATGGGAGATGGCAAAAACAACACCCTGCACTTTTGTATATAATACCCTTTTACTGAACCTACTATATCAGGCTACATTTTAATAGGGAGTGTGGTTACAGAAAATGTATTTGGTCTTTAAGTGAGTCCTGGCCTTGGATTCCTGGATTTGGATGTGCTTCTCCACAACACCACAGCATTCTACTGAGATGCGCGGCCCCTTCTATTTGACAAGGCACCACAGGGCTGATGGATCCCACAGACTGCACGGAGCAGACCAGCGCTGTCATCACAAATTCTACGTTGCCATGGCAACCAGGGGAGCTTCAAACTTCTGTGCTGAAGGCCCAGTGGCCTTATTCTTTACATGTAGACTGAAAGAAAGGTGTGGAGGTATTTAATCACACTATGGCTATAACTGCATGTGTAACAGAGTCCACGGCCACATAGTTTTACTGTCATTATAACTTCGAAACTTTATCCTTTTAACAGCCTTTTATCCCTCTGAAAAATTTAGAAGCAGATTAACTTGGCTAGCAGTCCTCGATCTTCCCCCTAAAGTGTAGCTATTTATTTATTTGTTTATTTATGAAAAGGAAGTGGGTTAAACAGATGTGACACGACCTGCCTAGACAGTGCAACTAACACATTTTATTGTTTATACATTACATTTTATATCTCACGTCAATATCTGCATTATTTTTTTAGGTGACATTATTTTTTGCACATTTATCATTGCATGTTTATCACGGGTGCCATTCAATTCTGGGGCCCACTGTATATCAGGGATTCCTTGCATTTGGTGTCTATTCGGTAAATTATAGTCGAGGGGTTTTGTCCCCGAGTGACTAATGCCCTCTTGTGTTTGGAAAAGAGCAGTGCTTCTGAGTTTACATAAGAATTAAATATGATAATAATACTGGACAATATAATGGAATACAATAGCCTACACATACTGTAGCAGACACGATGTAATGTGCAGTGAGTAAAATTAGATTATGTAATGTCATTATGGCTATCAAAACCTCATGATGTGAATACAACAATTTTGACGGTTTATCTTCACTTTGAAGATTAACCAGGGCTCGGCCCGACATGCCCCAGCCGACAGAGGGTAGTGTTTATGTTGGGTAGAGCAGTTAATGTTATTAACACAACTACCGTCCCAGCATTTCGGCACATAGTACAATAGTACATTTTAGGAAATAAACTCATCAAATAGCCAAAGTGAAACAGCATCTCTCTGCCCGATCAACGCATTTATTAGCCTACCTGCTACAGACAAGTGAGTTCCATTAAATCCCGTACATAACATGAGAACGTACGGGATAGCTACAGTATAGCGACTTGAGTGCGCCAAAAAGCACCGTTACGTTATGCATTCGTACTTGTAGCATTTTTATATTGTATTTCAACAATATTCCCGTGAAGCCAAAAATATTACAGGTATTAATGAAAAAAGAAATGAATGCATTTAAAATACCCGATGACCGTAATCTTTATACAGCGTCAGGGTAATTTCCTGCTGTTGGCATCTTGGCCGACAATATTTCAATGTAGGCTATCTGTATATATAGTTTAGTGAGCATATTTCAGGATTTTTCTGATTGGGCATTTACCATTTTAAATACACGAACTGTTCTGAACTGTTCTGACATTACCAACACCATATTTTGTTGTGTGCTTCTACTTGGAAGTGAAATGTCAGTTTAATTAGTGCTGGGACAGAATGCAAAGTATCACAGCCAGCCAGCGGTGCCTGCTGCATGGTAATTTAGTTATTTAGTTGTGCTTAAGCCTTTTTTGAAACTCAACTTTTTATACTTGGTCTTCGTATCATGCATCTGCCTTTTCACTGCTGCTCCTGAATGAACAGCTTTGAAAAGAGACGGGGAGAGAGAGAGAGAGAGAGAGAGAGAGAGAGAGAGAGAGAGAGAGAGAGAGAGAGAGCAACATAGTGATAATGATCTCTTGACCTTTCACATGTATTGGTGTCATCTACTGTAGGTCTAATGGAGCAACATACTGGAATGATGGTGGCAGTACAGTTCCCCACTGATGTTGACATTAGCGGTGGCTTTTTGGGGCTATCAGTAGGCTATACCGTCCCTGCATTATAACAGACTGGATGTTGTCTGTGGGGTGGAACGGTGACGACCGATTTCATGCCCTCTGTCTGTTTGAGGAGATGCTGAAAAAAAACGTTCTTGAACATCCACAATACCCAATACAGGAATGTGTGCATTTTCTGAGTTATCTTTGGATATGCTGAGTTCCTCTCCTCTAAATAATGCAGGAAGTGTCAGACTTCAGGCTACTCGTGTGGTACAGTAGAATTAAATGAGGGCAGCTGGGACTTGTTTTCCCTGAGGAAGAGATCGTGAGCACTGTCGTGGGTTTAGTTTAGGCTCAGCCTTCCCATGGGAATAGCTGTGGATGACTGCCTTTTTTAACCTGCACAGGGACACCACCAAAGCGCCGGTCAACCTGTGAGAGTCTTCTCCCATGAGGGGAAAAAAGTCTAATAAATATCCTCCCTAATAAAGTGCTTACTGAGTGTATGTAATTACTGTGTAATATAGTGTAATGTGTGATGTAATGCATTCTTCACATGCACTTGCAAATCCACTGAAATGAAAAGCATTTCCTGAGAGATTCATGCAGAAACTAGCACTTATTTTTCTCTCTGTTCTCAGTGAAGCTCCCCTAAGGTCTGAGTCTTCCTTTTGTCTTTGAGCATAATGAGACCCTTAAATAGAGTCTGCCCCAGAGAGTGGTCAATGCGAATCCTGTGGTGTGTTCTTGTTTATTTACTGCAGTTTCATTATCCAGACTTCTTTCTGTGGCTTGGTGCTGATGCTTTTATTCTCAGGAAAGCACATCGGCAGTGTGTTATACTTTGAGTCCTCTGAGCTGATGTGTGGTGGTACTCTGTGTCGACTTAATGAAGAAGTCAGTAAGGACGGAGCTATAGGGGAGAGGGAGATGGCGTGATGGCCAGGTTGAAAATGGAACCCTTTGTCCATGAAGTCTTTAGGAAATTGATGTTTGTTTAGTAATACTGTGCCACCTGGTTTTTACCTCCTCTGTTTGTACATGTTCACGTCTTTTTTGAGGTGGTAATTATTGTGAAGAGAAAAAGAGGAAGATAGGTGGTAGCCAGGACCTCTCTTGAATGATAAACATGTGATCAGAAGTAACAGTGGGGAAAAGGGGCTTATCAAGGACACCTTTAATGGCAGTGCCTGAGAACACTGAGTGAAGAGGAGTACACGGGGGAGTTTCCTCTGAGACAAGTTGGGGTGTGTTAAAACACTTCTCTTTAACACTGCTGCCTTTTGTTCTGCCCCCGATGGTACCCTCCTGCCGCTGCTATGACAACCTGCCGAACGATGACATTGAGATGACTCGTCTGCAGTTAAGACTGCTTTCACTCCTCCTGAGCTCTCCCTCTCCCCACCCTCCAGATTGAATGTGAACAAATGCACTTTTATCATTTTTAGTTCCCATTTTGTGCAATTTGTTTCATTATGCACACAGAAATAACTATAGTAGATGAATTATGTAAAGGTTGCAATGTTGCAAGCTGACATTCACTCCTCTTTGTTGGGAAGGTGCAGAGGGGGTGTGAGCAGTACCTTCTGTTCCTCCCAAAGCCCTTCAGCACCATGGACAGAGACACCCTCACTTCATAGGGCATCCAATGACGTCAAGCTGAAACAAACTCGACCCCCCCTCCACGGCACACTCTCCGCTGTGTTTCCCTCTCTGTCTGGTACCTTCTCTTCTGTCTGAATAAAGCAAAAACTATGGAAGGTGAAATAAACTGACGTGCTAAAAAAAATAGAGACTGCAAAAAGCAGGGTTTTCTTCTTTCTCCAACACTGAAGGAGTTCATTAAAGTCGTCTCTTGAAGAATTGCCCTCAGGGATGGAACCTCTGACAGAGTGGGATGTGTGAATGGGCTGTGATGTTGAGACGACAGCTGTAGACTGGAAGGCAGGTGTAAATGCCTTGTGAAGGAAAAATTAGTTAAGAAGATAGCTGCCAGTTCTTCTGCCGGCTCAGAGGTGCAGTCCACGGCTTCCGCCAGGGGGCTGTCTTGCCAGGGTTTAACAGCATTGTGCAGTCACATTCCCACACTCAGCTACTTTCACGCTCTTCCTGTACACAATCTCCCAGTGTGAAGGTGGTTGTTGGGATGTTTTGATTTAAATGATGTGAACAGGGGGGCTCCTTTTTCCTTGTCTAAACAATAATGGTTTATTACTCTCATGGAGTGTCACCTTCCCCAGCAGAATAATATATGGCAGAAGTCCTGTGTGTTTTTCTACTTCTTACCTGTGTCTGTCTGGGTATAAAAATGTTTAAAATAAATAAAAATAATGCTGGACCAAGATTGAAGTCTGCATAGGCCTGAATTATACTGAACTGAAGGTCTGTCCTCAAGTTCAGCTGAGGACTGAGAACTGTGGGCTGCCAGGTTTGACTTTGAAACGTGTTCGGGGGCTGGAGCTGTTTCCTGTCTCCTCCTTCTTTACTTTCTCCTGTTCCCCTACTTCCCCAAACTCATCCAATTCGACAGGCAAGGAACAGCATATGCCAAACTCCCACTGCCTCAAAGGGGGGCTTAGAAAACACTCTATAGAAATTAGAACTTGGCTGCTTTCTAAATGCGAGAAAAACAAATCCAGGTGGAAAAGCCAATGTTTCCTCTTGTGTAGGAGGGACAAACCAAGCAGTCATTTAAGAAAATTTTTTTGAGATATTTTACTGCGGCAGAATCGCGGGCTGCTCTAGGCCCGACCCAAAAAGAGCCCATGGACCTCGTCTGACCCTGAATTTGCTTTCCTTCGTGCAGAGTAGTGGGAGCCAATCAGAGGCCGTGTGTATTGGGGCGAGGGTACCCGCCTCCTCTGACAGCACCAATGGGCTGCCCCACCCAGGGGCACCAACCAGCAGGCCCCGCTGGAGGACGGGGTCCACAGCTCTGTGCTGGTGAAGAACTCTCCTGGACCATGAGCGCAAGACAACAATGGAGCCAAAGTAACTCACAAAAGCACATTTCACATGTAGATGTTAGAACACGCTGTTGGGAGACAGACGGATTTGTGTATTGGACCACTTCACATATGGTAATGACCGCTATCAGTTTCCAGGTCCCCCCTCTGGGGATTTTCCACTGGACTCCAGGGGGGAGCGGGGCAAGGCCTCACAACCATTAAGGATTTGAATGGCCCAATCCGACGTGCTCGGGATAGGCGCAATTCCTTACCACCAATCAGAGGTTACACTTGGATTTGTAGACATATTTGAATATATGCAAATGTAACAGTATAAACACTCCAAACACCATTGCTCTTTGGAACATTTTCCTGATTGTAATAAACTTACCTTTTTTCTAATGACGAACATCGGATCTGCTTCTTCCTGTGACAACAGTCATCTTACTGGTTCCTGGTAAAACTTTGTTTTACTAACAACGCAAATGCTATATGCAATAAATACATGTAACAAAGAAGGTCCACAAAGAAGTTAGACTGAAAGGCAGGTGCTGCTACTCCAAATATAGAAGTTCACCATCTGCTCTACAAGACCTTCACCCTGGGAGCCAATTAACAGACTCCCCAGCAATTAGAGGAATATGCTCGTTACCTCCCGGAGGTCAGCCTGCCCTGTAATTACACGGCTCCTTCTGCACATCCTGGCAATAGGGAGACCCACTGCAGGTGCTATTGATCAATGTCATGGACCATTTTTTTTTTGGATGGTGAAGGCAGGACTTTGACCACACTGTTGGAATGCAGCTAGGAAGCATTGCTGGGAGAAATGAATTGTCTCTAACCAGCTTATTGATACTTTTCATGGAAAATGCAACTGTCAGTATAATGATGGCACCACTTCTAGTTGTAGGTCATGAGACCCCTTGCCATTCATGATCTTCAATGAATAAATGCTTTATTATTTCATTCCGTTAATTGGCGAAGTATTATTATTTTATTATCTTTTTGAGACAAAATAAAAGTTGGCGATTCTATTAGCCAAGCCATTAAAACAAACTGGGTCAGTCAATACAAAGTTCTTTTCTGAGGCTATCATATTTCCCGACTGCAGCGCTTGCCATTGTTTTTCCTCAATTAACTGCATGATATGTTCCAAAGTTTAGCCTTTAAAACAGTGACCTCAAAACACAAAGATTTGTTAGCAGCTTAAACAGCCAACATGCACTTGTGCTCTGTTGCATTTTCAATGGTGTACATTACTGAATGAGAGTCATTACAGGCCATTCATTGTAAACTGATGGCTGGGTGCATGATTACAGGTTGCATGTTGGAAAGCTGAATCCTTAAAAGCTAACAATATCTCTGTAGTAATTATCTCTAAAATTTCTAAAAATAACATTTCTAAAAACAACTGTATTTTCTCATTTTAGTCAAAGATTTCCGCAGTTCACTCCCCCAGGATGGCAACCAGCTGGCTCTTGTGGGTCGACAATAATTATTTTAAAAATTATCTTTTTAATCTTTGATGACTGCTTGTTGTCAAGTGGGTTTCTTATCCTTTATTTAGCCAGGGGATATCCATTGAGCATTTGCTCTATTTTGCAAGGATTCCCTGGGAGCAATGCCAGAAAGAGTAGTTGTAAGTGGGGTGAGAGAGTGCCTTGCTCAAGGGTCCAATAGCACGGTTCATTTTACATTTAGTGACCCAAATTCATCTCTCCAGATGCAGTTCAGCATTCCTATATGCTGACCATGGACTCAAACCAGCAACTCTACAGTTGCCAGTAACCAAATACAGTCATATGACAAACAGCATACAACTGTACTGTATATCAAAATATCTGGTCAATTAATAATTAATACTAGCATATAAAATGTGTAATAAATAACACAGGTAATAAACCAGACCACATGCTGTGTTTTAGCAAATATGACTGTGCTTCATGTTTAGGCTATTTAATAGTTGTTAACAAACTGTTAAATGCCTAGATTCATTTCATATTTATACAAATGTAGCCAAGCGGATAATTGTGGGGGAGTAGTGGTGATGGTTGATATCTGTGACCGTGCCTATTTATGGAAGATTATAAGCATGCTTATCTGGTTCCTCAGTGCCAACTGCCTGCACACTTCCTCCTCATTTTACTTACAGAGACCGTGTGACTCTGTACTCATTTTAAGTACAGAGACAGTGTCTCAGTGGCAGTAAAACACACAATAAGGGTAAATGTACAGAACACATCTGTGGTCGCAGTTATTAACCCCTTAATTCTTACCAGCCCAGGGTTGGACCAGTGTGGGGTTTTTTTTTTTTTTTTTTTTGCATTCATTCATTCCATTTTTAACAGCGCGGTTTTCAATCACTATGGTAACAGGATATACCTTTCTATCTGTATAACCTATTTTAAGATGCCATTGCTTTAATGACAACAGTTCCTTATTTTGTAACTTGTGGGTGGCAAAACAAGCATGGGGGGACCTTGTCTTCTCTGTATTTTAGAAATCCATATACTACGCAAAATAAGGTAATGTCAGTGTCCTGTTCACGGCAAGGATCCAGAAAACAAAATGCATAATAATGCAATTCTAAAAACATGGAGAAACTCGATATAATGTCCATTGTATACTTATTTATCTATTATTATCATCATGATAGTTTTTTACATGTAAACAGTAGCATTTTCAATACGCATGCTGAGAAAGTTACACTTCGGCAAGAACTGTTCTTGAGATTTTATGGCCAAAAAGGTTGACATTTTACAACAAATTTACAATGCCTAGATCCAAGTAGGGGACTTCCAAGGAATCTCCCATCTCTCTAGCCTCTCCAGTGAATATTTCCAAGGAAGACACCTTAGGCTCCACAATAGAGGGCATTTTCATTGTTGTGAACCAATTTTATATCAGTGATCTTCTAAATACATTCTCAAAATATTGAATTATTATTCAGTATGCTTGTAAATAAGGAGCAAGCCTGCTTTTGAATAATAAACAGCATGTGAAATTGTGGAATGTGTTTGACTTGTTGATGGGGGTTGGGTATTTGACAAAAACGTCAATCAATGAACCTCAATGAATAGATCAGTGTTATTATTGTGATTATAGTATTTACATTACATTACATTACATTATTGGCATTTGGCAGACGCTCTTATCCAGAGCGACGTACAACAAAGTGCATACCCATAACCAGGGATAAGTTCGCTGAAAGACCCTAGAGGTAAGTACAATTTCAACTGCTACCTGTACAACAAAGATAAGGACAAGGGCAATTTTTTTTTTTTTGAACAAACAAACAAACAGAGCAAAAGTCACCAAAGTTAACTATCCAAACACTGCTTACCTAGCCAACTAAAATACCGATACACAAGTCACAGAGACAACAATTAAGGTTCACAGGGAGGTAGGGAGGGATGGGGAGAGGTGCTGCTTGAAGAGGTGTGTCTTCAGCTTGCGCTTGAAGGTGGGGAGAGATTCTATAGTTCTGACCTCAACGGGGAGTTCGTTCCACCACCGTGGAGCCAGAACAGACAGTAGTCGTGAGCGTGAGGTGGAGGTTCTGAGAGGGGGAGGTGCCAAGCGGCCTGTGGAGGCTGAACGAAGAGCTCTGGCAGGGGTGTAGGGTCTGATGATTTTTTGCAGATAAGCTGGGGAAGACCCTTTAACTGCTTGGAAGGCTAGCACCAATGTTTTGAATTTGATGCGAGCCATGACAGGCAGCCAGTGGAGGGAAGTAAGCAGGGGGGTGACATGTGAGTATTTGGGAAGGTTGAAGACCAGACGAGCTGCTGCATTCTGGATGAGTTGGAGGGGTCTGATGGCGGACGCTGGGAGGCCAGCCAAGAGGGAATTGCAGTAGTCCAGGCGGGACAGAACCATCGCTTGGACCAGGAGCTGGGTCGAGTAGGGGGTGAGAAAGGGGCGGATTCTCCGTATGTTGTATAGGAAGAACCTGCAAGACCGGGTCACCGCCGCAATGTTCTCGGAGAGAGACAGTCTGCTGTCCATCACCACGCCGAGGTTCCTTGCACTGGGTGACGGCGTGAGTGTGGTATCCCCGAGGGAAATGGAGAGATCCAGATGGGGAGAGGTATTAGCAGGGATGAATATCATTTCAGTTTTACCTGGGTTGAGCTTTAGATGGTGGTTGTCCATCCAGCTCTGGATGTCCCTCAGGCAAGCAGAGATACGGGCTGAAACCTGCGTATCAGACGGCGGGAATGAGACAAAGAGTTGGGTATTGTCCGCATAGCAGTGGTAGGATAGCCCATGTGCAGTGATCACAGGGCCAAGGGAGCGAGTGTAGAGAGAAAAAAGAAGTGGGCCAAGGACTGAGCCCTGGGGAACTCCTGTGGCGAGGGGCCGAGGTGTCGATACCGAACCAGCCCAGGCAACCTGGAAGGAGCGACCAGAGAGGTAGGACTCAATCCAGTCCAGGGCTGTGCCACAGATGCCCGTTGCTGACAGGGCAGACAGGAGGATGGAGTGATCCACAGTTCTTTACAATTTATTCTTTACAATCTTCTCAACCTGTTGCTATCTGAGCACAAGTAGAGGGAGATGTGTCCTTTTGGAGTCTCCAAATATTCTTTTTGGAAAACTGCCTAGACATAGCTCAGAAAAACAATGCAGAATGCTCATTTTGGTGATATTGTCATCAAATTAGAAAGGGGATTCATCCAGTTGGATTTATTTTTGCCGTGGTAAAGTATCATAACTGGTCCAATTAATAACCTTCACCGCTGCCACAAATCCTGAAAAACCGTTGCTTCACCGACATAAACCAGTCGTCAAAGATGAAAATAAAAAGATTAAAAGAAATTACATTCCATTCAGGCAAGTTTGAGTCATTACCTTACAATGCCTTACAAGTCCACTAGATGGAGCTTTTCAACTACAGGAGAACCTTCTCAGTAAATTCAATGTCATCATTGTGCTGCAGAAATTATTCACACAGTTCACAGCTGCCTAGTGCACTGCACTATGGCTCTGAATGTTTGGGAATGACACAGCCTATCAAAATTAAACACAAACTTTTCTGGTGAACCTTGCTGGTGAAGCATTTTCTGACCACCTTCAAGCACAAACTGAAGACACACCTCTTCAAGCTGCACCTCTCCCCACCCCTCCCTGTAATTTTCAAATTATTATGTTATTGTATTTCTCACAATTGTATATACTTGTTTCTTTATTACTAGTGTTCTATTTACGTTTTTTTCTGCTCATCAGTTTAACCCACAAGGTCCAAGTTCTTATCTTTGTGGTCATCCCTAGCACTGGAAAATACTTTCCTTTAGGGTCTTTCATCGTACTTGTGCCTGGTTATGGTTATGCACTTTGTTGTACGTCGCTCTGGATAAGACTGAAAGGCAGGTGCTTAATGCCTATAATGTAATGTAATGTAACCGTTAATAATTAAATTAAAGGATATGTATTCATATGAAATTTTATTTCTAATCTATGTTTATGTGTATGTGGATTTTAAGCGGAAACCGTTTTCCCTACCTGTGCAGCAGGTATTTATATGTGCAGTGTTTTTTTCCTTGTATTGTCCAATCGCTGCCTCTGTTTTACGGCGTGTGATTTGACAGTGTACTCGCAGTGTTGCTTTTAGTTCTGCCAAGACGAACTGCGTAGATTTTGAGAGACTGCCTAGATAGATGTCGGATTACAATCAAGCAATTATAACACATAGCCTACTATTTGCAGTGCGTCAGAAATCAAAACAATAATTCAGAATTGTACAGGGAGTCCGTAGACGTGGACGAAGCGGCAGTGAAATATAGCCAACACAGACTAGTGCCGTTACTAAGTTCACGTTAGGTAGCAACAGGAGCAACAGTAATCGCATCCATCTAAATTAGCTATGATAGCTTACGTTAGCCAAGTTAATTTCGACGAATATAGTTAACTGTTAACAACACTATACTAGTCTATATTATCTCGCTTCCTGAGAATGATGAAGAATGTTTGAGAGAGATACCCTGGTTCATCTGTTTGCTGGAGGGTGACTATTGGGCTTTAATATCTAATATTTACAATCAGTGATTCAATGCTAATTGGTTCTAGTTCGTTCGGGTCCGTAACCAACAAAGTTATCGTTCAAGAAGTTAAATACTGGCTAAGTTAGCTAGCTGGTTATCTATGACCATGTTGCTGAGCTGGCCATATTGAACATTTGTATGTTGTATTATTAATTCTTCGCCACAAGTGATGGTGGCTTTACCGCTGATGTGTTAGCTGAAATTATTGAGATATTTGTCATTTTGATAGCAGATATTGAATACATCGTCAGCTACTAGGCCTATAAAGGAGTGTACATTAGGCTGTAAGTCAATGCTGACATGGCCCCTATTGTACACATTAATGTATCTCCTGATTGACTTTAAGAAAATAATGACAATGTCAGAATTGGCATTCCTAATGAGAATTTATATGTAATGCTAATTGCTTAATGCCGCTTCATGTGTTTATGAGCATTCACATGTTAGACTTACACCTTTCTCCTTATCAGTGGCATTGATAGATTATCAGCGCAGTAAGAATGCTTTTATTGGACGATATCTTTTGTGATTGTATCTAATTAAGTGGTCTGCTTAGAAGACAAACCTGTAATTGCAATATTATAACTTTGGAACTGATGAGCAGAGTAATTGCTTGGGCATATGATGGGAGATGAATGGTAAATGGTTGGCATTTATGCACTGTACAATTGATGCTTCACCTTCACCCATTCATACACACGCTCACACACCAGCCACTGTGTGTCAGTGTGAGCCCTTTTGTCAGACTCATTCCTCTGTTCACCACTGTTGCAGGCCAGGGGGGTAACATCCCAAAGCTATATTACTGAGTTAGCAGGATAAATTCACCAAGTAAAACGGAACAGAACAGCTGTTTTTACTTCAGCCCATGTTCTAGTTTTGAAAGGGTTCCATGTTTCACTTGGAGAAGTTGAACTTATCCAGCTAACTCAGTAAAAGTGAAGTGTGTGTGTGTGTGTGTGTGTGTGTGTGTGTGTGTGTGTGTGTGTGTGTGTGTTTTGAGACAGACTGAGCAGTTGTTTGGTACTGATGTGTCCTAGGAGTGGGGGTACGATAGGGGCCATCCTGACCTGTCCCCTGGAGGTGGTGAAGACCAGACTGCAGTCTTCCTCAGTGTCTCTCTTCGTCTCTGAAGTGCAGCACAGCTCTGTTCATGGAGCCAAAAGCAAACGCGTAACCCCTGGACCCCTGCGCTGCCTAAAGTGAGTGCCCTCTCACCCTCCTCACCCTCACCCTGTCTTCGTCTCATAAAAATAAAATTAATACGCTATTTTTTATTTGTCTGAACAAGCGAGATTTGACTGTAGTGTTGATAGACAAGCAGGGGGCCACTGTCTGCTACAAGGGGAATAGACCCCTTGATCTTACATGTCTTTTTCTCCCTACAGGTCAGAACTAATTCATGTCTCGTCTCTCTCCGTGCAGGTTAATCCTCGAAAAAGAGGGGCCACGTTCCTTATTCAAGGGCTTAGGGCCAAACCTGGTGGGCGTGGCTCCGTCCAGGTATGTAGGGCAGAATCTCAGCGTGATCGTTTCTTAATGTTATGAAAACATTTTTGGAAACACAATTTTTTTTGTACTGATTGTAAAATAAAATCGCTGCTGACACACTTTATACACACACTTTTCCTCCCCTAGAGAGATACAGTGCTGGATGTTCAGGACATTCACATTGGGGAAATAAACAGCAAAGCAATGGCATCCTTTATTTCCTGGAATAACAGATGCCATCTGTTTGGAATTTTTCTTTGTGCAAAAATGCACTGTTTTTTGTTAACAAGATGATAATAATCTGTTTCACTATATATACTTGTGTTTGCACATATATTTTGGCTGTAGATTTATTTTGTTTTGATTGATTGTCATGTGTTCTTCCCTCTGTCCCCTCATGTCCAGGGCGATATACTTTGGTGCGTACTCCTACTCTAAAGAGAAGCTGAGTACCGTACTGGAACCCGACTCCACACCGGTGCACATGTTCTCTGCAGCTCTGGCAGGTAAGAACCATTCTACCCACAGGCAAGGGTCATTTCTGGGACAGCATGACCAGAAGATGCTTGATTAAAAGAATGTCTCACCTGCAATAAAAGGTGACCTAACACAAATCAATCTGTATTAATCTGTATCAAGTATTCTATTTTTCACCTTTCAATTTTAACCTCTGAATCTATACTTTTCATTCCTAGGTTTCTGTGCCATCACTGCGACCAATCCCATCTGGCTGATTAAAACCCGCCTACAGCTGGATACCAGGTAAAGGAGAGGAGAGCCATGTGTGTGATAATGTCTATGTCTAATAATGTCTTATCACAATGCTCAGACTGTTACAGCCGGTTCTACAGCCTTGGCTGTAGTGCACTTCAGTGGTTGTTCTGTATGACAGGAGCCGAGGGGAACAGCGGATGAGTGTGGCTGAGTGCATCCGGCGAGTTTACCGGGCGGACGGTCTCCGTGGCTTCTACAGGGGCATGTCCGCCTCGTATGCGGGAATATCGGAGACGGTGGTCCACTTTGTCATATACGAGAACATCAAGCTGAAAATGATGGAGGCTCGGGGCACCGCTAACATGGACAACGACAACCAGGCGGTTAAAGGCGCTTCGGACTTCGCGAGACTGATGGTGGCCGCTGCCACGTCCAAGACTTTTGCCACCGTTCTGGCCTACCCCCACGGTGAGCCTGCGAGGGTCAGGGACCAGCCCCCACTGGAGGACCGTCCTGTACTCCCACATGAATGCCCTGCACAAAAAGCTAAATGATTTAATGTTTTAAAAGGTATTAACTCCTCTCCGGTTCCCTTGCAGAAGTAATCCGCACAAGGCTACGAGAGGAAGGAAACAAATACCGCTTCTTCTCCCAGACCGTCTCCCTGCTATGGAAGGAGGAGGGAGGCCAAGCACTCTACCGCGGGCTGACCACTCACCTCCTGCGACAGATCCCCAACACCGCCATTGTGATGTGCTCCTACGAGATAGTGGTCTACATGCTCAATGGCTAACATGCAACAGTGAGCTAATGATCTACCTGCTCAATGGCCAACATGCACCGACAAGTCGGTGGTCTACCTGCCGAACCGCTATAGCCGCTACCCGTGAACGTAGAAACGGGCGGCGTACCTGCTGTTGAGCATGTGCACTTATGAAATAGTGGTTCACCCCACCTTGTCCAGAGAAGGATCTTCTACTGGAGACCAGAGCAGACAGAGCAGAACCTGGAAGGCCAGCCACACTGATGTTCTGAGAAAGAGCCAGGGAATTTCTCTCAGAATGAGAGGGCAGTGTGTGGGAGGAGAGGGTTAAGATTAGTTACGAACTCAAATCTCTGCAGTCTTCTCAGGGTTCTGTCTCTCACTCTCTCAATGAAAAGGATAACCGGGGTGGAAGGCTGAATATATGATTGGTCATGGTAATAACATTGGGAAGACGACGGCTCACGTTTATTGCCATGTGTATATAAAGATGTCAGAATAATCCAAATCCTTTCCAACTGAAAAGCTTAACTAGGTTTTTTGGGTTAGCTTTGCCCTTAGTCTGTAAGGAAAGAGTGTACATTTCCTCCCTGGCCTTTTTCTCATTAAGGTCATTCTGTGGATTAACTGGTTTCCTCTTTTTTTGTATTTTGTTCTTATTTTTTTCACTTTGAAATGTAAAAATGGGAGTCAATAAATAATGCAACTGACTGCTTGCCACTGAATGAGTTTACCCAACAACCGCACTGCGTGCTGCAAAAGCTTTCTTGGTTCCCGGTGAACAACCTAGCGCAATGCCAGTGGTTACCGATACCTGCTGGAATTGTACAATAAACAGAAATGCAAGGGCACAAAAACATCCATTTGGTGATGGCTACATTAGATACGACTTTGACCGAGACGGACATGTTCAGAGCAGCAGGTTTAACCTTGACAGCACTGTACAACACTGCCGCTTACTGGAGAACATTAGCATGCCAGTGTAGAAGCACAGGGGTTATTACAATAGGGAGACTATGACCTATCCATTATACCAGACCACAGGTACAGCCTCTGAATAACTGAGTCACTTATTTACAGTTCAGCATTATTAAGTGGGTATATCACAGGCCATCTCAAAGCTAGCTGCATCTGGTTGATCATGTCATTTCCCATCATTTATTTTGCTATGCATCATCTATGCAGTTCAATGCACCAATCTGACCTCCAAGGCTTGATATTTTGCTCTCTTATATAAAGACTTTCGAAGAAGAACGGGCAAAACATTTTTTTTTCTATTCTTTTATAATCTTACTGTCTTTAAGGGTTAGAAAATTGCTGTAAATCTCTAACAAATTAGACATATATACACTACTGTAATTCACATAAAATGCTGGACCTGATCAACAGACTGCTTAAGGGCCATTGGTTATAAATTCAATATTTTCTGTATTGGCAAATTATATCATAATGAACTTAAGGACACAATGCATTTTTACTAGATAAAGCACATCCAGAATATTAACCATTAAGTGAAGTTACAATTAAGAAGGAGCTCAGGAGAGGAACATAGAGACAAATATTAAGGAAGGAAAATAAGATTTTATTTCTATGGGCTCATGGAAACACAGTTCCAGCTGAATAGCACATCCAGGGAGACGTTAGCACAGAGCGATTAACTCCGGACCAGGCCTGGGAGGAAGTGCTGAAACTGCGGGATAAATAAACGTCTTTCATCGCATTTGTCTGTCTCCCAACCCCAGAGACCGCTGACTGCTGTGGGGTGGGGTGGGGTGGGGCAGGGCGAGGGGCACTGGGCGTACAGCGCAGAGGAACCTCACTTCTCCACCACCTGGGGTTCGGACAGCTTCTGGACAGCCAGTTCCTGCACCAGGTTCTCCATGCAGGATACGAACTTGGGCGTTGGCTCCTGTGTAAGCAGTAGAATGAAGGCATTAAGTTTGCAGTAAAGATGGATATGCATTTCATTTACTGCAAGAACCATATTGTAACAGTGAGTATGTATGCTTTTACCCGTGTCCTCTGTTCTTGAGCTAGTCTGTGTTCTCTGTTCTTGTGCTACCCCGTGTTTTCTGTTCTCAGTGCTACCCTGTATTACTCTGTGTTCTAAGTGTTTTGGCTCCAGGCCTACCTTGTACTCCAGGAGTCTCTGTTTCTCCACAGCCTCCTCCAGGCTCAGTCCCACCCATTCAGCCTCTTCTTCAGGGATCAGAAACTTCTGGAGAGAAGGGCAGAAGCCACATACTGCTGTGAGGCACAGGAATCACAACCAATACCCAATGTCCAATAACAAGGTGTATCCTCCCTGACATTACACAATCCAGGAGTCAACATACAAAGACAACTGCAGCTGAGCCAAAGGTTCACCCTCTAAATCAGGGTTCCTGCAATATTTAAAATGACTTCAACTGCCACCAGTTTGGCAAGGAAGAGTGCTTGCTTTGGACACAATACTGATGTCACTGAACTTTGTTTTGTTGTACAGAAAATACATACAGATATTTTTGGTAAAACAATACAAAATTAAGCTCCATTGTGCCTTCAACTGTACAACCAACATCAACAAAAAATGGATCCCTTTCACGACCATGAGCACTCTAAAACTTGGCCCCCCAGGACATACACAGGCCAGCCCTGCACAGTAACCCCATGCACCTTATACTTGTTGTAGACCATGTCCCTGCGGGCGGGGTCATCTGGGTAGAGCTCTGTGTTCCAGCGAGCCAGGCGGAGCAGAAGGGCCCGTTTTATGTCCATCCCCAGTTTGGAGTTCAGGTCCTGCTTTGGAGTCTGAGCCCAAAAGAAAACAAAAATATGGAGAAAAGCATCAGCCAGTGGCCTCTATGACACAGTGCCCACCTGAATTTCAACAGTGCGCACCTTCCCCAGACCTCTGAACTACTCACCGTTTCCTTGGTTTGATCGGTTCGCCACTAAAGTACATAAATAAATCACAGCAGACAACTGTCCACCTAAACCAGCGGTCCAGAGGGCCAGACTTCCTGCAGGTTTTTGTAGTTTCTTTCAATGTGCTGACCCAATTTAGGCTAGAAAACTAGCAGACTGTGTCCCTGGAGTGTGTGATCCCTGATCTGAATGATACTCAACCACCATTTCACTGCAGTATTTGTGGGGAACACGAGTGTAAGCCATGGAAAATGGCTGCTAAAACATGTCAGCATGAAATAATTAGTCCCCTGCTCAGTAAAACTGTCCATTATTACATTATGAATAGCAATATAAACCATACTGAATTAAATTACGTATGGCTTTTTTGCTTTGACCAGCCTGTAGGAATGTAAACATTGTGTTGTTGTGGTGGCATTGTAAATATCAACGTGAAGTGGTCCTCCATCACCTTGAGGATGTAGAAGTCAAAGCCGTAGGCAGCATCGATGAGGTCCAGGGTTCGGGAAGTGACGGTGATGTCGAACTTATGATCCAGGATCTCACTGTACAGCTGTCTGAGAAACAGCTGTGGCTTCCAGCACTTCTTCACACGAGGACACAGCTGCGGCAGAAACACAACATGTCACACACACACACACACACACACACACACACACACACACACACACACACACACACACAGGCATACACCTTATCCTGCGTATCCTTTTCCAAAATAAGTTTTTGACCTTTAATAAACGTAGGGCAGAGCGCGATCTGTTGTGACAAGAGTCCATTGTTACCCAATGTTTTTTTGCCAGGACAGAAACAAGCCAGCCAGATATGAATAACATTGCACACCCCTCATACACGTCTTTCACCTCGGATTTCAACTAGTTTCGTGCTCAAAAACAATCGACCTCGTGTCACAACAGACCCCTATATGTGTGAATCCTGTTGACTCAACCTGCAGTGACTCAAACCTGTAATCCCTACGTTATAAGGACTTAATGCTAAGTGCATTTGCCAGTTGCCACTCAGCCACAGCCATCATCTAACATCTAATCTATTTTCATAACGTGTTACTTTTGCATTAATCAAAATACGGTTTAGCGTATTATAACTATTTCTAAACATATTCGGCTCACATTCAATGAAGCCAGTTGCAGCACTACATACAAATCAAATGCCATGAAATTACAGGACATTATTGGGAGATTATTAAATTGTATGCAGTTGAACAGACAGGAAATTAGCAGCGCCACTCACCTTATCGCCGTTGGCATATACGAATCCCGTCACCCAGCCTTCTCCTCCCCAAAGCCCCTTTTGAGATTCTGGTGGGTAGTAGATTGGGATAGGGACGTCCTCAACGCGCTCTCTGACTTTAGTTTTAGGGTTGAGCCTGTATTTCACCCCTAGAGGCCTCCAGTGGACTGGGGTCGGTGGGGGCGGCTGAAGCGATCGCAGATAGTGCTGGGGCAGTCGAGCATAGATGCCCTGCTTCATCTTCAACATTTCCCAGATCCGCGGAGGGTACTTGTGTAGAGGCATGGTCTCTGAGGCAATTATCTACCACTAAAAACGCAACAATGCAGTTATAAAACATCTGCCATGTTATCCAAAACTGGTTTGGGATACATAACAGAATAGACTAGCTAACTAGCCATCTCCATAAATAGCCAAGCTAGCAGACATATACATAAATATTCTCAAATTGGGAGTAAACGTGGACTTTAACACACCTCAATCAAATGATAGAAGTCAGCTAGCCTAAGTTAACTAACTAGTTATCTAGATATCATTTATTTTCGTGGAATCCAGACTGCTCGATGTCACATGCAAGATCGCAGACCAGCTCTGATAGCTACATGCTCTTTTTATTACTCAGTGCTACAATACGCAATACTATATTCACAAACAACTTACCACCAGTCAATGTAACTAAAATGTTACCACGATTACTCGAGTCTCAACATTTAACACCAAACAATTTCAAGAGAAGTGCAGCGTCCCACGTTAATTCGAAGGACACACACATTCACTTCCGCCAAAGGAGGAAGCCTTCACTCGATGACATGATTCGTTCAAAGGAAGTTCCTTCGAGCGGTCATTGGTGTGTAAGATTGTCGATCAAATTGGTCATCCAACTGCGACTAAGTTGGAGTTTCGAAAACCAAGATAGACCTGGAAAGCAATGGTAATTTGTCCAGAACTTCCTGTCCTTAGATCTAGGGACGTGTTTGTTTAGTAAGAATGGTTCACATTAACGTAAGAAATCGTGCCATCATCCCTTAGACGTATATGCAGTGTACAATACCAGATAGTAATCAAAGTACTGGTTTTGTGGGTGATGATTTTTCAGGTTATTCTTTCACAGGATGACTAATATAAAGTTAACCTTCGCCCGAAAGGTGGAATTGAACCACTCTGCCGCTAAGCAGCTACAGGTTTGAAGCCTGCACCCCGGACCACCGAGGATCATCCGGGCAAAGAAAGACGCTTGCCACAGGCATATATAGAGGTTAGAAGTGGTATAGCTTTCTCATTTATGGGTGGTAAATGAATCCCGTTGAAAATACTGTACGGCTTAGATTGTAAATGCTGTGTTGCATTGTGAATTGAATAATCCAATTGCGTATATTTAGAAACGGATTTCTGAAAAATAACAGACATGTACAGTAATCCTTTGCGGTAAAATGTTAAGCAGCTGAAGCTCTATTGGCTGGCCAGAATTTATTCGGGGGTGGAGACATATGACAAAGAAGAATATGCATGATTTAGGTCAGTGAAAAACACCTATTTCTAAAGTTACTAAAACGCAGTGATATAATTTACCGATTTACATCATAGACGATCTCTGAATTGTGAAACGTGCAGATTATATTTCCCAAAAAGCAAGTTCCCATAATAGAATATAAAAACCATACAATACAATTTTGAGTGATTTTTTTTTCATTTTCTTTTTTACAATTGTGTTTTCCCCAAGTTGTTTATGGACCGCCAAAATAAACATGATGACCACTCCAAAGCTTGATATGCACCGGCACCTGTTCTGTCCAAACCTTGGCTATTATGAAAAACACAGAATTTCACACAAATTGACGCTTCACTAAATGGCCTAAATGTAAAATATAACATGTCTGATCCTTGCAAACCTGGATCCTGTGCTGGGGTTCAGCAGTCTTCCATACCAGGTTCTTGGGAATGCAAATATCATTAATAAGCACACATTAACCCTCCTATTATGTTTGAGGTCAATTGCACCCCATTTAGTGTTTGACATCTTACATTTTGATATTTTAAATATACCTTGTTTCATATTGAAACTGGTATAATTTTTCTCATTTTCTAATTTGGTGGTTAAATGGTAAACATGCAATAAAAACACAAAAAAAGTCCAGTACCAACTTTGCACACAAATGTGTTTGTGGGGTTCTTTTGACCCTCTGTAACTGTATAAAATGCAATAAATTATATAACCATTTTTATATTTATTGATAAAAGGTCATTTTGGAAACAATAAGGTGACCAATGTGTCAAAATATTTATATGAAAATAATTGTGTGTTTATTTAAACTGTTGGGCTCAATTAGACCCCAAACATAAAAGTGGTCATAAAATCTTAACAGCCCTAATGGCATGCAGTACAATAAAGAAGACACCATACCAGCATACACAGCGCAGTCAAGCCTTTATTAACAGAAATTTGCTAGACCAAAATCCATCATTAAAGGCGGGTCTTCGCAGATAGACTAAATACAAGTGGTTTAAAGTATTGGAGGCAGTTGGTTTAAGGCGCAATTTTGAAGTGAACATTTCACCTTAGAGTCCTCTGTAATAGTTTGCACGGTATACTGTCATTTTTACAAAATAAAGATAATGATTCCTTAAAAAATATTTAGGACCAGAGATAATAAATATTTTTTCAACAAGAAATGGCATAATGTAAGTAAGCATGTACATTTAATGTCAATTGTTGAAAAGTTAATAAGCCCTGGGTCAGTGCATATCTTATATCAATAGTATGTGCTACTTTAATACAGCTACTCTACAGATATATTATCATATTAAATACACATGACAAAATAATTGTGCCATTTGTTCAATTTGGCATCAGTAGAAAGGAAACTGAGCAATAATAGTCACAGTGTTCACAAAATATTGCTATAAAATGACGACACAGCTTAGGATACACTTATACAGAAATGAATACTGAGTTGGTTTCTTGGCACACATGAAATTTTGGTATTTCTGTTCAATCATCTTTCCAGACACAGAAATGCATCGGCACAAATATCCTTTTCATTATGAACCAGAAACAATGTCAAACTCCGTCAGTAAACTAATGGTCTAGTACTGTCCAATATAAAGTCTTTTTATCAAGGTTATAAAAAGAGATGATGTCACAAACCCCCTCAGAGGTAGGTGTTCTCAATAATGATCACCTCAGGCTGCACATCCTCAAGTTCGCCAGCAGAGGGCAGCAGGCTAGGCCCTTCCTCTCGGGGTGAGCAGCACATCTTCTGGGCGCACGCTGTTCCACAGGCCAGGCTGCAGCGGGGCGGCGCTGGCAGCGGTGGGACCTCCGCGGGCAGGAACTCGGGCTGAACGGTGGAGTAGCACACCCCGGCGCCCTGCAGCACCTCCGTAACGGCCAGCAGCAGGTCAGAGCAGCCCTGCGCCCCGGGGCGGCAGTGAACGTGGACGGACGCTACGAGCTGCGCCTCGGTGAGCTGCCACACGTGCAGGTCGTGCAGCGCCAGCACCCCGGGCACGGCGGCGATGCGCTGGGACAGCTCCTCCAGGCCCAGGTGGGGCGGCGTGCCCTGCAGCAGCAGGTAGCCGTGGCGACAGGCCTGGGGCAGCGCGGTGGCCAGGAACACCAGCGCCGCCAGCGCGGAGAAGCCGGGGTCCAGGTAGACGAGGGGCCCGCAGTCCCCCAGGTGCAGGCAGCCCGCGGCGCTGTGCAGCACCACCAGCCCGTTGGTCAAGACCAGAACCGAGCCCAGCAGGGCCTGGACCAGCGCCATGAGGCTGGGGAGACAGTGGCTCTGCCTGCTCAGAACGGGCCTCTCTGTGCCAACCGGAACCACCGGGCAAACCCTGACCCCTGCATCTGAATCCAGGAACAGCAGCAGACGCACAAGACACCATTAAGGCAGCCCAGAGCTTCCCTTGATTCAGAACTATCCATAAACCTGGGCTAAAAGTGGCTCAGGGATCGCTTAAGGCTACCTCCTGTCCGGACACACATTTGTGAACCCAGGCAGGGCTAAGCTTTAGTGTGCACACATGGAGCTGAGCCAGCTTGGCCTGGTGCTACAACTTAATATGCAAGTGTGAAGCCTTGCTTAACACCGGGCTAATAGCTAATAATAATAATAATAATAATAATAGCCAATACAACACTGGTAAAAACCAATGTGGGTGCTATGAGGAATTTCTATTGCTATAGCAACAGCGCAGGGTATTTTATTGTATCTTTAATTTACCAATATCTTCTGTATTCTGTCAGGAGGAACTCACCTTTCATCAGCACTCCCACATACACAGTTAATGTTATCAGTATCTCAGCAACAAAGAGATGAGAAGATGTGAAGAGATCAAAGGGAGGAGATGCTGTTTGTCTAGATGTTTACGCAGCCAAATAAGATGAGAGGGATGAGCAGGGCATGGCAGGCCTGATATGAATCTTAAATGGCTTTTGATCCAGCAGCTGACTTGACTTCAATAATATGGTGCTGATAACCAGCAAATGTTTGAACACAATCAAGCAGCCAGGCCCCAAATAGGTGTCCTCACAGGCTGAGGTAAAAGATGAAAGCCCTTTGGACTGAACCTGCTGCACACATTCTGTGGAAAAGGACACTATCTTTTAAAACTGAAATTGTAGACAGGACCCTGTGGCACATGTTCAGGTGTGCCATGTTTCTGATGGCACTCTCATACCAGCTTGCCGTATCACCACGCATAACCAAACAGAAGCAGGCTGACTGCTGAAGGGACAGGGTCCCGTCTGCTTCTGCAGCCCTCAGCCCTCTGCCCTCACCTCCCAGGCCTGCGTGGCCACCATCTTCTGGAGATTCAGCTGCTCTGCAGTGCCGTTTCCCTGGGATCCCTGAGTCCTGGAAGCCTATCTTCAGATGGGACCAGGACACGAAGGTGTGGCTTGTCGGGATGGTGGCCAGGGGCAGTGGAGGGATGCCGTGGGAATGGCGATCTGGGTCCAGGACGCTGGATGCCCCGGGGTTACAGAAGATCAAAGCCTCATCCTGCAGGGTCTTGCCTACAGCTTTGGAGAAGCTGGGAACGCAGACCTGGTTCTTAACAGAGTCTGCTGCACTGCCCTGCACCTCACCTGAGTCAAGTCACAAAGCCAGAAAAACACAGTTTACATTTAATTATCAGTTTAAGTAAATGGTTGGCATTTATATAGCGCCTTTATCCAAAGTGCTGTATAATTGATTCTCATTCACCCATTCATACACACACTCACACACCAACGGCGATTGGCTGCCATGCAAGGCACCGACCAAGGCACTGGGGATCGAACCGGCAACCCTCCGACTACCAGACGTTGTAAATTCAAAGCCAATTAATTGATAAAAAATTGGCGAGCAAATTGACACAAAATGGCTGCCGTACATCACTAGGGTGTGTGCTGGGCTTTGGCGGCAGTTGAGGTGGATGGCCCCCCTTCACTGTAAAATCCTTTTAGCTCATGAGATTAAAGGTGCGATATAAATACCATCCATTTTAAGTGTGAATTACCTCTGTCATCAGGCCCTGAGAAAGAGCCTCCCATGCCTGGAGGCGTAGGGCAGGTGCCCCCCCTCCTGAGCCCCAGCAGCCCCCCGTGATCCATGATGAAGACCGCCGCATTGAACAGCAGGCCGACCACACCCACCGCCGTGACCAGCAGGGGGTACTCTGTAGGGTGTGGCCACAGGGCTTCGCTGACAATATCCACGGAGACCGAGACGCACAGGGAGGCCAGCAGCAGCGCCGAGACCAGGGCGGCGAGGGGTCGAACCCGCGCCCAGCCGTAGGGCCGGGACAGAGAGGGAGGGGCGCTGAGAATGGGCGAGGCTGGAGGAGTGGGGCCAGAACCAGCGGCAGATGGGTACAGGGAAGGCACCGGGGATGATGTCATCAAGGGGACCGGTTTAGGACTGACAGGGGTCTTAGGGGAAGAGCCACTGGAAGGGGTGGAGGGCGATGAGAGAGAAGGGGTAGGTGGGGGCGTGGTGGGAGGCTGGTGGGGGGGCAGATAAAGGAAGGACAGGTGCAGGAAGACGAAGAGGGTGTGGAAACTGTCCACCATGTTGATGAGGGAGTTGCAGAGGCGACTAGTGATGATCTCACACACCAGCAGTAAGAGGGTCATACCCAGCAGACAGCTGTGCCCAGAGCTCCAACAGAGACCAGGGCTGCATGGCATTGTACCTACACACACACACACACATACACACACACATACACACACACATAAACATACAGAAAAAAGCAAAGGACAAAAGCTGTGCTGTGATACAAGGAACTAGGATTGTCATGCTCTAATGAAGCAGGCTAAGCTACACATTAACCCATACCGCGTGAAACCATTTATTTTTCACCTACACCGAACCCTTTTCGTGACTTTTGATCAGGATTACGGCACCTCTGTTTCGAATATTATTTCAGCAGCCTTTCTCACTCATCTTTATTGGCCTCTTGAGGGTATTCAAATTAATATAAAGTCATTGCCCCAACTAATTAGCTCCATGCAGGTTGTAAAATCATAATGCAGGGCAAAATAAGATTAAACATCAGCAATTGGTATTATTCCTCCTTTTATGGAATAACTTGACACATAGGCTACGCAAACATAGGCTAATTCAAATTCATTAACCCTAATTAAGAAAACGTAATTTAACGAGCGAATACCACCCCACCTGTTTTTTTTGTGTTGTTTTTTTTTAACTTCACTTTTACTTTACTTTATCATATCACTGCAGATTCAAAATGCATTGTGGACTGCTAAACGATTGCAATTTATTCCCATGGTGGTTTTACCTTACGTAAAGACGGAGATCCCTTGGGATAGCCCACCGCGCGAATGAAACGTTAGAATCTGTTGAATTAGCTCTACAGAGCACAACACTCGAGTAGCCTAACTCTCCAGTGCTCCTCTCTTCAGCGTATTCTTATTCTCCGCTCCCACGCAGCCGACAAAGCCGGCCTCTGCTCTCGGTATTAATCGCTGTCATGTGAGAATCATTTTCTCTCCCTTTGATTGACATCCTCGCTTCCACTTATCCCAATTTTCCTTGCCTACTGCAAAATGACAGGTAGGGAGAATGGAATGCTAATGTGCTCAATGCGAGCCTGTACATGGCCTATCTGTACCAGAATAAAATATGTGACTGTAAAAAAACCTAATTAAAACATAAAAACCATTCGAGAGATTCACACAGTTGACTATGCATATTTATTATATAGCCCATTATACAGTTTTGGGGTTCACATTCCTCAATAGAAATGCTTTTTTCGCAATTTCCTGAATCTTGCCAAATATAACTTCATATTGAACAGGTTCAAATTGGCTCTCCATTTTGATGCATCAACAATACCTAATTTGGCAGCCATCTCTTATGTCAGACAATGAGCTGCCAGAGAATGCCCCCCAACCCCAACCCCTTTGTTCCCCCTCACCAGGTGCATGAACCTGAACACATAGACTGTACAGTAAATGGTTTACCCGTAGGGTGGTCCAGTGGCCTTCTCTGTCAGCCGTCTTCTGTTTGTTCTGTGCGTTGGTAGCTAGGCTCCAGCAGCAGGTTGGTTGCAGCGTGTACTGTGCCACCTGGAAAGGCAATACTCCCCTGATTATATGTCACCATGTGGGCTGTACAGTGCTGCTACATTCACACATTCAGAGCCAAGTTCTGTACAGGGCAGGACCTAATTCCCTGCGGACACGTAGGTCTGATTTGTACTGGAGTCAGCGAGGGGCACGCAAAGAATTCGGCCACAATGTTCAGAACTGGATCAAACCCCTGCCTATGTGGACCGTTACAGGCAGTCAAAGCAGCCCTGCGAAACGCTAAGCCAACAGAGAAGATGCTGTTTGACACCACGGAAAAGTCCCTATTTAAGTTAAACAAACTTCACCACGCATTCCTCGGGAGCACTAAGCTCAGGGGATCGGTGCTCCAGGAAATAATCCAAGCGGCCACAGAATTCTGTTCTGATATTTTATGGAGAAATCCTTTCTAAATTTGGCACAGCACAGACATTACCTACAGCTTTGCCTCGGCAGCAGTGACCGACATTCAAAGTTCTTCCTTTGTGGACAGACACCCGTTTTTTTCATCCATTTTCACTGAGGAGACCAACCTTGAACGTGGCCCTTTGCCTTGCATTTGAGCTATGAGAATCAGCACACACACACACACAAAACTGCAGGGGAGTTTACACTCTATCAATCACAGGAACTCAAGGGACTGCCACTCCTACCTCCAACCTGCAATGTGATGGGAATCAAGATATCTAAGTACTGAGTCCTAATCGTCCAGCTGTAGGGTTTGCATTCCAAAAGTGTGTTTCCTGTATATGGCACTAAAATCGACTGACATTGTTAATGTCTTTGGCAGTTCATTCTACAATGACTCATATCTTGTTGCGCTCTTTTGAAATGCATCAATCCAACAGAGCTAGGTGACTGGTCCTAAAACCACAGACTATTTGTGGAGAGTGAGCCTGGATGGAGCATGCTTGAAGAAAACTGAATTTGTGCAACACTTAGCAATCTATATTACATCACAGGCCTCAAGCTCCAGGGAGGTTTGAATCAGCGTCAGTTCACAATCTTTTTCCAATCGATGACTCAGTCATATTTACTTGCAGAAGTTTCTTGATGCTATTTCAGTTTTGTGTGGATATTCTGGATATTTACAGAAATGTCTGATGACCTGCCTGCTGTGCGCTGGCTGGTGTAAGGGCATTCAGGATTTGTGGTCAACAGCAAGAAAATGCATTTCTAGTAACTCCAAAACCGACTGTGTGATCATACCTCAAGACACTGTGTATGTGTATATTACCATCTTATTTTCGGTTGAACATCTTGACCATGTCTGCATTCTTTTATGCATTTAGTTGCTGCACGTGATTGGCTGAATAAATATTTGCATGTGTACAGGCCTACCTAATAAATTGCTCACTGAGTGTCTAGAGATGTTGCTGGGTGTCAGCTAATTAGATTCAAACTGAAGTAGTATAAAACCCTGATCATGTGAACTATCATTAGAAATGAAATGCACTAAAAGCCAGC
This sequence comes from Conger conger, assembly GCF_963514075.1. Classification (NCBI taxonomy): domain Eukaryota; kingdom Metazoa; phylum Chordata; class Actinopteri; order Anguilliformes; family Congridae; genus Conger; species Conger conger. The sequence continues at coordinate 12,672,435 of NC_083772.1, forward strand.
AGACGCTGTGGCTGTCCAACATTTTCATTTAAGATCAATGCATCACTTGGTGCAAGATGTCCTAGTCATTACAAACAAACAAACAAACAAATAAACAAATAAATAAATAAATAGTACTCAGGCACATGAGCGTTAGAAATAACCATAAATCACACAAAGCTGCCTTTAAGCCCATTTCCAGGAACTCTCGGTACCAACCATGTCTGAGGAAAGGCAGCACATCCATCCATTCCTTGGCAGAAAGCTTAAGGTTCGGCCCAAATCCCTGAGGAGGGTAACCATTCAGTCATTCCCTTTCGCAAGGCACAACTACCAAAGGAGAACCACCAAGGCCCAACTACCAAAGCAGTTAACGATTATCAGTTCAAGTTTACACGTAAAGCGTCTGCAAGTAAAGTTTATTTGATGGCGTCATTGCACATAAATGACATTCCTGTAAATGTGCCAGTTAGCCAGGGAGGCCACTGTAGACCGCGGGCTACACTTTCGTGGATGAAAAGAGGAACTCACCTGCAAAGCAGAGCTTGTGGGTCCAGGCCTGCACAGTAACTGCAACAAGGAACCGCTGATACCGCTGAGACGGCAAGCACAGCGATTTGCTTCCCAGACAGACCGGCTCACCAGGACCCAGCGGGGTTAATGGGTAAGCCGCAGCACCCCACCGCACCGGAAACTGTCCGGGCTGCGAGTCTCCTCTGCCAGCAGTCAGCAGATCCGACTCATTAGTCCGCCGTTAATGTTTGGAGCATCGTTTGGCTCTGGAGCTGTGGCCCTGTCCGGTCTCACCCGACCCACCGATGACGCACACAACACTCCTCTGAGCAGCTGACCTCACCGGTCAACTGCACATGGGCGCAGGTTCACTACTCCTATCTCAAATTCAACAGATATGGGATTTTTGGAGATTCGGTAAGAAAAAAACCGAAAGGTAGCTTTGCCCTAAAATGTGTGTCCTTCCAGTTACATACTGTACATTATAATTAATAACTACATAATACTCGAGCATTCGTATATATGTAGACATGACTCTGTTTGCAGACAGAAACATTGAGTCTCTAGCATCTAAGCCTTGGGACAGCGTGTAACCTTGTAGCTATGGTACATGACTGGGACCTGCAAGGCTGGTGGTTGAAGGCCCCATGTAGCAACGATAAGATCTGTTGAGCCCTTAACCCCACATTGCTCCGGGGAGGATTGTCCCCTGCTTAGTGTAATCAATTGGAAGTCACTGGATTAAATGGACAGCTAATTAACTGTAATGTAACGTGCCTTGGAAGTACAGTGCCTTTTATAAAAGTCTTGTTCTCAACTCTCCACTCACATGTCTTATTGGAAGCAAAAAAATAATAATTTGTGCCCTTCAGGGACTTATGTAAAAGTGATGCGGGTTGATATGCAAGAATCCTTGGTCTTGTGCTCTTCATGTTTTCAAAAATAACAAAAGGTAACAAATAAGACCACAAAAACCCTCCGAAATTAGGAAACCCTTTATTTCAACCAAGATTATACAATAAACCCATAAATGCAGTAAAACAGTTTTTTTGTCGTTTATTTTTTAAATCTAGTCCTAAATTTAAGAACAAAGCCGTGACCGGCCCCCGGTAAAGCCAGTTCCCTAATAAACAGAATGGAATATATTAAACTTTTCTTTCTTCTTTTCATCTCAGCGTGTAACCTACTTTATTATTACTATCATTCTTATCGTATTTCATCCCTACGGAGGGAGCAGAGTAAAGAATCCTCATTCACAAGACAAAAAAAAAAAATCATAATAAATAAGATAAAGTGAGAAACACAGCATTTCAGAAATACCAGAAGGCAGATTCAATTAGGAAATAAAGAAACTAAAATAAAATAAAATACAGCAGTGTTACTAGACTACATTTATGGCAGGTTCATCAAAGTGTCATTCATGATGTCCCACCCAGTATCTCATGAGGGTTGAAGTTTGGTGTTTCCATGTGAAGGGTGTCTTTGCCTGAAAGTCACTGGATCCCAGAAAGCACAGACAAGCTGCTACATACTGTCAGTTAAAACATCCTTTCCAAATCACAGCCCAAAGGATCTCCTAAAGGTGTCAATTTAAGGGCAGAAATGGCTTCTTGGGGGTAAACTGATGCATTATATGACGGTCTCTTCTGAAAAGCATGTGCATTAAAATTAAACACTCACTTCATTTTTGGTCAAATCTTGCTTTTTTTCTCCTCTCAATAATTTTTTAGACATTTAGCCATTTGCCAAGGGGATGGGCTAGGGTGGACTTTGCATAGCTTGGAGAAGTATGCGACTAGCTTTGAAAAGTCTGAAATAAATGATCATTTAGAACATTAATCTAGCGCACTGTATTTCTTTTTTTTTTTTTTAAAGGCTTAGCAACACCTTTTCCAGAACGTTCTGCCCCCCTTAGATATGACTGCAGTCAGTGATGAAGAAAATTACCAGGACAGGCCCAGACATGCTACAGTACACATGCATCGCACCATTTCGCCCGACTGCCGCCCTGTCAGTTTGTACCAGGCTCTGTGGCTCTGTGGCAAGGAGCTTCGCACTGCAGACTCCTCAAACCCGCCCCCCCTCCCCTCGTCTACCGAGGCAAGCCAGTAACCCCCTCCACATCCCTGCAGCCTAGGACAAGACAGCAGTGAGCGGCAGCCTGGGAAATGTAGTTATGATGACAGTATTTTAAAAAAAAAAGAAAGTGAAATCATACAAATTTGACAAAATTGAACATCAGACAGTCCTTCCTTTCTTTACAGTAATTAAGCCCAAGTAGAATTAGAGATTTACAGCACCCCCCCCCCCCCCATGGTCCAGGCCGAGTCAGAGGGCTCCAGGCTGCTCTGAGCGATGATGTCGTAGCTCAGTCAGTGTGAACGACAGGGGACATAATTCAGCCCTGCGATGAGGCCGGTGGTCGGTGGTCACAGCCATGAAGGCGGTGAACCCACATCTGCTGGACAGCTGGTATACAGGTGTCACCACACAATGCACTTTATCTCCGCAGACGGACAGCCATCTGCTCATTACCCACAGCTCAGGGTCAGAGGAAAGAAAGTACAATCAGTGAGAAATAAAATCCACTTAATAAAAATAAAAAAACAAACGAAAAAAAAAAAGGTCAGTTTAGTTTAGTTATCAAACCCCTCCCCCTCCCCCTCCCCCTCCCCCTCCCCCTCCCCCTCCCCCTCTTGGGCAAACGCAGCACCCCAATGAACATATTGCACCAATAAGGCCAGAGTCCAGGCTCACTTTGCAATTACTCCCTTAGGGATTCAAGGGTACCTCAGTGTTAGAGAGCCCCTCTGAGGCTTACCCCCAGTTGAGGAAAGCAGCAGAGGCCTTTTGCAAATACTGACAGACAGGGCCATCTCCCAGCATCCTCAGCTCTCGGTTGCCATGGCGTGCAGTAAGACGGGAGAGCACACAAGGCCAGAGTAAAGCAAGGTTGTGTTGTGGCCCAGATTCTTATTCCTTAAACTCGCTAGAAACTCAAGTTTGTGTGTTCCTTTTGTCCTCTCTGCGTAATAACTACAGGAGGTTCTGCTGTGGTCTGCATTGCTACAGCTTCCTCAAAGACGCCTCTTAGTGAACAGAGCAGGAAACCGGATAAAGTCGCACTGGTTACACGAGCAGGGCTCCTCCCAGGCGGGTTTAGAACCCTACACATCCTACAGCCCTCCCGGTGTTTCTCCCACCCCGGTTATGCAGACCGGGACGTCCCACACCATCGCCTAAAACCACCACAGAGCGCACACTGCAACAAAAATATATATATAAATAAACAATCTGCCTTAAAATCAGCCGGGTAAGAAAACCTATTAAAATAGAAAAACTCTCTAAGAAATATTGTACATTCGCTTGCGAGATAAACCCCATAATGAGCATTTAAAAAAAGAAAGGAAATTAGTTGTAGTGCACAGTTTGGTGGACCGGGAGAACCAAGTGTGGCTGGCAACATCTGCTAGAGAGCCATCTTTTACACTTTTACCATATTCCTCTGAGAATCTGCCCCCTCAGCACTTTCCCACCAGGAACAGCCCCAGGTTAATTCGGGGCATTCCCCCCCCTTGATGCCTCCTCCCAGTGACAGCACATACACGAAACAGCACCGAACCGCCTAACCATCGTAAAGCTGTAGCACAGGCACCTCTCTACCCATCCTCTCCTTCTGTCGAACCTCCACAAGCCTTCCGTCCTCCTACGTTCTGCTGCAATGCCAAGTCTCTCTGTCGTACCTGCCCCGGGTTTGGCCCTGGTCCAAGGCCAGGCTACATGGTCACCCATGTGCATCCACCCCACTCTTTTTCCATCTTTCCTAAACGTCTCCCTCAGTTGTGGTAATGTTTTCAGAACGTTGCGCGAAGGCTCAGTCCATGAAAACCCTGGCCAGCTGGGACATTGTCGTCCCCCCCCCCCCCCCTCCCCCGTGTTTATAAAAGCACCTTCTCTTTTCTCTGTGCAGACCTCACTATGAGGGTCTGCAAACTCAGCCTGCTCTCCATGTGCCACTCCAATAACAGCAGGCTAGACAGCGGTAAAACAGGAAAAAAAACAACCTGACCACCAGTATCAGGCCGTGCCGCTAACCTGACTACCAACGTTCCCTCAGCCTTACAGAAATGTTGTGAGAACGCTCCACTGTCACCAGTGAAAGGGACAGAGATTCGTACGAGACCTGCCCCCCCCCCCCCCCCCCTTCCCATTAATTGCAAAAGCAGTGTCAGGACCGTGGCCATTGGATCAGTTTTAGAACAAACATATAAGCAGTATAAGTATAAGTTGCTTTGAAACTTCCCATTATTCTCTTTACAAGCATTTATTTTGCGACATGAACAGTCTGCCATACATTTGTGATTACCAGCACATCATTTGATCATTTCAAGTTATTTAAATAAAAGTAAGAAAGGGGAAGAAAAAGTTTTTGCGATTGAGACATTCCATAAAACTTGACATGAGGGTGGGGAGGGCAGCATTGCTTTGTTAGCTTTGGCCCGGGACACCGTGGGACCAGACTTTACTGGGACCTGACAAAGCAACCCTGTTAGCCCAGGGGTTCACAGTGAAGATCCGTCTGCCATCCGCTGAAGCCTCGGCCATGGGCCGGCAGCACAGCCAGAGAGGAGCAGGGCTCCAGTCCGCGCTGGCTCAGACGCCGCTCCGGTCGACCGGATCGTGGTCTGACCCGCCTCTCCGGCCGACGCGCCTTCCCTTTACTCCTCCCAAAACCTGCGAGAGACCTCCCTAATCCCAGCAGGCTCGGTGGTCCGCTCGTTAGCTAATGTAGTGCTGTTCCTGTTATAGTAATTTATGCGGACATTCTTTGAGCTTGCCCCCCTGGTTTATTGCAGTGAGAAGTCACATGCAGCCCCCCTCCCCCCACCCAAAATCCATAATCCTCCAAAGTCCCCCGCCCCCCCCCCCCCCATTTCTTTGATAACTGTACTCTGCGCCCTTTAAATTACAACACCAGCCAACCCACCCCCCCCCCAAAAAAAAAAAAGACAAAAAAAAAAAAGACACAATCACAGCTCCTCTTAGAATCAGAAAATATACATCAAGGGGGAAATCATTAAAACCAAACTCCCAAAAAAATTACTAGTAAAAGAGAATCTCTCAGAATGAAGGCGGAGAAAGCTATAAAATAAATACAACTGGTTTTCTCAAAGCAGCCAAGAAAGAGAGAGAGAGAGAGAGAAAAAAAAAAAGAAGAGATGAAAGATTAGCGTCGATCTGAAGGTGAGTTTCTTTCCTCCATCTTGAGTTGTCAGTGTCTGGGGCGACGGCTTGCGGCGGGCCAGGTGCCGGCGGAAGACTGACGGGGGTGAAGACGACGGGGATGGAGAGAGAGCGAGACGAAGAGAGAGACTGCAGAACGGACGTTTTCCCCCCACACTTTCTTTAGGAGTCTCTCTGGGCTTTGTGTCCTGATGAGGGGGGGGTTTAACCTTTCCATATTTCCAGAAAGAAGACAAGCAGGGATAAAGATCTCTGGATAGAATATTCTGAAAGGCAGCAAAGTCTTCATAAGTTCAACTCCCGCATAGTGTATGAGCTCTACAACATTCGCACAAATCTCCCACAAAAAGGTTTGGAGGCAATCCTCAACTGCCAAAAGGGCTCAGCTTTTCCAGAACAAGTAAAGTTCTTCACGCAGGATGTCCGTGCAGGGGTTGCGTGGGTCCAGTGCACACCAGAGCACCATGCAGCTGAGAAATAATTCCAGGAGGGGCAAGGTTTTTACTTTGGCCAACCTTTTTTTTTTGACACAAAGTGTGACACAGAGAAAAGGCTCCCAACAGGGAATCCGCTCCAGTTCCCCAGGGAATCCGCTCCAGTTCATGGGTGACCTGTGGCCTGTACAGTTCAGTAAAAGCAGTGTCTGGCACAGTCAAAGCCAGCGTCACCCTCTACTGCCACAGCGTCACACCAGTCCTGGGGGGGTTAGCGTTCCAGTACCCCTGGAGTCCTTTAGAGGTCAGCAGTGAGCTTGGTCTCTGAAACCTGCCGCAGTACTAGGAGCGAACACAGGAGGGCGCAGTCTTTGGTTCGGTCCTCTCCTCCATTTCCTCTCTCCATCTCTCTTGCTCTCTCTTATCCTGGTTCCAGCCGGTTCCTCCGGTTCCTCGGTAGGCGGAATGTAGTGATACACAAAAGCGTGATTTCTCTCACAATCCTGTTCCTTTGCAATGTTCTTTCATTTGATGTGGTTGTAGTGGATGGGTGGGTTGCGTTGATATTACTTTTAAAGTAGTATTTTTTTTCTTCTTTTTTTAAACTTTTTTTTTTCTTTTTTTTCTTGTTATTTATTGATTCATTACTAGGAGTGATTTTAAAGTGAAACATTTTTAGCACTTGAGTTTTCACGTGTGGAAGGTGGAGGGGCGATCGGGATGGCGAGGAGCAGCGAGCAGCGAGCCAAGCGGGGAAAATATGAGGACCACCCGGAGTTCCTCTGGCCTGAAGGACCCCCTGGAAGAGGAAGAGGAGGGACAGGTCAGAAGTTGAAAAATGTCCCATGTCACACAAGATCGTGAGACAAGGAGACTTGAAAAATTACAAGCCGCATCGGACGCAGAACTAGGATTGAAATCTTAATCTTCTTTTGTTTTACTGGGAGGTCAAATCACCAAAATATTTTCTTTGTACATTTTTTTTTGTTCTTGTGCCTTTGAGGAGCAGCTTTGAACAGCAACATCAAGCTTTCCGGTATATTCTGCGGCATGTAACATTAGTACATGGAGCGCGCTATGGAGGAAAACAAGTAAATCTGTAAACAGCAGCAGTGCCACATATAAGTACAACAGCAGAGATGGTTAAAGCATGTTGAGTTTACTAGTTACACTCTCCACTGAGGTTTTGAACACACTGTTAATAAGCCTAATGGGACCATAACTTACTAATTATATCAATGACAAACATGAGGGCTGAAAAATATCAGGGAGGCTGGCCGACATGTGTATACAGTATGCAGCATGTGCAGTGTGTGTGGCATGTGTGTGGATGTGTGTGGCATGCGTCTATGCAGTGTGTGTGGCATGTATGTGTATGAGCTGTGTGAATGTGTGTGGCATGTTACCGCTGAAGTCAAGGCGCCTCTCTCCCCGTCTCCAGACTAGCATCCCGCAGCAGCTCCTCCAGATCCTGCCCACAGCTGAGCTCCGTTGACACACTCACTGGAGAGAGAGAGAGAGACGCCTCAGAGTGAACACAAACACGGAGGAAGTGCAGTGACATCACAGAGGGGGGGAAGAGGGGACACGTGCAGTGACATCAGAGAGAGGGCAAGAGGGGAACTCCGAGAGTGACATCAGAGAGAGGGCAAGAGGGGACACGTGCAGTGACATCAGAGAGAGGGCAAGAGGGGAACTCCGAGAGTGACATCAGAGAGAGGGCAAGAGGGGACACGTGCAGTGACATCAGAGAGAGGGCAAGAGGGGAACTCCGAGAGTGACATCAGAAAGAGGGCAAGAGGGGAACTCCGAGATTAAGATTAATTTAAGATATATCAGGTTGCCCTGGATCAAGGCATCTGATGAGCAAGTAATTAAATTTAATATTGCAAACAATGCTCCCACTCACATTAGATAATGATGTTTTAAGGGTAAACATTATTTTTCAAGGATTTATTTTTGGTGCAATAGCCCAGCCTGCTCTTGGCTATATGACTACCTCTGCAGCAAATTAATTACAAATATTCCCCAACAACATCTACACTTAACACTGCAGAGACTGAAGAGTTTCGGTAGTGGAATTAATGTACAAACCAGTGAGCTGTCCAATTAGCGACAGTAGCATTATCAGCACACTGTTATTTCACAGTGTTATATAACCCTCAGACTTGATAGGAAGCGTTATTGAGTTGGCGAGAAACACTGATATACTTTGCTTGCTCCAAAGGTTTTTTCCATTATTTGGTCATTTTTCCACTACTTTTTAAGAAAAGTATGAAATATATGAGCTCTTTCTATGACTTTTCAGGATGAAAACTGTGCAAAATTTTAACATTGTTCAATGGTTTGCTAATAACAGCCAAGCCAGTGACACAAGGCAAAGCTCTCCCATTGGATAATTGCATCTGAAGGACCACTGTGTCAGGGGCTGGCGGTGCGCTGGAGGCCTACCATGCTCGGCAACGCAGCGGCCAGGCTTGGAGGCCTCGGGGTCGGGCAGGTGCAAGGCGAACTCGGGCTTCAGGCCGTTGGGCAGGGTGGACGCCACCGCCGCGGCCGCGCCCTCCCCCGTCACGCCGTCCGCCGCCGTCTCCGCCGGAAGGGGGCGCTCTCCAGCCGCCTCTGACGAGGGCCCGGGGTGAGCAGCTCTGGGTTGCAGGTCCAAAGGCGGTAGCTGCTCCGGTGCCGGGGCCACGAGTCGCAGGGCCGACGGCGAGGTTTGTGGCGACTGCTTCTCACAGTGCTGCAGTCCTCCAGCCGCCCGGTCCAATGGCCGCTGCCCCTGAGCCGGCTGCTTCTCCGGTGGCTGGGCCTGGTCTTCCCACATATGCAGGTCCTCTGTGTCCGACTGGGTCAGCTCCTGTTCCACCTGAAGTTCTTCTGCGTTTGACGGGGTGAGTACCTGTTCCTCCTCAAGTTCTTCTGCGTTTGACTGGGTCAGGTCCTGTTCAACCTGAAGTTTGTCAGTGTCTGACTGGATCAGACCCTGCTCAACCTTCAGTCCTTCTGCCTTTGACTGGGTCAGGTCCTGTTCCACCTGATGTTCTTCTGCGTTTGACTGGGTTAGGTCCTGTTCTACTTGAAGCCTCTTTGTGTTTGCTTGTGTCAGGTCCTGTTCTACCTGAAGCTTCGTATTGCTTGTTTGGGACAGTGTCTCATGTGTTTGAATCTCCTCTGCGTTTATTTGTGCGTGCTCCTGTTCCAACAGCTGTTCCTCTCCATTTGACTGTTGTAGCTTCTGGAGTTCTTTCTTTGCTTGGCACAGCATCTGCTCAGCCTTCAGCTCCACCGCGTCTGTTCGACACGGTTCCTTTTCTACCTTCAGGGCATCTTTATATGTTTGGGATGATGTTTGGTCTGTTTTTAGGTCATCTGTGTTTATCTGCAAAAGGTCCTGTTCAATTGGTAGCTCTATATTAGTTTGGGATTGTTCCTGTTCCATCTGTAGGTCCTCTGTATTCATTTGGGATACCTCCTGTTCCACAGGCTGCTCCTCTTTGTTTATTTGAGACAGTGTCGGGTCAATTTCTAGCTTCTGCATGTTTACTTGCAACAGGTCCTCTTCCAGCTGTAATGCCTCTCTGTTTATTTGGGGCAGGTCCTGTTCCACCTGAGGCGGCTCTGGAATTTTCTGGGAGAGATCCTGTTCCTGGTCCGTCTGCTCCTGCTCCGGCACCTGATTTTCCTGCCCTTTTCCCTCCTGGGCTGCAGTCGAATGTAGCTGCTCCTTCTCCACAGTCAATTGCTGGTGTGGTTTGTCAGATGGTCCCGTCTGTGATGGGGCACACTCTGGCTTTGGCTCTGTGGGACTCTGATGGACCTCTGGCATTTGCGGGGATAGAGTCTGTGGCTGTGGGGATAGAGTCTGTGGCTGTGGGGACAGAGTCTGTGGCTGTGGGGACAGAGTCTGTGGCTGTGGGGACAGAGTCTGCGGTTGTGGGGACAGAGTCTGCGGCTGTGGGGACAGAGTCTGTGGCTGTGGGGACAGAGTCTGTGGCTGTGGGGACAGAGTCTGTGGCTGTGGGGACAGAGTCTGTGGCTGTGGGGATAGAGTCTGTGGCTGTGGGGATAGAGTCTGTGGCTGTGGGGATAGAGTCTGTGGCTGTGGGGATAGAGTCTGTGGCTGTGGAGACAGAGTCTGTGGTTGTGGGGATAGAGTCTGCCTTTGCGGGGATACAGTCTGTGGTTGTGGGGACTGTGCTGGCTGCTTCTGCTTCTCCGGCCACTTGTCCGGAAGGTTCTTCTGCTGCTGCTCCGGGGGGCTTTCCACTCGGGTCACCATGAAGATCTTGTGCCCCCTCCCAGGGCTGGAGACGGAAATGCAGCGGCCGGGCGAGGGAGGAGTACCTGGCGGCACTTGGGTCTCCGAAACGGTGATACCCGAGGCAGCGAGCGGCCCCAACGGAGGGGCAAGGGGAGTGGCGGTAGGGGTCAGAATCAGGGGAGGCGCGGCAGCGGCAGGCTGGGGGCCAGGGAGCGCCTCCGAAACACTCGTAACGGCCCCCTCCACTACGTCAACCCCCTCCTCCTCCTCGTCCGTGTCCGAGTCCACCTCCACAGCGGCGGCAGCAGGCGGCTCCTGGCCCTGGCTCTGCCCTTCCTGGCTTTCAGCACGCTCCTCCCCCGCCTCTCCTCCTCCTCCTCCTCCCGCTGGCTCTGCCTCGGGGCCCTCCCCAGCCGGCCCCGCGGCCGCCTGCTCGGCCTCCGCCAGCGGCTCCTCCTCGGTGGCCGTGATCTCCGGCATGGAGGCCGAGAGCCGCATCTGCTGCTCCGTCTCCTCCTTCTCCTTGGCCAGGATGAAGTTCCGCTTGCAGCCGTTCTGGATCTCCGCCAGCAGGGCGCGCTGTGTCTCAATGAAGCTCTTCACCTGCCGGGGGGGGACGGGGGGGGGGGGACGGAACATAACAGTCAAACGGCGTGTCATTTGTGAGCCAGAGGTCAGTGCTTGTGTAAAAACAGAAAAAAATGTTTCTCAAAGGTGTTAATGTATTAAATTCCAGACTCTGGATGTGAAATCCCTTCTAGTACCTCTGATCTCCATGTTGTATAATAATTAATGACAAGCACAAAAGAAATCCCAGGCTCATCAGAACAACAATTTCCACTGGTATCCCATCGCCACTTCTTGGAAACGATTCCCTGACATTTCAACAACCCACTTACACACCTCCTCCGCAGCAAGTACTTGGACTCCAGCATCATTCAACATGTGAGTAGTTTCCTTAGCCAAAGATCTGATATTTCTTCTTCTATACAGTACCAGCAAACTTGGTCTCAGGGACCACTAGCATTGTGCTTAGAATACATACATCTGGCCAAGGCAATTAGGATCTGAAAGATCAATACTTCTGGATTAATTTAGAAATTAAAAATCATCCCTGGGTTGTTGAAATGTCAGGGAATCGTTTCCAAGAAGTGGCAATGGGATACCAGTGGAACTCTACCCCAATTAACCCCCCTACCGCCCCCCACCCCCAACAGCGCCACCCGTGTACCACCTCCAGAGCCCTGCCCCCTGTTTCCCCCCTCCACACACACCCCGCCCCGTGCCCCCCTCCCCCAAACGCCCCACCCCCGTGCCCCCCTCTCTTACGGTCTCCCTCTTGGGCTCGCGGTCCAGGTCGAGGCGCAGCAGGGAGGTGTTGACCTTCAGGGCCAGGGACAGGGCCATCAGGCCGCCGGTCTTGATCTCGTTCTCCCGCAGGTCCAGCCGCAGCAGCCGGGGGCTCTCCGCGATGAACTCCGCCACTGCCACCGCGCCTGCAGGAGGGGAGGCAGCGCGGTCAGGAGACCTGGGAGAGGCCGGCGTCCACACGGAAACACAGTCTACCGCAGGGAAACACAGTCTACCGCAGGGAAACACAGTCTACCGCAGGGAAACACAGCCTCTTCCACAGGGAAACGCAGTCTACCACAGGGAACCGCAGTCTACCACAGGAAACCGCAGTCTACCACAGGGAACCGCAGTCTACCACAGGGAAACGCAGTCTACAACAGGGAATAGCAGTCTACCACAGCAAAACACAGTCTACCACAGGGAAACGCAGTCTACCACAGGGAAAAGCAGTCTACCACAGGGAAAAGCAGTCTACCACAGCAAAACACAGTCTCTTCCACTGGGAAATGCAGTCTGCCACAGGGAAACGCTGTCTCCAACAAGGGAAACACAGCGTCCCGCAGGGAAACACAGTCACACACAGCTCACGCACACCTGTGCGGCCTGTAGCATAGTGGTTAAGCTAAATGACTGGGACAGGCAAGGTCGGTGGTTTGAATCCCAGTGTAGCCACAATAAGATCCGCACAGCCGTTGGGCCCTTGAGCAAGGCCCTTAACCCTGCATTGCTCCAGGAGAGGATTGTCTCCTGCTTAGTCTAATCAACTGTATGTCACTCTGGATAAGAGCATCTGCCAAATGCCAATAATGTAATGTAATGTGTACAGACATGCACAGCTCCTGCACAGAGCACGCACACACAGCACACAGCACACAGCACACAGCACACAGCACACAGCACACAGCACACAGCACACAGCACACACACACACACACACACACACACACACACACACACACACAGCTCACCCTCGCAGGACAGCTTGGTGGAGGCCAGGCCCAGCCGCAGGACAGAGCGGTTTCCGATGAGCCCGTCCTTCAGCTTGTGAACCCCTTCGTTTCCCACAGAGTTATGGCCCAGGTTCAGGGTCTCCAGACTGTGGGTGCAGGGCTGAGGGACACACACAGCACAGACACACACTCACATCCCCTGCAGAACCCAAAGACTGCCTGGGGAATACACTGTATACGTGCAGCTAAGTGCGTTCTTCACCATCATTCCATGAGACAGAAAACCAAACCAAAATGAATGTTAACAAACCTTTTAACAGCAATTAAAGTGCAAAAACGTTTCCTTATGTACGAGAGGAAAAAACTGAGAAAATGTGTCAGACATTTGCAACACCATATAGCGAGGACAGAAATGAGAAAAGAATGAATACTATTTTAAAAATCCATCCTGGGACAGCAGAACTGCTTTCCACGTGATTGTTTCGGGATGTGCAGTGAGCTCAACTCCATGCATTCCCTGGGAGTTACAGAAGAGGTGTCCCTTTTGGCTCGCTGATGGGTACAGAGCCTGTCAGGCAGCTGAAGAGCTCTGGAATCTAGAATCTTCTCTCTAACATTCCACTGAGGGGTTCCAATCTGACCTCTGCCACCTCTCTGAGAGAGACTAGAGTGGACCCCCCCCCCCCCCCCCATGATAGTGTGTATGACACTTACAGGCTCCGTGTCAGTTCATTTCATATGCATGTGAAACTATATAAAACGTAATTGATCTATGCAGTGACTTAAGGGCATTCAAAGGTGATATTCCACCCCCAACGTCTTCCACTTTGCACACCATGTCCTCTGAAGGACCTGCAGCCACAGCTTCCTGCAACTCTGCAGGCTACCAGCTGCACACTCGATTCTCTAGACCACCCCTAAGAACTCTGCCTATGAGTTTGTGCACCTGTGGTGCCCGTGCGCGTGTGTGTGTGAGAGAGAGAGAGAGAGAGAGAGAGAGAGAGAGAGAGAGAAACTGTAAGACCTCCACTCATATAAAATGGTGTAAATGATGAAAACGGTGTTTCTCAGTAAGCCGATGCTCATGTGGAGTCGCTAACACAGACAGCTGCTCCCGGCACGGTGTGTGTGGTCTCCCGGCACTCTGAAGCCGCATAATGAAATCAGAGGGTTCTACGCGCTAATCACGGCGGGACGGCCGCAGTCCGCCGTATCTCCACAGCAGCGCTGCCCGGCGTGTTCACGGGGGGGGAAGGTGATCGGACGTCATGGTTACGGGCGAGCGAGAGAGTGAGCGAGGTGGAGAGGGACAGGCGGCTGACTGCTTTATCAGCGGTGGGGAGGCGGAGAGGGGCGCAGAGGGGGAACGCAGAGGGTGAGGGGGCGAGGAGGGAGTGAGGAGGGGGTGAGGGGGCAAGGAGGGGGCGAGGAGGGAGTGAGGGGGAGCGGAGGGGGTGAGGAGGGGGAGCGGAGGGGGAGAGGAGGGGGTGAGGGGCCGTCGGTCACGGGTTGCGCTCACGTCTCCGTGTGACTGTGCCACCCGCGCTCACCTCACAGCTTCCTGCCGGAGTCACTGGAGCGGCAGAATGCTCCGGAACGCCACACACCGAGAGGCTCTGGGAATGCGATTACGCCGCTCCAGAGGGGATGGCCAGAACTTTGGTGTGCGTGTGTGAATGTGTACACACACACAGATGTATGCACGATGTGTACGAGAATGTGTGTGTGTTCGCGTGTGGAGGAGAGCACCCATATGTGTATGTGTATGTGTGTATGTGTGTGTGTGTGTGTGTGTGTGTGTGTGTGAGTGCGTGGGTGTGTGTGCGCATGTGCGTGTGTGTGTGTGTGTGTGTGTGCGTGTTTGTATACCCACCAGAGCAGCTGCCAGGTAGCCCATGCCGTTGTGTGTGAGCTGATTGTTCCAGAGAACCAGAGTGACCAGCCCCTTCCTCTGCTCCTTTAGACCCTCACACACATATGCCAGCCCTGCAGAGACACACACACACACACACACAGAAAGACAGAACAAGCAAAAAAAAAAAAATCACACAGCTGCCAATGTTTCTGTAAGAGGTTCAAGATGACTGACATCCAACTGAAAAAACAGGGAATGAATCAGAGGTTGCGTTTAATGCACAGTGCAGACTCTTATCCACAGAGACTTCAAACAACTGATACGAAGGAGCAAGGGTCAAACATCAGTCGTTTCAGGAGCAACTTAAGCAGGGAAAAATATATATATACACAGCACAGAGTCACAGGGCAAGAGCAGGTGTGCAAACACTGACAACAGGACTGGACATGTGGTAATACTGCGGGAAATGATAACAGAATGAAACAGGGAGAGAAAGAGCGAGGGAGGGAATGAAACGGGGGAAGAGGGAAAGAAAGAGCGGGGAGGGAAAGAAAGGGCGGGACAGTATGATAGAGGAGGAGGGGGAGAATGAAAGGAGAGAACGAAAGAGGGAGAGAATGAAAGAGGGACAGAAAGAATGATAGAGGGAGAATGAAAGAGGGACAGAAAGAATGATAGCGGGAGAATGAAAGAGGGAGAGGGGGAAAAGAGGGAGAGACAGAATGAAAGAGGGAGAGAGAGGGAAAAGAGGGAGAGAGAATGAAAGATAGAGAGAGAGGGAAAAGAGGGAGAGACAGAATGAAAGATAGAGAGAGAGGGAAAAGAGGGAGAGACAGAATGAAGGAGGGAGAGAGGGGGAATGGAAGAGGCAGTGTGGGCACACACCGGAGTCCATGATGTGGTTGTTGCGCAGGTCGAGGATCTGGATGTTGTAGTTGAACTTGAGCAGGTTCCCCAGCTGGGCTGAGTCCTGCAGGCCGTTGAGCTTGTTATCAGCCAGGTACAGCTCCCGCAGGTTCATGTTCATCTTCAGCGCGGTGGCTGGGGGGAGGGGAGGGGTTTAGTACATTTTGTCCCTCTCCCTGCCTATCTGCACAGCTAAATTACGTGGGGATTCTGACACAGTGCGATGGTGCAGAGCAGAACACAGCGGCGGCCCGTCTGTGGGCGTCGCCCTGCTAAATCCTCATCCCTCTACTCTAAGTCCCTTATACATCCCTTTTTTATTTAAGCTGCCCATAACCGAGGAACCGCCCCATCCTCTCTGTCACTCAGACAGTAGGCACTGTGATCCGTAACTCACCCGTACCACACCTCCTCTCTCCATTATTCACTCCTCCCTCAGTCCTGCTTCTGACATTGCCCTCTCTCTGTCTCCCCGAGTCCAGCCAAGCCTCCCCCGTCAGTCTCTCAGTCTCCCAGCAGCATTAGCGAGCTCTGACTCACCCAGCAGCATTAGAACTCTGTGACTCACCCAGCAGCATTAGCGCTCTGTAACTCACCCAGCAGCATTAGCACTCTGTGACTCACCCAGCAGCATTAGCGCTCTGAGACTCACCCAGCAGCATTAGCGGCTCTGTGACTCACCCAGCAGCATTAGCGGGCTCTGTGACTCACCCAGCAGCATTAGCGCTCTGTGACTCACCCAGCAGCATTAGCGCTCTGTGACTCACTCAGCAGCATTAGCGGCTCTGTGACTCACCCAGCAGCATTAGCGGCTCTGTGACTCACCCAGCAGCATTAGCACTCTGTGACTCACCCAGCAGCATTAGCGGCTCTGTGACTCGCTCAGCAGCATTAGCGGCTCTGTGACTCACCCAGCAGCATTAGCACTCTGTGACTCACCCAGCAGCATTAGCGCTCTGAGACTCACCCAGCAGCATTAGCAGGCGCTCTGTGACTCACTCAGCAGCATTAGCGGCTCTGTGACTCACCCAGCAGCATTAGCGGCTCTGTGACTCACCCAGCAGCATTAGCGGCCGGCCCGATAGCCCGGCGTTCTCCAGGTGCAGCACCGCCAGGCTGCCACTGATCCGCAGGGCGCGGGCCACGAAGGGGGCGGAGTGGTCCAGCAGGGGCGTGTTCCGGGCGTCCAGGTACTGCAGGGAGCTCGTCTGTGATTGGAGGAGGGGGACGGGTTTTATTCAGCTTGTCAATTGCAAATGTCAATTGCCATAACAAATCACAGAAATTGCAACTGGGACGTCCCGCCCAAAAGACTGTAAGGTGACATTAAGAGACACGTGTTTGTTGTATTTACAGTCGCAGTAAAACCCAGGAAAGTGTGCGTAAATATACCCAGGGGTGAGTGTGTAAAATGTATGAATGTGCTTTCTAAGGGACTTCCTTTGGACTTCATTTCCAAACTCTTGTTGCCACGGCCTGCAAAAACTTCAGCTCCAGCAATTTCATGCTTCAGTTAGAAATGAAAATGGTGAGGTAAAAGTTACCCTTTTAGAGAGAAGTAGCATTGTCAGAATAGTGTATTTAATGTGTGTGTGTACGTATTTAACGTGCATGCATATTGTGTGTTTCTGCTCAATATTATACACAGAAAAGTTGGTCAAAACATGCAAGTGAAGATGTAATCCCAGCATCCCAATGCTGGTAAGTCCCCTCCAATAGATATTGCGCTTTTCTCACACTCAAAGTGCTTTAGCGATGCGGGGGAAACTCACTTCAACCACCACCAATGGCGGTTAAACCAGGGGATGATTAGGAGGGCAGGTTGAGTGAGCCAGGTTTGGAATTTAGCCAGGACACGGGGGAACCCCCTACTCTTAGTGAAGAGTGTCATGGGATCTTTAATGACAGTTTGATCAGTTCAAATCCCCGTCAGTTACAGACGTGCCACGGTTGTGTAGCAGATGGGAAGCGGTGGATCCACAGGTTGATCATTTATAGGCTGGGGAAAAAAAAAAAAAAAAAAAAAAAAAAAAAAAAAACTTCCGCAAAGGATGCGCTGATGTTTTCTTGCTCAAAGGCAAGATTGGGAGTTCTTCTACCTCGAGCTTCAATCAGGAATATTTAAGGGGTTGGAATGTCATTAAAGATGGTGGAGCTCCACCATCTGGGTCAGGAGATTTCTGGGTCAGGAGCACGGAAAAATAAGTCTTCTACAGCCCAGTGTCCCCATCACTGCACTGGGGCACTGGGGTTTATTTGGCCAGAGGGAAGATCACCGCATACAGGCGCAACAACACCACTTCCAGCTGCAACGTAAGGAGGTCTCCCTTCCAAGTACTGACCAAGCCCACACCTGCTTAGCTTTTCAGCCATACAGCAGGAGCAGGTGGGATACGCAGCAGAGGAGACATACGATACGATTTTAGAAGGGGGGGGGGGGGGGGGTCGTCTCCCTTTAAGGACCTAAGTGGGGGGGATTGCATCCACGGATCCTGCCTGCTTTGATGGAGATCCGGCTAAAGTGTAACCCGACCCGGCCCATAATCCTGACCCCTCCCATAATCTGGGCCGTTACAGCGTGGTCATCAGAGCCGGAATAGCTGGGAAGGGCACTCGTTTAGTTACGCCGGAAACCTAATCCATTTCTACCCCATAAGAACACAAGCCTCTGGACGAGGGATTAAAGAATGCCGTGGATAATGGATCTGGAGCATTTCCGGCACAAATTGTGAGGCTTGCAGGGATAGGACGTTTCTTTGTTTCTTTTCTTTGGGGCCACAGGAAGCTTAAGTTTCACAGCATGAACGCGCCACACATTTATTAACCAGCTCTTAGGGCCTGGTGGGTTGTCGGACGTGTGAATAGCGTTTGCTTAATTTTCCGAGTCGCTTATTGACAATCTCATAATAGCTGCTGGAGGGCTCTTAAGACACTGAAATCAGTGTGTCCCCAAAACTCTTTCAACCCCACGGAGGACGAGCCATTCCTCTGAGTGTCCACCGCTGCATGGGAGCAGGGGCGGGTTTGCACGTGTGTGTGTGTGTGTGTGTGTGTGTGTGTGTGTGTGTGTGTGCGTGAGAAGAAGCCTTTTTCCAGAGATAACTGGCAACTGAGTTTTGAGCCCTGGGGGGCTGACATTAAGTTGAGGATTTGTGGCAGGGGAGGGAGGGGAAAGGTTTAAGAACAGTCACGATGCTCTAACCGTTTCGCTTTGTGTGTGTGTGTGTGTGTGTGTGTCTGTCTGTGGAGGGGAAATCTGGGTTTGGAAACAGAGCAAATGCTGAGCACTTAAAACATTAAAACAATTCCTTGAATTAACACGGAGGAGACGATGCATTTCCTTTACGAAAAAGCGCACACACACACACACACACACACACACACACACACACACACACACACAAAAAGCACATCCTTGCACATTACCTAAAGTACAGAATACTGACCCAGCAGGATAGCTCTGAACAATTAAAATTGAGTCACAATTTCTGCTCCTAAAACAGGCAGCTCATCTGTATTCTGATGGCTCCCCTGACTCACAGGTTTCGGCTAAATAGCAGACTGCTCACCGGGACGCCAGAGACGCTCACCATCTGAGCCAATCAAACGAGCCGCGCTATGACACTCTCCCCTCAGGCCCCGCCCACCTCTCACCTTCCTCATCATGTGGGCGGCGGCCTGCCAGCCGCGGGTGCCGATGTGCTTGTTGAAGGAGATGTTGAGGTGCGTGGCCGACTCGTAGTACTCGATCATGTCGAAGAGGGCAGATGCACCCTGGGAAGAGAGGGGGGGGGGTTGCGTAAGACAGGCGGTTATGTTTCGGTTGTGGGGCCCTCAGCCTCTGTCTCCCCCGGCCCTGGGAGTTCCCACACTGACATACGACCCAATTAAAGGAATTTCCAAGGTCAAGTTGAAGGACACGTTGGTATCACATTGCTCAATAAGGCAATGTAAACACGGTCTCGATAGCCATGAAAATAAACACTGTTCCAGTATCGGCTCGTTTGGCCCAAATCAAAACCCCAGCCTCATTTTGAGTAAATGTTTATTTTGAGTAACTGTGGATTCCTAAGCAGGATCAGTTTAAAAAGGCATCATTTATAGCAATTATATTATCCAATACATCTCAATTGCATTCTATAATTTAAAGAAAACGCTTTTCAAGATGGTAACCACACTCTTATTGCTCTTCTTGACATTAGCTTTCAGGGCACAGGCATCCTGATTATGGCTGCACACGCTACACTGAGAGGAAGATGAAGAAAGCAGGAACTCTGCACATCAAGAGACACGGGGAGCTAAGACGCATCTAATGAAACGCACTGGAAAGCAGAGAGGGGGCTGGATGATCAACGCGGCCAGGGCTCTCCGTCGCCGCGGGAGACAATCAGACCACCATCGGGCCTGGGGGCGGGGCATCGATATGACACTGTCAGAGACGGGCGTGGCTAAGGAGCGTGGGCCCCCTGCTGATTAGCTTTAACCTGAGGACCAGGTTTTCACATGCGTGCCAAGGGGACCCCACGGAGCGGCATACTGACATGGTTACACCATGCAGGACAGAAACACGTGCAGTACAGAGTGTGAGTGTGCCCTGGCCCAGGTGAAGCGCGGGGAGATTGACACGGAAAGCACCGCAGACACTCACGTCTTCGTCCAGGTTGGTCTGCTCCAGGTCCACCACCTTAAACTGGACCCTCTTAAAGACCTCCTCCAGGGCCTCGCATGCTTTGTAGTCCAGCTTCTCTCCTGCGCAGAGGGGCGTGTGAACACGTGAATACACTCATCAACCACGATCCTCACCGTCTTAACATTACGCAGGTATTCTAAACTGAAACATTACCGCAGTTCATTTACACACAAAAGGATGGGCAAACAATAATGGGTGCT